>NC_139248.1:39669756-40269756 GCF_977018435.1 Lepisma saccharinum | reverse complement strand
AAAAAGAGCTCCAATGTGAAGATTATAAAAATTGTCTCAAATCATGTAGCACAATCAAAACATCAGAATCCAGAATTCAGAGTGTGGATCACTTATTGACTAGCAATATTGTAAGAAAAGTGGCTCTGGACCCACATGATGATAAGAGATGCATTTTATCATGTGGCATACATACTCTACCATGGGGTCATTGTGATTTGAAAAATGGCAATCAATGCCCAATTACAGAGCATGATTTGAAATAAATAAACATGCCTATGAACTTATTTGGGTTCAAGAAACAAGGTATTATGGACCTGCCGACACCACAACCCTCTTCTGATATGATATCTAAACTGAGTGGTTTCTTAATTATTCATCTGAACAGCATACTTACAGATGTTGATGATGAAACGGGCAAAACATTGTACATATTTAACAATAATTTAAATCATTACCAATTACCTGTAGGTGGGCAATTACAATTTATTACAACCCCTGAGGGCAATGTCAAGATTTCAATAGGGAGAAATATTTATAGAATTAAGCACTCAAACATGATTTCTGGCACTGTTTATACTGTTTCTGCTGGTGACTGCTTATATATTGAGGTCCCGGGATCATATGACAAGCTTATACCCTTTTTTATAGAATTAAGAATCAGATACTCTATAATAAATAACCACTAAAACAAAAATGCCTAATGATATATTTGGCCATACAAGGCATGAAGATCACAGTGATGAGATTCTGATGCTTGATGTCAGAGTCAAGAAATTAAGAAGTGATTTACAAGCTTTACGAACCACACTCAATGCCAGTCTTCAATTAGAAATTACAAATTTACAATCACAATGCATGGACCCTCTTCTTAAAATTGATTCTGAACTCAAATTGTTGCTTCAAAAATATACTGATCTGGCAACATTAGATAATTTTCAAAGTTTAGAAGAAGCTGTAGCAGCTCTTCAAGCCAAATTTAAGACCCAGGCCACCAATTCTGAGCAATTGAAACAACAATTGGAAGAACAAATAAATAATGTCCAGGCACAGCTCCAAACAATTGTCAAAAGCATAAAATCACAAGAAGATTTTGATCTAGTGATTTCCACTCTGAAAGAACAGATTCATTCACTCCAAATACCTAATCTGGATCCTCTGCACAATGCCATAGCCGAGGTTAAAGAAAAAATTGAGACACTTGAAAATTTTATGAACAATTTGCCATCTTCTGATGCTTTGAGTGCAATAACTCGGAGTGTAGCAAATATTAAGCTGCAACTTGAAACATATGAAGATTTTGGAAAAATTCAAAGTACCATAACCCATCTTGAAGGTACAATAGCAGCAGTGCAAAGTGATTTGGCAAATGTACAAGAAACTCTAGAATCTCGCCTGCCCGGTATTGTAGATGCTCTTGTTAGTGTCCAGCACCAAATCACAAAGCTTGAAAACCTCAACACTGAATCTGAACTATCTCATTTTCATCATTTGATTGATGATATTCAAACAAAACTTGAAATTTTACAACAATCCACACCCACTCAGGCAGATATAGCCCTGCTCCAAAATGCTATGCAAAATGTGGCTGATGCTTCTGAATTAAACAATGTAAAATTGGCACTTGAATCTTTGCAAAATACAGTATCAAATCTTCCTACATCACAGGAACTTAAAAATATTAAGAGGGCAGTGAATAGGATATTGAAATCAGAAGATATCAAGAATATCCAAGCAGAGATCAAACATCTCACTCAGACAGTGGCCACTCTACCAACCAATCAACATATTAATGAACTGCATGCCCTGTTTGAGGATATCAGAAGACAGGTCCATGATCTTACTGCTCAAAATTCAAAATTGGCAGTTGTTGAAAATTTGCAACAAATTGTAGCTAATATCTGTAATATCTGTAACAGCTAGGAACCATGGAATCCAATCAAGCAAATGCTCTGTCTGTTTTTGCCATCCAGCTTCAAGAGATTGTGCAACAATACAAGAAACTTATTGTGGACATAAAAATCAAGCCAGGCCATGATGATGTTGTTAGGACCATCAATGAGCATCTTGAATCTGTAACAAGCAGATTGCTTACAGCAGAAAAAGAAATAACAGGCATAATCGAGAATCCAAAACATACAGTAATTCTTGAATTGTACAGCATCCCCAACAAAGAATATGATTCACCATTTACACCAGGTGGCAAAATATATATGCTGTCCCCTGCACAATTTTATTACCAGTTTTTTGTTGGGGGCACATTGAGACCAATCAAGATCAAATATTGGCTTCAACCACAGGCACACCACTACCCCACCCTATCAATAACAAATGCTGCCAACAAACCAAAAATCACCAGTGTAGAGTTAGAGGATTTTACAGATCCCAAAACATTAGAAACAGCATATGTTGAAGATGATGGATCTCTGGAATTTAAAATACAAATAGGGGACAAATTATATTTAGAAAATCCTGCAGTATCAGCTGCTGAACACCCCATAGTTGCAATATTCTTGTTTTCATATTATGTCTAGAGAAATTATTGTTGATGAACTACACAGACAAGCCAGACATAATTTTAAGAGACTGACAGTAGTCACAAAAGGCATAGATGATTTATGGCAGAGCGACTTGATTGAAATGGAAAGTGGACAGTTGAAAAACTTAGACAAAATCAACAAGGGCTACAAGTATCTACTCACTGTAATAGATACATTTTCAAAATTTGCCTGGGCTGTGCCACTCAAATCCAAGACTGGATCATGTGTTACAGAAGCCATCAGAACAATCATCAATCAGAGTGGAAGATCACCGCGCTATTTGCAAACAGATAATGGCAAAGAATTTTATAATTCAGTGTTTCAACAATTTATTAAAAGCCAGGCAATACAACATTATTCGAGTTACAGTGATCTCAAGGCCTCAATTGTAGAGAGATTCAACAGAACCCTAAAAAATCTTATGTATAAACAATTTACCCTCCAAGGTAATTATAAATGGATTAATATTCTTCCAGAACTTCTACATAAATATAACAACTCGGTCCATTCCACAATCAACATGACACACTCTGAAGTAACTCCATCTGATGAGCAAAAATTGATCAGCACTGTTTATTATCCTAAATACCAGCCAACAACAAGAAAGGCCAAATACAGGGTGGGTGATCAAGTAAGAATCAGCAAATATAAGCACTTATTCAAAAGAGGCTTTACAAGAAACTGGAGCACTGAATTATTTACAGTGGTTCAAGTTAAACCCGGGACCCTTAACACATATATAATAAAGGATCATCGAGGAGAAATTGTCAAAGGCAGGTTTTATGAAGAAGAGCTCAGCAAAACTAAACAGCCTGACACATATCTGATAGAAAAAATCATCCGCAGAAAAAGCAACAAGTTATTTGTCAAATGGCTAGGACTTCCAGAACACAGCTGGATCGATGAAAACGAAATAATAATATGAGCACCTGGGATGTTATAAAAAGGCTGCCAGAACCTGAACAACAGAATAAGAGAAATGGCAACTTGCTGCCTGATAATATTAGGTGTCTTATTGTTGGGCCATCTGCTTGTGGTAAAACTACACTAATGATTGATAATTTTTTATTGGCACCCAACTGGTTAGACTGGAAAAACAGGCACTTGTATGTTTTCTCTAAGAGCTTGGAACAATTAAAATATCAGCAGCTGATGAAGCTATATGATGGATTGGATATTGCCACTTTTGAACCAGATGTTAAGCCACTCCATGAATGTCTCGATAATTCTGTTGTTGTGTTTGATGACATTATATTGGATAATCAAAACAAGGTTAGAAATTTTTTTACACAGGGGCGGCACAAAAACATTGATTGTTTCTACCTGGCACAGACTTTTTCTAAAATTCCGAAGCAGCTGATCCGAGACAACAGCAATTTTATATGTGTGTTTCATCAAGATCATACCAACCTCAAACACATACATGATGAATATGTAGGTGGGGACTTGAGCTACAATGATTTTTCCAAGTTTTGCAGTAGGTGCTGGAACCAGGACAGTTATGGGTTTGTCACAATTGATATGACAAGAAAACCCAGTAGTGGCAAATACAGAAATAAAATCAACAATTTTCTAGACATTGAAACATATATAAATAACCATGAAAAGGCCAATCATTGATGATCTTAAATTAAGAGATTATCTTGTAAAAAGATTTAAGGGATGGAAATCACAGAACCGAGGAATTTATGAACAACACAAACAAACAGAACAACCTATCATTGATGCTATTAGTGAATTAGGTAAAAATATCAAAACTGTTACAGAGCAAAATCAAAATTTGATCACAGAGCTTGTACCTGTAGCTGCAAGGAACATATTAGATTATCCAATCACCCCACTTTCCAGTATTCATACACCTAGTCCTGTTGCTCCTCGAAGAATTTAAGCTACTCTAGATCCTATTGAATTGGGTCTTCTTGCTCAAAAATATTTAAGCACACCTAAAGACAACAAAGATGAGGTCTTTGGCTTATATGCTGACACAGAGCGTGATGGTAGCATCATACATAGAATTGGCAATTTCAGAGTAACATTTATGGGAGATGATCTCATTGTTTATTCAGAATCTCATCTTGGACAAAGAGGTGGTTTTGTTAAATATCCCGGCACACCTGGGTTGTGGGAACTGATGACTAGGAAAAGGCCTGGCAGCTATACAGATCAAGATTATGAATATTACAAAGAAATATTAATAAAATCAGATGCTCTATACCAGAACAATGATCCCACACAAAAAAGAGTCAAGTCTAGCAGTGGGGCAAAATACAATAATTTAATCAAGCCCATATGGTCACAGATCAAGACTGGCAGTGGAATCAAACAATACAACACCCTGCCTAAAGAATTTGTGTGGGTTGATGATGTCAGGAAACTTGTAGATAGGTTATTGGTGATAGCTGGGGAGGAAAATGCTGGGAACCACAATTTTTACAATGAAAAGGTTGGAATTATGGACATGATAAGCACCAAATTATCTAATTTTATAGTGAATGACACTAAGGGGATTGGATATCTCATAAAAATTATTAATACTCTTCCACCTAAATTTTGGAATATTTCTGAGGGTCGGGGCCTGGTTAATGACATTATAAACAAGCTGCCATTTGAACTACATATTCCAGGCTATCAGTATTGTGGTCCAGGCACAAAATTGGATCATAGATTAAACAGGGGTGATCCTGGTGTTAATCCTCTAGATGCTGCTTGTAGAGACCATGACATAGCATACAACACACATTCTGATCTTGACAAGAGACATGTTGCAGACAAGAAATTAGAAGAGGCTGTATTTGGTAGATTTGTAAGCAAAGATGCTTCTTTAAGTGAAAAAATAGCAGCATTGGGAACCACCATAGCTATGAGCACCAAACAAAAACTGGGGTGGGGGTTGTGAATATGTATATAATAAACCTACAATGAAGGCCAAGGGTGTTATGTATCAAATACCTTATGCAGGTCTCAAATCTCTTGGGCCTATTGATAGCCTTTTGACCAAAAAGCAGCGCAAGAAAAAAATTCTTGTATTGCAAAGGGACATGGTATGAAATTGTTGCTTAGTACCCCCCAATTAAAAAAATTACAGCAATCAAGAAAAAAATCACATGTGTGGGGTTTTATATTTACTATCCCTGCCATCTTAGCAGCACTTGGGGCTGTTGGGAGCTTGGCTGGGGGATCAGCTGCCATAGCAAAAACAGTAATAGATGCCAAGAAAAATAGGGCAGAATTAGATGAATTGAAGCGCCATAACCTGGCCATGGAGAAAAAAGGCAAAGGTGTTAAGAGAGCCATGAATAAGTTTAAAAAAAACAAGAGCCGCTTACAAACCAAGATATTGAAGCTTTAATCAAGCCACTGGGCATCAAAAATTTTAGAGGTGTGTACATGTCTGATTCTTTGCCAGAGCAACCACTCAACAAAGAGTGTGGCATTGTTAATTTGGATAAGTACAAAAATCAGGGCACTCACTGGATCTGTTATCTTAAATATTTAAAAAATGAGGCATTTGTGTTTGATTCATTTGGAGGTGTTTCACCTGAAAATTTAATAAAATATCTAAATTCAGCTAATCTTTATTACAATAATGCCCGTGTTCAAAATTTCAAAGATGTTAATTGCGGACATTTGTGTTTATCTGTTCTTAGATATATGTCTCAAATAAATAAACCATCAATTGAAAATTTTCAAAAGGCCCTGTGGTATTTAAAACATCATGGGGGTATTCCATCTCACCAGCCAAAATTCAATATTGAAACTCAAATTACATGATGACATAGTGTATCCCAAAACAATAGCTCTCAGAGCATTTTATGGCATGTACTTGATCCCTAATATTACACACCACAACAATACAATTGCAGTAGGGGATCAAAAAATTGTCATCACTCCAGGGCAGTATAATCTGTCCACTCTAAATGCTCAATTACCCAGAGGTGTAGTGTTAAGTCAAAATTCTGTCACTCACAGAGTAGAGATTGTATCTGCTACAGAAACAGTGGATCTGGGTACTATAGGAGAGCTGTTAGGCTTTGAGAACAACACAAAACTTGAACCGGCCATCAAACACACTGCTATTAATATGCCTAAATTCTTAGCCATAGAGACTCTAAATATTCACTGTAATGTGGCTGAGGGTATGATCACCAAATCAAATGGTATAGGCACTCACAAACAAACTGGCATCATTGCAACATTCAAACCTAATTCTGAATTTATGGAGCCAATCATCTACACTCCATCCCCAACGTTATATTTTCCAGTGTGCCATAACAGAATAGATTACATTGAATTGATGGTCACTAATGAAAAAGAAGAATTAGTTGAATTTGCTGGAGCCACAACAACTGCAATCATAGAGATTAATATTTAAATAAAAATACATACAAAAAAAATGGAAAATATTGAGAGTTATGAGCTACAATCATTCCCCCCAAACAGGAGGACATTTGCAAATTTAAATCAACCCAACACAGAAATTGAGATTGATCTTGATGTAGGGGATGGCTTTATACACCCCCACAGAGCAGATCTATACATCAAATTTGATGTTGTAAAGCTCGATGGAACAGATTATCCGGCAAATTCAATTATAAGATTGGTGGACAATTTTGTGCCGCATCTGTTCTCTGAAATTGAGATCAGAAAGCATGGTGTTGTTATAAACAGAGTGGATTATCCCGGCATTACCTCCACAGCTTTGGCCACACTAAAATTATCCAAAACCGAGGCTTCTTACTACAAAATAGGTGGATTTGAGGCTGGTGATAAAATTATATCTAAGAGCCACACAGTGCTGTTTCCTATGCGCCTGTTGCCAGGATTCTTCTCAGATTACAAAGATATTATGTGGAAGGGTGGTTTAAGAATCACATTTAGAAGAGCTGCCAATGATAATAATGCTTTGATGAGGTACAGCATATTAAACTCTACAGGGGAAGCTCTGCCTAATACCCTTCCTGATGAGGGCAAATGCATTATTCAGACTATGGAGCTAAGAATCCCAGTTGTTGAATATGAAGCCAGTTATGCTCTTAAATACAAAGCAGATATAATAAAAAATCCACAGATTCCTTTACAATTTTATACATATCAATGTGTACAGAAGCCCGCATCTGGTACTTATTATGAGTTTGATGCTACAAATTCATTCTCCAGTATACAATATGACATGCCGGATTTTGTGGTGGTGCTGTTTCAGACTGGAAGACACAATAATCAGGAAAAAATTCAAGTAGATTTGATAACTGCAACATCAAGAACATATATCTTAAAAATGGCAGAAATGAGGTATTCCCTAGAGAAAATTATAATTTAGACATTTCCAAGGATGATTTCCTTAAATTATATGAAGCATTTACAGCATACAAAAGGGTCACTACTGGCAATACTGACATGTATTACACACCAGATGAATTCAAAGCACAGAGACCCATGTTTGTCATCAACACTTCAAAAAGGAAACAAGTTGTGGTGAATGACAGGACAAACATTAAGATTATCTGTGAATTCCACGAAACACTCCCCGATGACACCATATGTAGTGTTATTCTCATAGGGGAAAAATCATATGTTTATGATGTAAGAAATGAGAGAGTCACAGAACAATTCTAGAAGAATTACATTGTTTTAATATTAGATAAACAAATTGAACCAGGTATCCAATTAAACTTAAACCAGAAGTAAATATGTGTGTGTGTGGGTGTGTGTGTGGGTGTATCTTAGCTTAGTTTTAGGTGTGGGTAAAAAAAATATCAAGAGGGGCATATTTTTAACAAATTTATGGACAACAATCTCACAGAAGTGCCTTTTATAAGTGTAGGCAAATAAATCTGAGGGGGCTCATCATTTGTACACTAGGATTCAAAATTCTTAGAATTAAGGGCATATCACACTTGAAGAATTGGGGAATAAGAGGATCTTGGCATAATTTTAAGTGTGGGCAAATCGGGCTGTTTAATTATATGAGCTCATCATTTGTACACCTGTAAGTGGTCCTGGTTCTATCACCAATTACACTACTGTGTAAGGGGTGGCCTTCGTTGAAGGCATCCAAATGCCAACCTTGATGGCAGGTTGTAAGTCCCGGTAACTGCAATATTGCAGACCAACGAGGAACTGGCGCCTGACCTGCACCACCTGTGTTGTATTGTCCATGTAATTATATGTGTTATTGTCCTTGCACTTCATTTTATCACCATTCATCCTTATAGTGCTGCATAGATCTCTTAATTTTAAGCATAGGAAACATGTTTTGGTAATATTCACTAATTATCCTAAAAAGTACTGTTTTTTCTGTTCACATTATTGAAATTGTATATCAACTGAGGAATGCATTATGAACATTATTATTTATAAATACATTCAGACCGATATTTTACACTGTTTTGTATTTATAATAATAATAATAATTCTTCTGTACATATGCAAGAAAGTGTTGAAATCGGAAGATTTCTCTCTCTTTTAAAAATGCTTAAAGTACTCTCCAAGGCTCCCTTAACTTCCTCAACGTAACACCAGGCATTTTCAAAATATAAACATGCTAATTGCCGTATGTAACTGATAACACAGAAGTTGTTGGCTTAATTCACTCCTTTTAAAAAAATATTGATCTGGAACGAAGTTACAGACTCCTTTGAAAACGTAAAATATTTTCTGAGCGCCATCATACATTTCTACTTATGGACACACGACTATACATAAACGTAAGGAGTTTCAACACTCTTTACTTCTCTATTAATATATATACCATTGTTTAAAAGTTCAACCAAAATGACACAATCCCAACTGAAACATACGTCAATATTTATAATAAGTACAGATCAAGGTACCTTTATTAGGTAGGCCATTCCCGAGGTTCCGAGGTTTTTCCCCATGATCCTGTTTCTGGAACTTGTTTCGTTAGCGTATACGGAAGCTTGAAATAAATGGGTCGATTTTTTACTTATACACACCTTTTCTTGAATGCCGGTAGAATGAGTACAAATCACACTGGTTGTGCTCTTGCCACGTGCCGCTTCCTAAAAAACAAGTTGCTGCAGCAGGATTGATTCAATTTGTTCCTCCAAATTTCGGACTTACTCAGTGGTGCAACTACAGGGGGGAGAGGACATTAACCCCTAACCTTCGACGAAAGTCAATTCTAGGAGGGGCAAATATTGATGACCAAGGGCACCTACAGGGGGCACAGAGGAGCAATTGTCCCCTTCTATTTAAAATTTTATACAAATAAAAATACGTTTCGTAAAATTTTAATAACGTCTTTGATACTACTACTACTACTACCACTAGTAATAATAATAATGTCATTATTAATGTTGATGTTGTTATTATTCTTACTATCATTATTATTGGTAAGTTTATCCTGGCACTTGCCCCTCCAGACAAAAATTCGTGGTTGCGCCTCTGGCCTTACTTCCACACTCGCCTTCCGTATCATCACATATGCAACTTTCAAAAAACATTACACAATCGGATCTCAGTTTCTAAGTATTGCTTCATTGAATATTGAGAGCAAGATGAGATTTATTAGCTTTGAATTTGAAATATCGCCTGCGAAAATAATACTTTGAACATCTCGTAGGTAGCCAACACTAATTAACAATTGCACTGTGTTACTTTACTTTATGTGCGTTTGTTGAGAAATTGTGCTGAAAATATAATGTATACGACTTACAGAACAGACGTTTTGCCCTTGCCCATCCTTTCAATTTTCTCGTCAATCAATGAGAACAGCTGTCATCACGTAAATAATGCCCAAAGAAGCTATTCAATGTAAAGCATACTTATCAAAGCAATGAAAATTTTTTCAATGATTTTTGTATTATCAATATAATATGTTGTATATACGTCTATTATATTATAATTTAAAGATATAGTACAAATATAATACTATTTTTCTGGCTTTAATTTATTTTATATGTGCTGTAAAAAGCCTCGTTGGTTCAGTCGGTAAATAATCTGACTGTCGCTGAAGACGAGGATTTTGTTCCCAGGGTGGTTGGTCTCGAGGAGGATTTTCTCAGCAACGTCCTTGAATGAAAACTACTTTGAGGTTCACCAGGGGTCTAAACAAATAGTATTTTGGGGGCCAGAACTAACACCACCTTCATAAATGGCCGAGATTGTGAATCATAATCCTTAAATTCATTCATGGCATGTTACAACGTGCAGAAGGTACTTTTGCTTTTAAAACTTAGTGTATATATAGTCGCACACCGCGGCCGTTCGGTCTAAGACGTCATGCTTTGGGCTCTGGCTACGGAACGCGCAGGTTCGAGTCTCCTAGGGGAAGCGTAACAACTTTCCTTCTGAGGTTTCGGCGTGTGTATGGGACCGGTGGCCACCCACCATTGTGAGGAAATTGGAGAGCTACGAATGAGTCGTAGTGCTGACCACACGTCACCTTGTAACAGGTTGGATGATCTCCCGCCTCGGCAGATGGAAGTGAGGCCTGCAGTTGGTAGGTAGGCCTTAGCCCTGTATTAGTACATATTTGAATACATGCCGCGAGAATACTGACACATTACGAAATTTGTTTGAATCAACTCAAACATACTGCAGAAACGCTTTCCACGTAGATATAATAGCCGGCATCCGTGGAAGAGTGGTTAGTTAGCACATCGCGCTACGACGCCAGGGGTCCCAGGTTCAAATCCCGGCCTGGGTATGGATGTTTGTGAGTGTCCATTCATCAATTTCATCATCATGACTCATCCCCATCTTCGCAATTAGTCAAAAGTGGCAGAAAAGTGAAGTAAAATAAACCAAATAAAAAATAAAAAAACTAGATTTAATATTTCATATTTGTGTTGCTAGATTGAATTGGTGTTTTAAGGTCGCTTTATGCACAGAAAGTTAATTGGGACTGGACCTACAGTTTAAAGTGGGATCCGAACCACTATGTGCCTACACTGGGTATCGAACCCGGGACCCCTTGATTGCAAGGCGACAACGCTACCACTATTTTTTCTTATGTCACCATGCTCTTCATTAATAAAAAGAGAATTAAAGAAAAAGAGAACATCTCGTAAGGAGAATCGAACCTGCGACCACTAGCAGTCCAATCGAGAACTCTACAACTATTTTTTTTATACATGTTGTGAAATTACATTGTTGTTTACATAAGTGTTTTACTGCTATTACAATTTGTATTTCTATCTTTTTGAAACCTTAACATTTTTTTTTACCTAAATTAAGTATAAAGCACTATTAAGAATCTTGCATACCATTTCTTCCTTGTTTGAGATGATTTTTTTTGTATTGTTCTTGCAAGAAGATACTGAATTGTTTCTGAAAACTACTCTCGTCATTGTGAAATATATATAATAAGTATTCAGTTATCAACCATTGTACTGCTCCTTGTTTTGTTGGTGGAAAAAAAATTAAATCAGGAAAAACTATATCTGTATCCGTGAACTTTGTTAATGAGGTGCGGCATATACGACTGAGCATTGTTCTCAATTTGTTCCATGCCGTGGAGGAGTTTCGACACTTCGTTATCCTGTGGGCTAAAGAGTCTGGCATGTTGCAGGATATACAGTTAGGAGAGTCACTGATTCCATATTGGTATGTCCTATCTCTTGTCACTATAACACGATTGACCACTTTGTACCATATTGATTGGCCAGCTTTTGAAAGGTATTTGGTGGAGACATTTTCCCATATTTGTGGCCAATTATGGGTATTGAAATCCCTGATTATTCGTGGTACTGTGTGCTTTGAACTATTGATTTCACTATATAACTTCTTAACAGATGGTGTAATTGTCTCATGTCGTAATAACTGATAGCATACCTGTAAAGCGATGTCCATGTAAAACAAAAACCTTTTGGGGATACTTTGGATATCGATGGGAGTTTCTAATGGAATGTTCCGTATTATCGTCTGTATACATGCTTGGGTCGTTGACTCATGCAGTGAGAAAGTTATTTGAAGGCCAGTCTGTACAAACAATGCTCTTGCCTGTGTGTTGGCGTGTATCAGTGCCAAACCAAATGTCTTCTCTGATAACGTGAGCTCATTCATTGCCGCTCGGAAAATTGTATCATCCCACATAAAGGAGCTAACAGGTTTGTTGACCTTAGCTAAGTGCTGTGGTTTGAAAGGCAGGATTTTTGCTACATACCAAAGTTTAGAGAGAGAGAAAAACGTTGATAAATTTGACTCGTGCTTTTAAACTCGGAGACCGCACGCATCTTGTTCGCTCAGAGGACGTAGATTGCCGTCTCACACGTGAGTTTACTATTTGCTTCGATCGTTTCATCGATATTTGCATAGACTTTTATACCTAAACTTTTATTTTCTTGTCTACAGGGATCTCCGTAGAGTTTCTGAAAGGTTTATCTTTGCCAAGGGGCATCAGGAATGACTTTCGACTGTTTAGTTTTGCTCCTGATGTGTGCTCAAAAGTATGTATTTGGCTTTGAACACTGTACTGATCTCTTTCATCCTTGAGAAAAATGATCACGTCATCCATGAACCTGACAACTTGTATAAGGTTTTGATCCAATTAATAAAAGTGTCTCCGAAGCCATATGCTTCTAAGACTTTGTACAGATATTCATGGCTCACTCTGTCATATGCTTTGGAAAAGTCTACGGATAGCATTGCCTCCGATGCATTCTCATTTTGTTTAGTAATAATTGCGTCTCATATCGTTTGCAGCAAGTGATATATACGTTGAGACGTATTACAAGCGAACTATAAATTTCCAATAAGTTTAACCATATATTTATTTAAACGGTGATTTATGCACCTACTTATAAGTTTGATACTACTTATAAGTAGTACCTACTTATAAGTAGTATAAATTTGTGCATCTGACCACAACTTTGATTTCTTGACCAAACGACCACAAAAAGTTGAAAAACTCACTTTCTCCCCCTGTTCCGCGCCTCATTTATTGCGCTGACGATGTTTCACGGGCGCAGAAAAGCAGTGATGAGTGAAAGATGAGCTCTCATCCTCTCATCTTCTCATCTTCTCATCTTCTCATCTTCTCATCTTCTCATCCTCCAAAATGTTTGTAGATCGTGACCTTTGTAAACCTCTCTCTCGAGAACGATGTGCCACACACACATACACACACATACACACACATACACACACATACACACATACACTCATTTTCTCTCCACGTTCCGTGCCTTATTTATTACGCTGGCGATGTTTCAGGGTGCAGAAAAGCAGTGATGAGTGAAAGATGAGCTCTCATCTTCTCATCTTCTTATTTTCTTATTTTTGAAGGACCAAATGTTTGTAGATCGTGACCTTTGTAAACCTCTCTCTCGGGGGAAGGATGTGGCACACACATACACACGCGCGCGCGTGCGCGTATGCCTTTTATTATTTCCGTATTGTAACACAAACAAACAAACAAAATAATAATTGTTGTTTTTAAGGATACCTGGCCCCTATAACCTTGCCAGGGGTGCGTGGTAACGGCGAAATCATCACGAGTTTAGATTTGTACTGCGAATGTTGTCAAAAATTTAATCAATGTTGTTTATTCTCGATGCTAGAATCTTACATAGATTATTCTCTAAAAACGAAAATTGATAATCCTATGCCAAGCCCCCAAGGCATTCAGGCAATTTCTAATGTTCGCGTGGATAGCGACGCTCGGTAGAATTTTTCCTGTCCCCTGTGGAGCAATTGTGTTTCGTCGCCCAATGTAACATTTTCATCACGGACCAAACTATCCACAGCAACCCCTCCCCGAACCCATTCACCTTGCATCCTCTTTCGCCCGAAGAGATTCTATTTTTTTTCAGCTTTCCCACGGTTCTGAATGAAGAATCCATCACATCCCCGATAACAATAGAATCAGAGGGGGATGTGGCGGAAGCAAACACAGCAGCATCTTCCGCTTTTTGAGTTTTATACTGGGAATCGTTTGTTTCACACACCACACCCTGACGGGGCGTGGAATAGAGGCCGAGGGGAAATGATCGACAATACATACATGGGTGGAACTATCAACGTCCCGTTTATTGTTATTTGTCCCCCACAGGATATTGTGCATATCACAAAAGTTTTTGTTGAAAAAAATATAACATGAGTAAATCAGTCAACAAGGGTTTTATTTGCTTATTGTGTTTTCACCAAAGAGAGTCGCGTGGAGTAGGAAGGAGAGAAGGAGAAAAAAGGAGAGGAGTTTCTATATAACCTACCAGTTTTTTTGTACGTCATTATCATAGTGAACGTTAATCGTGGTAGTTCAGTATTTTTTAATTTGTTTGTTTGGCAGTATACATATATATCATCGTGGAAGTTTTAGTGAGCTACAAGTTTTATTTTGAAGTTTCTCTATCTCTCTTGAAAGGTGAACGTCAATCGTGGCAGTTCAGTATTCTTAATTGTTTATCTGGCAGTATACATATATATCATCGTGGAAGTTTTAGTGAGCTACAAGTTTTTATTTTGAAGTTTCTCTCCATCTCTGTTGAAAGGTAAGTTTTTATTTTCATGATATATTAATATTTTATGTTTTTGCGTCTGACACACACATATTCAGAGGAGTCATAAAAAATTAACACACACTTACATGTCGTATATTTTTAACCTCCTACAACAGTGCACACACACATACATACATACATACTGTTTGCGTCTAATATATATATGTGGAAGGAAAAAATATCTAGCATTTTTTCAACTTTTTTTTCCTTCTGTTTCAGTGCGCTTTCCACTACCATCACCACAACCCCCCAAAAAATTTCTCTGTATATATATATATATAAATAACAGAGAGAAAAAAATGGAATCGCAACCAGGTCCCTCCGGTTTTTGCAGGAAAGTGGCATGTCGCAACTGTGGAATATTAATTTCTAAACCTAACATTGCTAGGCATTTGAAAAAATGTCGTCTACCGGATCATGATGTCGTAGTCCCGCCGGCAAAAAAATCTCGCACTGATGGGCATGAAGTTGGTGCTTTGAATAAAAGTGCACGCATCATAACGTATAAATCTGGAAGGGATGAAAAATGTGACTCGAGCATCTTCCTCAACAATGTGAAATCTCTGGTAGTCGATAAATTACGTAATTGCCTCGTCAATGTTGCAATTAAAATTCATCTCGTCTTGACCCTGCTGTATGAGAAAGTTGTCTCGTCCGAGTCAAGTATTTTTAGCTTTTACGTAGGGTGTGAAGCCTTACACGATGACAATAACGAGGATCTTGACGAGATAGTGACACGGTTATTTGATCACCTGACACAAAAACAAGAAGAGTTTGAAGGTAGAGGAAGTGGATGGAGTCTTTGCGGCCGCAGCCACATGTTAGAACTTCGAGTCTGCAATTTCAAACCATTACGCAGCACTCAAAAAAAAACAAAAAAACAAAAAAAGCAAAATGCAGTGTTGAACATACAAAGTAATGATCAGAAGAGTTTCCTATGGTCTGTCATCGCCGCATTACACCCGTCTAATAATAATAACCCCCAACGCCTGTCCAATTACAGAGAATACGAGGGAAGATACAAGAATATGATGCGAGGAATTTCCTATCCTGTGCCCCTGAATAAGATCAATCAATTTGAAAAAAACTATAGAGAGGAAAAAAAAGAATATATTGATATTTCTGTTTTTGGGGTTGACGATTCCGGCAATATTCGTGTCTTAAGACCTGCTAGAAGCCAGAATAATGTAATTCGACTCTTGCTTGTAGATGGCCGTTACAGTTTGATACGGAATTTCTCAGGATTAGTAGGAAGACAGATCAGCAAGAATCACGATAAGATCGAAATTTGCGATCGGTGTTTGAGAATTTTTCGCGGGGGTAAGAAGATGGGAGAACAGCACAAGTGTTTTGGCTCTGTGAATGCAGAACCCGAAGATGTCATGCCGGAACCCGGAACCAAGATGAAATTTCAGAAACACCAGGCTCTTCTCCACCACCCCGTCGTCCTTTATGCCGACTTTGAAAGCTTCCAAGTTCCCATGACGTCTTGCAACCCTGATCCCTCTACCTCAAGCACGACCCAAATTTTTCACCACGAGCCTTGCAGTTTCTCCATCTACGGAGAAAAATTGAATGATGTCATCTTGTATTGCGGACCCGATGCGGCAAAACATTTTGTTGAGAAGATAGCGGAATGCGCGAGAGAACTTGCACCCAGCCTGAAAGGCTCTTACGTTTCTCCACCTGCTCTCACAACAGAACAACAACAGAGACATGACGCGGCGACAAGATGCGAGGAGTGTAACCAGGCTTTCACCCCCGAAAATTACAAGGTCGTCCACCATAACCATCAGAATGGATTATTTCTAAGCACCATCTGTAATTCGTGCAATCTTAAAATTAAGGAGTCGCATTTTGTTGCCGTGTTTCTGCACTACACGGAGAAGTACGACACACATCTCTTCGTCAAAGAGCTCCACAACATAACTTCTCGAATCAGCATCATTCCGAGAACGAGCGAGAAGTATATTACAGTGAGAGTGTGAATCCCTCTCGAAGAAGGAGGAAGTGTGGAAGTGCGAATCCTGGACTCTTACAATTTCCTGTCCTCCAGCCTCGCAAGCCTTGCATCTCAACTTGGCGACGAAGATCTTGTGGCCACCAAGCAAAAATGTTTTTCGGGGAGAGATGAGAATTTGAATCTGTTGCGTCGCAAGGGCGTCTACCCCTACGAGTACGTCAACAATTTCGACAAATTTGATGAGACGGAACTTCCACCCCGGGAGGTATTTTATTCTTCTCTCACGGAGGACGTCTGTTCCGAAGAGGACTACGAACACGCTCGTAGTGTGTGGACGGCATTCAATTGCCAAACTTTTCGCGATTATCACGATCTTTATCTGAAATTGGACGTGACTCTCCTCACGGACATTTTCGAATCGTTTCGTAAGAGATGCATCGCGATATACAAGTTGGATCCTGCGTATTTCTTCACCACGCCGGGATTGACTTGGGAATCGATGATGAAATACACCAACGTGGAACTGGGACTTATTGCAGAGAAGGAACAGTATGCTTTCATGGAGAGTGCGATACGTGGTGGCATCGTCCAATGTCCCCGACGCCATGCTCAGGCAAACAATCCTCATACGCCTGGTTACGATGCATCCAAGCCTAACACCTATATTGTCTACTGGGATGTCAACAACCTGTACGGCCACTCCATGTCCCAGTGTCTTCCCATCAGCGACTATGGGTGGATGACCGAAGAGGAACTCTCCTGCGAAGATTTTCTCAACTGGAGGGAAGATAATGAATGGGGTTGTTTCTTGGAAGTGGATCTCGATTATCCCGAAACGCTTCACGAGAAACATCACGGATTGGCCCTGGCCCCCACCAAGGAGAAGCCACCTGGAGGATCGGAGCCAAAACTCATACTAAGCATGGAGAACAAGCGGAATTACGTTCTGCACTACCGACTCCTCCAATTTTACATAAGTCATGGCTTGCAGTTGAAGAAAGTTCATAGAGGATTAAAGTTCCGACAGAGCAAATGGCTGGAACCCTACATAGCCGAGAACACGCGCCGCAGAGCACAATCGACATCGCCTGCAGACAAGAATCTGTACAAACTGTTCAATAACGCCATCTACGGCAAGACGATGGAGAACGTGCGTAATTACATCGACGCAACGTTGGTCACGGACGAAAAGAAATTTGAAAAGATCGTCGCGTCCCCCTACTTCAAAAACTTCACCATTTTCGACGAGAATCTAGTATTCGTCGAGAGGAACAAGAAGCAAGTGATGCTCAACAAGCCGATTGCTATAGGTGCCACTGTCCTTGAACTATCAAAATTGCACATGTACCAATCGTACTACGATCAGTTTCAACCTTTTTATGGAGATAACATCCAAATATGTTACATTGACACGGATAGCTTCATTTTTCTAATCCAAACACCAAGCCTCGAACATGATCTGACTAAGATGAAGCATCTGTTTGATTTTAGCAACTTACCATCAGGCCATCACTTGCATTCGACAGAAAACAAAATGACGATTGGAAAGTTCAAAGATGAAGTTGGCGGGGAGTACAGCAGGGAATTTGCGGGGCTTCGTGCCAAAATGTACTGTGTAAAGATTACAGAAGAAAAAGAGATCAAGAAGGCGAAGGGGGTGGGAAAAATAAGTACCAGCAAATTTAGCATGCAAGACTACAAAGAATGCCTTTTTCATGGTAAAAGGCAACTCAGCACCGATCATCGCATTGCAAGTAAATTGCATGATTTGTACACGACGCGCGTAACCAAGGTCGCATTGGATGCAACGGACAACAAGTTACGTGTTATCGATTGTCAAATCCACACGCGAGAGTGGGGCCACTACAATAAAAGCGATAAATGTGACGTGTGTTAACCGTAACCTCATAGCCATGAAGTCCGCTGTGTCTTTACCATTCTTCTTCAAAAACAGACGGAGGAAAAGAATGAAAAGGGAAGCCCTCGGGCGATGTAAAATAAGAGTTGAATTTAATGAGCCTCGGTTTGGAGCGGGCTTAACAACATAATAACAGGTTGCAACTTTTCATCGCCCGAGGGCTTCCCTTTTCCTCCGTATGTTTTGAAGAATAGCAAAAAAGCACAATGTGTTAAATAACTAACAAGGACAATGAATCTCTTTGGTTTTCGCAAACAAAGCAACATGGACACTGCATCACCTAATTCCAATAACCTCTTACCTTCCGTGTTATCTAAACTCAATGGTCTACTAATTGTACATCTTAATAGTATATGGACGGAAATAAATAACGATGTGGGCAAGATGTTTTATGTTTTTAATAACAATTTACATTTCTATGAAATTCCGATCGACGGGAAACTTCAAATCACCGTGAATCCGGAGAACACAGGCGAAATCAAAATTTCTACCGGCAAGAACATTTTTCGAATGAAGCACGACAAGATACTTTCTAACATGTCGTACGATGTGTCTGCCGGAGATTATCTTTACGTGGAACTCCTCGGAGACTACGACAAACTTATTCCTCTCTTCGTAGAATTACGAATCGTCTATCCTATTATAAATAACCGTTAACCAAAAATGCCTAACGATATTTTCGGCAACACCAAGCGTGTAGACCATGCAGAAGAGATTCTCATGTTGGATGTTCGTGTTAAGAAGTTGAGGACCGATTTGATCGCTTTGCAGGAGACCTTAAACAAAAGTTTAGAGTCTGAGATCGCTACGCTCCAAACGCAATGTCTCGATCCCATTCTGAAAATCGATTCCGAACTGAAAACACTGATAAAAAATTATGTCGACGTACCTTCTTACGACAACATTCAAAATATACAGTTGAGCATGGATTCGCTTCAAAATGATTTGGCCAAATTACAGCAATTTCAATCGAAAAATGAAGATTTGGAAAAATTGAAACTCGAAATCGAAGAGCGAACTTCCGCAATAGAAAAGAATTTCTCTGAACTTCAAACCGTCGTGAATGATATTGATATAGAACGCTTGCAGGTCGTTGTTTCTAAATTACAAGAAGAATTCACCGGCACGTTGGAAGAAATCAAATCCAAGTTGCAGACTTTGGAAGATACAATGACGAACCTACCATCGTCGGACGAACTGCAGGTCATCGGTAAAAGCGTCGCGAACATAAAAATTCAATTGGAGGCTTATCAAGATTTCGAACACATTCAAACCACCATCGCTACGCTTCAGACGTCTCTGGAGTTGATCAACGAAGAAATTAAAAATATTCACGCTGAAGCAAGTGTGTTGACGAGTATTCAGGACACGTTAAGCACGGTTCAGCAGAAGATCCAATATTTGGAAAATTTGAACGTCGAATCCAATCTTACTCATTTTCATCACGTACTGGACAACATACAGGGTGACTTGGAATTGTTACGAACGAGCGTGCCTTCGAGCGAAGATTTGGAAAAATTGAAAACGGCGGTGACGGCACTATCCGATTCGAGTGACATCAAAAGTTCGTTGAGCGATCTCGAGAGTAAAGTAGCCAATCTCCCCACCTCCAAAGAATTACACGCTTTGAAAAGAAACATATCACGTATGCTGAAACGACTGGAAACGGAAACAGCGAACGTGGAACAGATTCGAGACGAACTTGCTTCGCTGGTGTCGACGCTGCCCACTTCGCAGAGCGTCGCCGACCTTCACACGCAGTTTACAGAGATGCGAAACATCGTGAACGATCTTACCGAGAAGAGCTCGAAATTGAATCAAATCGAGAACCTTCAGAACATTGTCGTCAACATCAGAGATCAAGTTGGAGTGCTGGAATCAACGCAGGAATCGATGCTGGCCTCTTTCGGTGCCAAATTGCAAGAACTCAACGAAAGCTACAAGCAGTTGAACGTGGAAGTGAAAATCAAACCGTCATTTTCTACCGTAACGGATACCATAGTCGAGCATTTGGTGCCCGTACAAAACACACTGGGTCAGCTTTACAGCAACCTCGTTAGCGTCGATACTAAATTCGCTAAACTGCATTCTCTGCAAGCCATTGAAATTAACAGCGTACCCAATCAACAGAGAATCTCCACCTTCGTCGAAGGTAACAAACTGTACATGCTGCATCCTTATCATCCGTACTACAAGTTTCTCCTCGATGGTACGATTCAGGTAAACGAATTTTCGTACTGGTCTCACGGCAGAAAAGCTAGCGTTCCCACCATGACTTTGATATCGAATCGTGGTGTCCAGAAAGCAGGAAACATTCCTCTGGCGCGTTGGAACGAAACGCGCAACATATATGAAATACACGAAGACGAAGATCTTACTGTTTTCGACGTGAGTGCCGGCGATAAGCTGATCGTTCAAAACACGAGCGAAGTGCCACCCTCTTTGAATCCCATCACGCTGGTGCTTCTCTTCAAACGTAATCTCTAAAAATAAAAATGTCTAGGCAAGCCATCGTCCAAGAATTACATAAACCTGCACGCCGCAACTACGAACGTTTGGCTGTGGTAACCAAGGGAATTGACGACCTCTGGGAAAGCGACCTCGTCGAAATGAGTAGCGGCAAGTTAAAAAACGTGCATAAATTGAACAAGGGCAACAAGTACCTCCTCACCGTCATAGACACATTTTCGAAATTCGCATGGGCTCTACCTTTGAAGGCGAAAACAGGAGCGTGCGTCACGGAAGCATTCAAGACAATTTTTTGCGAAAGCGGCGGCAGACGACCTCGGTTTCTGCACACGGACAAAGGGAAGGAATTTTACAATGCCGTATTCCAAAAGTTTATTCGGAAACACAACGTTCAACATTACTCGACCTTCAGTGACGTCAAGGCCAGCATCGTGGAAAGATTCAATCGCACTCTGAAATCACGCATGTGGTCACGCTTCACGCTTCAGGGAAGCTACAAGTGGGTCACTATTCTTCCGGAACTTGTTAACGACTATAATCACACACGGCACGCAACGATAGGCATGAAGCCAGCTGACGTTACCAAGTCTGACGAGCAACGTTTAATTTCTAGCGTTTACTGTCCAAAGTACACGCCCACGACAAAAAAAGCTAAATACAAAATTGGAGAACAGGTGAGGGTTAGTAAATTGAAGCGAACGTTTGACAGGGGTTTCACACGAAACTGGAGCACTGAACTTTTTACCGTAGTTCGAGTTCTACCCGGGAACCGTCACACGTATATAATAAAAGACAGTGGCGGTGAAATTTTATTGGGGCGCTTCTATGAGGAGGAACTCTCTAAAACTAAATACCCCGACACGTACCTTATCGAAAAAGTTTTGTGCAAGAGAGGCAACAAACTTTTGGTGAAATGGCTGGGACTTCCGGAAACAAGTTGGATCGATTCAAACGAAGTGATTCTATGAGTACGTGGAACGTGGTAAAGCGTCTACCTGATTCGGAAAGTGGAACGAAGAAAAAAAACGGCGAGTTGCTTCCCGACAGCATCCGCTGTCTGATCGTGGGTCCTTCGGGGTGTGGGAAAACGACACTGCTCGTGGACAATTTTCTCCTCGCACCGAATTGGTTAGATTGGAAGAACAGGCACCTGTACGTGTTCTCGAAAAGTTTGGAGCAATCCAAATACCAGCAACTGATGAAACTGTACGATGGTCTGGACATTGCAACATTCGCCTCGGAAATAAAACCACTCGACGATTGTCGTGAAAATTCAGTCGTTGTGTTCGACGACGCCATCCTGGAAAATCAAAATGAAATTCGCAACTTTTTCACGCAAGGTCGTCACAAAGGAATGGATTGCTTCTACCTAGCTCAAACGTTTTCCAAAATTCCAAAACAGTTAGTACGCGACAACGCTAATTTCATATGTTTGTTTCGTCAAGATCACACCAACCTCAAGCACGCGTACGATGACTACGTAGGCGGAGACATGAACTACAATCAATTTTCGGAATGCTGCTGCTCTACTTGCTGGAACGGTGACGATTTCGGATTCGTGACGATCAACATGACAAGGAAACCCAACGACGGAAAATACAGAAACAAAATCAACGACTTTCTAAACGTTGCAACGTTGTGAGAAACGACGTGTATAAATAACGTCATGACGAAACGAAAAATCGAAGACGAAAATCTCAAGCTTCGCGATTACCTCGCGAAACGCTTCAAAGGTTGGAAATCCGAAAATCGCGGATTCTACGAAGAGAAGAAACGTCAGGATCAACCTGTGATCGATGCCATCAGCGGTCTAGGTAAAGAAATTAAAAGTGTCACGGAACAAAATAAAAATTTGATCAACGAACTCGTACCGCTCGCAGCTAAAAGTTACGTTGTACCCACGCCCATTTCGAGCATTCCTTCGACGCCATTCGAACTGAAGGATGCACCGGCACGACGTCGAGCCATAGGCAGCACGTCTTCGGATAAAATCGAGTTGGGACCTTTGGCACGAGACTACCTGAGCACGGGGAAATTCGACAAGGATGAAGTGTTCGGATTGTATCCCAGCATGGAAACCAGCGAAGGTGGCGGTGTGGTGTGGAAGATTGGGAAATCGAAGGTGACCTTCGAAGGCAACGATATTAAAGTCAATTTAGGCGACAAGGATAGTTGGAACAGGTATCCGGGTACGGTGGGACTGTGGGAACTCGTTGCCAAAAAGCAGCCGAAAGATTACACCGACGAAGATTACCAGAGTTACAAGGAAATTCTGATCATGACGGATGCCTTGTACCAAAACAACGACGCCTCGCAGAATAGGGTGAAATCGAGCAGCGGCGAGAAGTACAGGAATCTCATCAAACCGATTTGGAACCAGGTCAAAACAGGCAGCGGGGTCAAACGCTACAACACGTTACCCAAAGAATTCGTTTGGGTGGACGACGTGAGGAAGCTCGTGGACCGATTGTTGGTGATAGCCGGCGAAGAGAATGCAGGCAACCGTAATTTCTACAACGAGAAGGTTGGCATCGTGGACATGATCAGCACGAAACTTTCCAACTTCATCGTGAACGACGACAAGGGCATAGGTTACCTCATCAAAATCATCAACACGCTGCCTCCGAAATTCTGGAACGTGGCCGAAGGAAAGGGACTCGTAAACGACATCATCAACAAGTTACCTTTCGAGATGCATCTACCTGGCTACCAGTACTGCGGACCGGGTACCAAACTCGAGAAAAGATTGGAGAGAGGAGACAAGGGTGTGAATCCGTTGGACGCCGCATGCAAAGATCACGACATCGCTTACAACACCACGCAGACGGATCTGGATGCACGTCACGAAGCAGACAGAAAGTTAGAGCACGCAGCTTTCGAAAGGTTCGTGAGCAGAGACGCATCGCTGGGTGAACGGGTCGCCGCACTGGGTACCACCATCGCCATGAACACGAAACAAAAATTGGGGTGGGGTATATAAATAACATACAGTAAAAAAAAACAACATGTCTCGTATAACTGATTTGCCACCCGAGCTACTATCTAAAATATTCAAAAAAGTAGTAAACAGAGATGTAGGGAAACTTGTAATCATGGCAAAAACAACGCCGGAATTTCGCATCCCTTGTGAAATGGTTCTCAAGGACCATCTTCGGGAGATCAGCGACCTGAGGTGTGGTGATCTCAACATTCTGCTTTCGGCCGCGGGGGAGAAATTGAACGAGAGGTTGGATGAACTGCACGAGGCGAGGCAGGGAAGAAGATGGTATACTGATGATTGGTACAAGTCTATGCAGGAAACTGAAGAAATCATCACGCACATCATCGCGTTCTCCGAAGCACGGACTTTCTTCCTCTGTTAAAATAATAATAATATATATATATACGTGTCAAAAAAACTTGATATATAAATAACACACATCGTGAAAAAATAATCTTCGGTATATATAAATAACACACATCGTGAAAAAACAATTAAATTTCTCTAACACACACACTGAAATTTTTCTCTTCTTCGATATGACAACTGAAAAAATGAGTGATCTCCAAGCATTAAAACAAATGCTAAATTTGTCAGTCGAGTATGTAAAAATTCGGGAATTGGAAGTCGACAAACCTTACACGATAACTTCCGGTTCAATCGTTTCTACCCAGTATGGTCCCAAGGTACGCCTGTTGCTCAACGCACAATACAGTCTATTTTTACCAGATCGATACGCTAACATGTTATGCGACGAGAAGCTATCTATTTTAATCGAGAACAAAACTCGAATCGTGTACAAGGGGACAAAAGAACTTCTTGGCAAGAAAACGAAGCACGTTATAGAATTTGTGTAACGACTGCGAGGCCTTGAAAATATATAAATAACATACCGTAAAAAAACTACACAAGAAAAAATCTCAGAATATATATAAATAACATACCGTGAAAATAACACATAGAGCATCAACATGAAGCCCAAGGGTGTCGTGTACCAGATACCATACTCCAATCTAAAAAATCTAGGTGCTCTCGATGGGTTACTCACCAAGAAACAACGCGAGAAGAAACGTTCTTGCTTGTCGAAAGGACATGGAATGAAATTACTGCTCAGCACACCTCAATTGAAAAAATTGCAGCGTTCGCGGAAACAGCAAAAAATCGGAGGTTTCATATTCAGCATCCCGGCCATCCTAGCAGCATTGGGGGCCGTTGGAAGTTTGGCCGGCGGAAGTGCCGCCATCGCGAAAACCGTCATCGACTCGAAGAAGAACAAGGCCGAGTTGGAAGAACAGAAACGTCACAACCTGGCCATGGAGAAGAAGGGGAAGGGCGTAATGAAAAAGTTTAAAAAAAAGAAACAGAAGCACTCACCAACCGAGACATTGAATCTCTAATCGAACCGTTACAAATCAAACACTTTAGAGGAGTTTTTATGTCCGACTCGTTACCTTCAAGCGTGAAAAGAAGAGAATGTGGAGTAGTCAACTTGGACGGTCAAGAAAATCCAGGCACGCATTGGATATGTTACCACAAAAATGATGATAAAGCATTCGTTTTCGATTCTTTCGGAGGTGTTCCACCTACAAATTTAATTCATTATCTGAAAACGAGCAAAACCTCTATATACTACAACGACGAACGCATTCAAGATTTCGGAGACGTGAACTGCGGTCATCTCTGCCTCTCCGTGCTCGCGTTTCTCTCTAAAATAAATAACCCTACGGTCGAAGATTTCCAGAAAGTACTGTGGAACCTGAAACAGCATCACTAGGATGGGCGTGTTCCATCTCACGAGCGAATCTTCAATCTTGAAACTTACGCTGCACGACGACATTGTCTATCCTAAATCCGTGGCTCTGCGTGCATTCTACAGCATGTACCTCATACCTAATGTTACGCAGCACAACAACAAAATTAGCGTCGGAAGCGAACACATCGTCGTCACGCCAGGACAATACAATCTTTCCACTTTGCAAGCTCAGTTACCCAAAGGCACGTACCTTTCTCAAAATTCGGTCACGCACAGAGTGGAAATCCTGTCGGCGACGGAGACCGTGGACCTGGGCACCATAGGAGAACTTTTAGGTTTCGAGAACAACACAAAACTCGAAGCTGGCATCAAGCACACGGCAACAAACATTCCTAAATTTTTGGCCATAGAGACTCTGAACGTGCACTGCAACGTGGCGGAAGGTATGATCACGAAATCCTCGGACGGATTAGGAAGTCACAAGCAGACGGGAATCATAGCCACTTTCAAACCAAGTTCCGAATTCATGGAACCGATCATCTACACACCCTCTTCGCCGATCTATTTTCCACTATGTCGCAACCGCATAGACGACATAGAGTTGGTGGTGACGAACGAGAAAGGAGACGTGGTGGATTTCGCAGGTGCAACAACTACTGCCATCGTGGAGATCAACGTATAATAAATAACCATATATGTAAAATGGAGCAAATCGAAAGTTACGAATTGCAATCTTTCCCTCCCAACCGTCGCACGTTCGCCAATCTCAACGAAGCGAACAGGGAGATCGAATACGACGTGGACGTAGGCGACGGGTTCATTCATCCTCACAGAGCGGACCTCTACCTTCAATTCGACGTGGTGAAGAAAGAAAGCGGAGACGCGTTTCCCGCAGCAGCAAACTTGATACTCGTGGACAACTTCGTGCCTCACCTGTTCTCGCAGGTGGAGGTGAGGAAACACAACACCGTCATCGACAGAATAGATTATCCAGGCATCACGTCGACGGCAGTGGGAACTTTGAAATTATCCAAAACGGACGCAGCATACTACCAGGCCGGGGGATTCGAAGCCGGGACCAAAATATCGACGAGAAGTCACACAGTGCTCTTTCCCATGCGTCTGCTGCCGGGATTCTTCTCGGACTACAAGGAGATCATGTGGAAGGGAGGACTGAGGGTCGCGTTTCGAAGAGCAGCCAACGACAACGACGCACTGATGCGATACGCTACTTTGGGTCCGGACGGCACCACGCCGATAGCCAACACTTTACCCGAAGCAGCCAAGTGCGTCATCCGAAGCATGGAATTGAGAATGCCGGTGGTGGAATACGAAACAAACTACGCCCTCAAGTACAAAGCGGAGATCTTGAAAAGTCCCCAGGTGCCGATTCACTTTCACGGTTACCAGTGCGTGCAAAAGATGGCGTCCGGAAGTCACATGGAATTCGACGTGACGACGCAGTTCAACAACATACAGTTCGACATGCCAGATTTCGTCGTAGTGCTCTTTCAGACCGGGAGGGACAAAAATCAGGAAAAAGATTCCAGCAAATTCGACGACTGCAAGATCAAGAACGTTTATCTCAAGAACGGCAGGAACGAAGTGTTCCCGCGCGAGAATTACAACCTCGACGTGACCAAAAACGATTACCTCAAACTTTACGAAGCGTTTTCGGCTTACAAACGCGTGACCGAGGGAAGCGTGGACATGTACTACACGCCCAGCGAATTCAAAGCACGAAGACCCATGACCGTCATCAACACATCTAAGAGAAAAAAGGTTGTGGTCAACGATCGAACCAACATCAAGGTCGTCTGCGAGTTCCACAATGCCTTGCCCGAGGATACCCTATGCAGTGTCATCCTGATTGCAGAGAAGTCCTTCGCCTACGACGTGAAGAACGAGAGGGTCACAGAGCAGTTTTAACAAGTTTTTAACATCTATTTTCTTCCACAATAAGAAATTTTTAGTACTAGCACAATCAGTTATAATGGCACAATACGAATTTCACTAGTTCAGATCAGTTACAATGTTAATTTCATTAGTTATCAGTTACAATATCTTTTTTGCACTATAGCACAAGACAATCAGAAAATTTGCACAAAAAAATTTGTTGTTGTTTTTACACAAGAAAATTAACAATAAAATTTTTTTTTTATCGTTTCAGATGCTGTCGAAACATCAAAAACACATACACACACTAGAAAAAAGCATGCAACTTTATTTGTAACACGCACATATTCTCCATCTTCATCAAGAAAATATTATAATAAACATAATTATTTTTATCTATCTCACAATAAAACTCTATATCCAAAAATATCACAACATCAAATAACACTAGAGTCGTTAGTACACGTTGCATGCATTACGGAGGTCCTCTGTAGGGTTTCATGGAAGTTTGGGGGAAAAAAATAAAACACGTGAAACTCTACAGAGGTGCGGTAATCTATAACCGCAGCCATTAGAAAACTTTTACATTTTTGGCTGGGCACCACGCACCCTGGCGAGGTTATAGGGGCCAGGTATCCTTAAAAACAACAATTATTATTTTGTTTGTTTGTTTGTGTTACAATACGGAAATAATAAAAGGCATACGCGCACGCGCGCGCGTGTGTATGTGTGTGCCACATCCTTCCCCCGAGAGAGAGGTTTACAAAGGTCACGATCTACAAACATTTGGTCCTTCAAAAATAAGAAAATAAGAAGATGAGAAGATGAGAGCTCATCTTTCACTCATCACTGCTTTTCTGCACCCTGAAACATCGCCAGCGTAATAAATAAGGCACGGAACGTGGAGAGAAAATGAGTGTATGTTTCCCCCGAGAGAGAGGTTTACAAAGGTCACGATCTACAAACATTTGGTCCTTCAAAAATAAGAAAATAAGAAGATGAGAAGATGAGAGCTCATCTTTCACTCATCACTGCTTTTCTGCACCCTGAAACATCGCCAGCGTAATAAATAAGGCACGGAACGTGGAGAGAAAATGAGTGTATGTGTGTATGTGTGTGTATGTGTGTGTATGTGTGTGTATGTGTGTGTGGCACATCGTTCTCGAGAGAGAGGTTTACAAAGGTCACGATCTACAAACATTTTGGAGGATGAGAAGATGAGAAGATGAGAAGATGAGAAGATGAGAGGATGAGAGCTCATCTTTCACTCATCACTGCTTTTCTGCGCCCGTGAAACATCGTCAGCGCAATAAATGAGGCGCGGAACAGGGGGAGAAAGTGAGTTTTTCAACTTTTTGTGGTCGTTTGGTCAAGAAATCAAAGTTGTGGTCAGATGCACAAATTTATACTACTCACTACTCAATATTGAAATTTCCCTAAAATCTGTAACGAACTTTGGATTTGGCTTTTTGGGGACTGGCACTATAACTCACGTGCTACTGGTATTCCCTATTGTCCCTGCTGTCAACACTTCATTCACCCATTTCGTTAATTCGTCTCCTATTAAATCCCAGAAACATTGATAGAATTCTGATGGTAATCCATCTTCGGCTGTAGTTTTATTCCTCGGAGCTTTAAATACTGCATTATAAACCTCCATTTTACTAAACGGTTGTGTGAGATCAGTTCTGTCATTTTCCGTCAGTAATGCAGGTAGGTAGTTCAAAAAATTACATTGCGTTTCTGTTCTTTTAAAGGCTTGACCAAGAAGATCTTTATAGTATTTCTAAAAGCTGTCGTGTATACTATGAGGGCTGGTGACAACTTCACGGAAATCTAAAGTTAATTTATGAATGAAGTAGTGTAACCGGGTACGTTCAAATCAATGCTTGGTACGAGGCCTATTATTTTTATTAATTTAAGCACAATGGAAAACCTATTTTGACGATGTTTTTGTCGATTTTATACTATTGCAAATCTGTGATATTTCATCTCATACTTCGTACGAGTGTCATAATTTCTTTCGAGGTAAAGTACGTAACATCTGCACCCACTACACCCACCCACGCACACCCACGCACACCCACGCACACTTACGCACACCCACGCACACCCATGCACACCCACCTACACCCACGCACACCCACGCACACCCACACAAATTTACTTCCGGTCTACTTCCGGTTTACTTCCTGTTTACTTGACAGACACCTGTGGTTTTTTCTAGTTTTTTATAAGTACATATATTTTGGCGGTTCAAACTAATACTAGGTACGAGGCCTATTGTTTTTATTAATTTAACCACAATGGTAAATCTATTTTGATGATGTTTTTGTTGATTTTATACTATTGCAAATCTGTGATTTTTCACCTCATACTTGGTACGAGTGTCATAATTTCTTTCGAGATAAATTACGCAACATTACGCAACATTGCGATGGCTCGTAAGGTAAACTATTGTGCAATGTTTACACATCAAGTTATTACGCAGACCCGTATCTAGTGTGTTGTTGGTTATGACGTAATGGGTGTCTTCTGATTGACTTACTGTTTCGGATGTTTTCATCCGCGCTTAGGTTACTTAGGGTTTTCGCATAACAGATCAGTCAGTATCGTGAGAGTGTTTTGAAGAGTACGGATGTGTTGTTGCAGTGTTAAAAGTTAAGCATTTAATTTATTTTAAAGCTACATACTATTTTATTATATTAAGTTTAAAAAGTGTATCAAGTGATTTTTTATCATAGTAATTTCGATCAGCTTGAGTTTTGGTGTATTTATTATCCTTTTTATACTTAGTACAAATATATATTTTATATATAATAAAAAAATAGCTAATATGAAATAAAACGTCATGAATATTTTTGGGTTTAAAAAGCAACAACATAATCAACCTGTAGAGAGAATTCCAGTAAACATGGATGTATTTAGAGAAATTTATCATCATGAAAGGGTTACTTCTTGTTCACTCGAAAAGTATTTGGTCTCATGTTGACGAGGATACTGCAAAGCACTTATTTGTATTTAATAATAACTTATCATCATATAAGTTACATGTTAGTGGGAAAATTCAAATAAACATTTCACCACCCAATGCGGCAGTTTTGCACATAGGTCGAAATTTGTATAGATTTAGACATAGTGCATTACTTCCTGATACGTCTTATGATGTGGAAGCTGGTGAATTTTTATATGCTGAGATAATTGGAGAGTATGATAAATTGATTCCTCTGTTTATCGAAATAAGAATAATCTATCCTCTTATTAATATATAAAATACCTAAAAACAAGAAAACAAAAAAAAGACCATGGATATATTTGGTAATAAAAGGCGACAGGAGATTCCAGATAATTCCAGCGAGATTGCTAGTTTAGATGCACGTCTAAAGAAACTGAAATCAGATTTACTCATATTACAGAATTCGCTAAATCTAAATATTCAAGCAGAGATTACAAATCTTCAAACTCAACTGATTGATCCGATAGTAAAAATTGATGGAGAACTCAAATCTTTGCTTGAGAAATATACTAATTTAGCTTAAATAGATAATCTTCAGAACTTAGAAGAGAATATTGCAAACTTGAAAAAAGAACTTGATAAATTTAGACAAATCCAGAGAACGAATACCAACCAGCTGAAACAGCAATTAAATGACCAGGCAAATAGTATTCGTACCGAAAGGCAAACCATCATACAGAATATCAAAACTCAAGAAGAATATGAGCAGGTAAATGCTAGTATTGCTAAATTGCAAGAACAGTTTCAATCTTTCGAAGTTCCTACATTGCAAAGTATCAAATCTGAATTACAGACAGATGAACTGCATACAGCTATAACAGAAGTTCAATCGAAACTACAGACATTGGAAGATTTTATCAATAATTTACCTTCATCTTCTGAATTAAATGCTATTGCTCGAGCGTTGCCGGCATCAAATTACAGTTGGAGACATATGAAGATCTTGGGAAGATACAAGGTACCATAGCTCACATAGAAGATACTATGGCAACTATGAGAAATGAACTAACAAGTGTACAGGAAACTCTGGAATCGAAACTGCCTGGCATTACTGATATTATAGCTATAGTTCAACAGCAAGTTACTAAGCTTGAAAGCTTGAATACTGAATCAGACTTATCGAATTTCCATCATCTTATTGACGACATTCAGAGTAAATTAGAGACACTGCAACAGTCTACACCTACGCAGGATGACATACGAGAGCAACTGGAAGAAATTTTGAAAAATGCAGCTGTTGCAACAGAACTCGATGCTATAAAATTAACTCTTACCTCACTTAGAATACTGTAGCTGCTTTGCCTACTTCTCAGGAAATCAGAGCTATGAGGAGAGCAGTACATCGAATTTTATAATCTGTGGATATCAAAACATTTAAGCATAAATTGCGCAAATCAGAGAAACTGTTGCTAGTCTCCCCAACAATCAAATAATTAATGAACTACATGCATTATTTACAGAAATCAGAAGTCAAGTACACGATCTTGCTACACAGAGTTCTAAATTGAAACTTGTAGAAAATTTACAGAAGATTATTTCTAATATTACGTTACAAATTACTACTCTTGAAGCAAGTCAAAAATCTGCTTTATCAGGTTTTCCTACTCAACTTCACGATCTGTATGTTGATGTACAAATCAAACCTAGCTGCGATGAGTTGGTTCGTACTATCAACGAACACTTGGAACCGGTATTAAGCAGACTAGATGACGTACATACTCGTCAATTTTATGCTATGGAAATTGTTAGGTTACAAAGTGTTCCAAATAGTGGAGGCACTGGACGCACGCCAATGGTGGCAATGTTTACCAATTATATCCGTACACTCAGGTACATGAATTTTTTGTTGATGGTTGTTTACGATTTCTGAAGTTTAGTTTTCTAAAACATGGAAAACATATTGAAGTTCCTCAGTTTACTATAGTGCGAAAAGATGGTATACTCAAGGCAGTTCAAATACCTATTGCATACTGGGATGAGTCTACAAATAAATATAAAGTACATGACGACGTACAATTATCAGTTTTTGATATTGAAAATGGTGACAGCTAGTATTTGACATTAAGCTGTTATACCCTGAGGACAATACATTTTATGCGATATTCTCACTTCGAACTCGATGTCAACACAAGATATAGTTCATGAATTACACAAACCAGCCCCTCGCAATTACAAGCGATTAAGTGTAGTAACGAAAGGTGTAAGTGAATTCTTCCAGGCTGATCTGATCGAGATGGCTCCTCCAAGGGGGATTTTAAAGAATTTGGGTAAGATAAATCATGGTTACAAATATATGCTTACAGTTATTGATACCTTCAGCAAATATGCCTGGGCTGTTCCCTTAAAATCCAAGACTGGTACTTGTGTTATCGAGGTTTTTAAGTCGATATTAATGAGGGAAGGATACCAAAATATTTACAGACAGATAGAGGGAAAGAATTTTACAATTCTACATTTGCTAAGTTAATGCAACAACATAATATTAAACATTATATACATACATACATAAACATATACATAAACTACATACAGTGATCTGAAAGCTAGTATAGTGGAACGATTCAACAGAACATTAAAAAATCGCATGTGGAGGCAATTTACTCTACAGGGCAATTATAAGTGGGTGCAAATTTTACCCGAGCTAGTTCATGATTACAACAATACAGTACATAGTACTATTCACATGAAACATGCTGAGGTAACCAAATCTGATGAACAACGATTGATTTCTACTGTTTATTGTAAAAAATATACATACACTACCTAGAAGCCAAAGTTTAAAATAGGGGATCAGGTAAGGGTTAGTAAATATAAACAGTTATTCGAGATGGATTTTACTAAAAATTAGAGTACGGAGTTATTCTCAGTGGTTCAAGTTTTACCAGGGAATAGAAATACATATATAATAAAAGATAATCATAACAATATATTGAAATGGAGATTCTATGAAGAGAAACTTAGTAAAACAAAATATCGAGATACATATCTAATCGAGAAAATATTGAAGAAAAATAATAAATTGTATGTGAAATGGTTAGGTCAGCCAGACAAAAGTTGAATAGAAGCAAACCAGGTGATTCTCTGACACCAACATGGAATGTGGTACAGCGTTTACTAGATGTAGTGGAAACTAATAAAAAATGGAGAGTTGTTACCTGATAACATAAGATGCCTCATTGCAGGCCCATCAGGTTGTGGAAAAACCACTTTGCTGGTTGATAATTTCTTGCTTGCCCCCAATTAGCTAGATTGGAAAAATAGACACTTGTATGTATTCTCAGAGAGTTTAGAACAACCGAAATACCATTATTTAGCTCAAACTTATTCCAAAATTCCCAAACAGTTACTACGAGATAATACAAACTTAATCTGTTTGTTTCGTCAAGATCATACTAATTTGAAACATGTATACGATGATTATGTGGGAGGAGACTTAAATTACAACCAATTTTCAAAATTTTGTTCATCTTGTTGGAACAGCGACGATTTTGGATTTGTTACTATCGACATGACTCGGAAACCTAACAATGGTAAGTTTAGAAATAAAATCAACGACTTTTTAAACGTTGAAACGATATAAAATAACCATTAATCAAAAAAAAAATTGACGAAACATAAAATTGAAGATAATTCGAAATTACGAGAGTACTTGTCCAAACGATTCAAAGGTTGGAAATCAGAGAATCGAGGTTTATAAGAAAACACAAGCGTCAATACCAACCTATTTTCGATGCAATCAGTGGTCTCGGTAAAGAGATTAAGAGTGTTACAGAACAAAATAAAAACCTCATCACTGAATTGGTACATTGATACAAATTATGTAAATTTTCCACCTACCCCTTTATCCAGCATCCACACTCCCCTGGTACTTAAGAAACCACCTGCTAAAACAGCTATATAAGAATCAGAGAAAATCGAGTTGGGTTTCCTGGCAAGGGATTATCTGAGTACTGGAAAATTAGAAAAAGATGAGGTGTTTGGTTTGTATCCAACTATGGAGGGTAATGAAGGTGTAGTATGGAAAATTGGCAAGTCTAAAGTAACATTCGAAGGGGATAACATAGAAATTAATTTGGGTGGGAGAAACAGCTGGTCCAGATATCCTGGTACTGTAGGGCTATGGGAGCTCATTACCAAAAAAACAACCAAAAAATTTTACAGAAGATGATTATCAAAGTTACTCTGAAATTTTGACGCTCTCTGATGCTTCGTACCAAAATGACGATGCCAGTCAAAAGCGTGTAAAATCGACCAGCGGGGATAAATACAAAAATCTGATTAAACCTATCTGGAATGAACAAAAAACCGGTAGTGGTATAAAACAATACAATATTTTACCTAAGGAATTTGTATGGGTAAACGATGTGAGAAAACTTATAGATAGATTGCTGGTTATAGCAGGGGAGGAACATGCTGGGAACAATAATTTCCACAATGAGAAAATGGATATTGTAAACATGATTAGTGACAAATTAGCTACTTTTATTGTAAACGATCCGAAAGGCATAGGATTCTTAATTAAAATTATCAATACTCTACCAGCTAGATTCTGAAATATATCAGAGGGTCAAGGTTTAGTGAATGATATTATTAATAAACTTCCGTTCGAGTTACACGTACCTGGTTACCAATATTGTGATCCTGGTACAAAACGTGAGAAACGAATAGAGAGAGGGGACAGGGGTATTAATCCACTCGATGCAGCTTGCAAAGAATATGATATTACATACAACACACACACAAAGATCTGAATGATCGTCATGTGGCTGATCAAAAACTGGAAGAGGCAGCTTTTGGAAAATTAACAAGCAGAGATGCATCGTTGGGTGAAAAAATAACAGCGTTGGGTACAACTATTGCTATGAATATAAAACAAAAATTAGGGTGCGGTTTGTAATATAAATACCCTGAAAGATAAAAATAATAATAAAACAGTATGAAACCAAATGGAGTTGTATACCAAATATCATATCACGATCTTAAAAATTTAAAACTTCTTTCGATTTTAACTTAAAAACAAGAAAAAACAGGCAATGTATAGCAAAAGGGAATGGAATGAAATTGTTACTCAGTACACCCCAATTAAAACGATTGCAAAATGCAAGAAAGAAAACACACAGTGGAGGATACATATTCAGCATTCCAGCTATCCTGGCTGCATTGGGGGCAGCTGGTGCTGCTATAGCGAAAACTGTGATTGATTCGAAAAAAAAATAAGGCAGAACTAGAAGAGCAGAAGCGTCATAATCTTGCCATGGAGAAAAAAATATAGGCAAAGGTATGAAGTTTAGAGCACTCAGAAAATTAAAAAAAGAAGAAGAAGCTCTTACCAACCAAGATATTGAATCTTTAATTAAAATATTTAAAATTAAACACTTCAGGGGAGTTTTCATGTATGATTCTCTCCCTAAAGATAGTCCTCACTCTCGAGAATGTGGCGTGGTGAATTTGGACAAGTCCGAAAATATTGGTACTCACTGGATATGCTATTATAAACAAAATAACAATGATTTGTTTTTATTCTTTCGGAGGGGTACCCCCTACAGAATTAATTCGTTACTTGAAACATGTTAAAATTTATTACAACGACGATCGTATTCAAGATTTCGATCAAATTATATGTGGCCATGTTTGCATTATGATGCTTGGAATTTTAAATAAAATACCAAACATCAAATTAAAAGATTTTCAAAAAGCTGTATTCCATATTAAATATGGGAATTTTTCATCTCTCCAACGAGACTTCGGTTTTGAAACTACATCTTCACAATGATATGAACTATCCAAAATCCATAGCTCTAAGAGCATTCTACAGTATGTATCTTATTCCGAATGTAACTACCTACAATAATACTATATTAGTAGGTAATGAAAAAATAATTATTCCTTCTGGACAGTATAACTTATCTACTTTACAATTTGAACTTCCAACAACTGTCTTGCTTTCTCAAAATTCTGTAACACACAGAGTAGAGATTGTAATTACCAATGAAACAGTGGACTTATCTACCATGGGATAACTTTTAGGATTCGGGAACAATAGCAAATTAGAACCAGGTGTTGGACACGTAGGTAAATTTATACCAAAATTCTTAGCTATTGAGAAATTGAATATTCACTGTAACATTGCCAGAGGTATGATTATCAAAGCAGAAGAAAACTCGATTGGTAGCCGCAAGGAGACAGGTATTATTGCTACATTTAAACCGAATTCGGAATTTATGGAACCTATCTTCTCTTCTCCGATCGCACCAGTCTATTTCCCTGTTTCTATTGATAAAGTTAATTACATAGAGATAACAATTACAAATGAGAAAAATGAAATCATCGATTTTGCCGGTGCTAATAGCACTGCAATAATGGAAATTAATATTTAAAAAATATTAATAAATACCAAGATTGGAAATATTTAGAGCTATGAATTACAGTCCTTCCCTCCAAACAGGAGGACATTTGCAAATTTGAATCAGCCCAATAAAGAGATACAATATGACATCACGGTGGGGGATGGGTTTATTCATCCACATAGATCTGATCTGTATATAAAATTTGATATTGTAAAACAAAGTAATGGTGAAGAATATCCCCCATCCGGGGCTAATGTAAAACTTGTAGATAATTTTGTTCCATTTATTATTTTCTCAAATTGAAATTAGGAAGCATGGTACAGTGATTGACAGGATTGATTGTCCTGGAATTACATCCACTACAGTGGGGACATTGAAACTGTCCAAAGTGCATATTATAAAATTGGTGGTTTCGAAGCTGGAACAAAAATTCAAACAAAAAGTCACACAGTACTGTTCCCCATGAGATTACTATTTGGATTTTTCTCTGATTATAAAGAAATTATGTGGAAAGGTGGTTTGAGTGTCATATTTTGCAGAACACCCAATGATCATAAAGCCATCATGAGATACAAAACTTTGAATGCAGATGGAACAGCTAATGAGGCTAGTTTACCCGAAGCTGCGAAATGTGTGATCCAGTCTATGGAGTTGCGAATGCCTATAGTTGAATATGAATCAAATTATGCTCTCAAATACAAAGCCAACATTTTGAAAAATCCTCAAATTCCGATTCAATTTTATACATACCAATACATACAGAAGCCTGTGGAGGGTAAATTGTTTGAATTTGACTTTACTAATCAGTTCCAATCTTTGCAATACGACATGTCAGAGTTTGTAGCTGTGTTGTTTCAAACAGGGAGAGATGACAATCAGGAAAAGGATAGCAGCCAGTAAAAATGTGTATCTAAAGAATGGCAGAAATGAAGTATTTTCTAGTGAAAATTACAATTTAAATATTGCAGAAAAAGATTATTTAAAATTATATGAAGCTTATAGTGCATTTAAAAGAGTAACTGAAGGTAACATGGATATGCATTATAATCCAGATAAGTTCATAATTCACAGACCAATGTTTTTAATAAATGCGTCAAAAATAAAATTGGTAGTTATAAATGATCGAACTAATATTAAGTTAGTATGTGAATTTCATGAAACTCTACCTGAAAATACAATATCAAGTGCAATTTTAATTGTGGAGAAGTCATATACTTATGATTTAAAAAATGAAAGAGTGATAGAAAAAATTTTAATAGGAGAGAATAATAATGTATAAAATTTTATACTATGTGTAGATTTTTTGTTATTTTCAAAAGTTTGGTTTGATGTTAGGTTTATTTTTTCACATGTGTTAAGTGCAATTATTATTAACTTATAAACTAAAGTGCCCCCAAGGCAAAGTATGGATTCCACACACGAGAATACACATCTTGTCGTCGTGTGGATCCAGGGCTACTTTTTTTCTATTTTATTTGTTTTAATCATGGCCGCGGTAGCTCAGTCGGTAACGCGTCTGACTACCATGCTCGAGGTCCCGGGTTCGATCCCCGGCCGGTTCAAATCCGGGGACTTTGCTAACGGTGGAAGCGGCCCCGGCGCCCACCCAGCGTCGAATGACATGGGTACCTGGGGGAAACCCTGGGGGGTAAAGGCGGTCAGGGGCGTGATGCTGATCACATCACCCCCACTCACGACCGGATCAAGAAAGTGTGGGGCGTTACCCCCACACCCCCTATACGCCTTCATGGCGTGGTGCTATGCACAGGGGAACACTTTACTTTTTTTTTTTTGTTTTAATCTCATGGTTTGAGCTTTGTATTCTATTATCCTCTCGAAGTATCCTCGGCTGTGAGGAAAGGTAACAAGTATAATCCTGGAATGTTAGTTTGTTTTCTCGGTATCTTTGCATGTTCCTTTTGCTTTCTTCGTGACGCTGCTTTCTGCTCTGAATGTATACATCTTCGAACGCAAACAATAATATCACCGTTACATTCATCTTTTAATTTACCGAGAACCTTCTTGTTGTGGGAAGGAATTCCAAATCTGTTAGGTTGAGGGTAGGAAGAAGTGTCGAAATACCCAAGCATGCAGGGATGTTTAAGATCTTCGTAGAGGTTAGGTGTTTGTATGTCATAAACAAAAATATCGGTGTCTATGTACAAAATTGACAGCTTATTATTATAGAAAGGTTTCATAATATTATAATGTAATTCGAACATGTACAGTTTTGACAAGTCGAGAACTGTTGCACCAACGTAAATAGGTTTTCTGAATTTTATTAATTTTATATCTAGATTAAAAAGTGTTAAATTCTCAAAAAAAAATTTCGCGATTTTAATCTTGGATTAGATACCAATTTTCTACATTAATTATTATCTGAAACCAATTTTATGTCTATATGCTTTCTGACGTTCTCCATTGTTTTTCCATAAACGGCATTATTCATTAGTTTATAAAAATCGTTATCTAATTCTGAAATGGCAGCTGATCTGTATCTCGTGTTGGTCTCAATATAAGATTTTAACCAATAATGAAGAGTGTTTGAACTTGAGAATTCTTCTTACAGTTACTACCTGAACACCCTTCCCAATCAAAAACCGGAGATTCTTGTAGTGGACGACATATCCCCCTTTTCTCTCTAGAGTTAACATAAGCTTGCTTTGATTAGAATCAGGTGGACATTTAATTTTGGGAGCCGAAGGTAAATCGGAAAAAATGTCATGCAAATTATTTGTAAATTCAATGTCTAACTCAATGAACAGACCTAATTCACGATCGTCAAAATGATTAATATCAATTGAAATAGGATCTATCCACTCGAATCCTCCGTAGGGAAGTTTTTGTATCATTGCAAATCCGTAGAGATTATTTACGTCAGCGCAAAATATTAATTCGATGGTCGATTTGCATCGTATTGATTCTCAAACATGTGAATATTGTTTGCCTTTGCATGTCTCTGCGAGCATTGCACCATCCCCCCCACGTATCCCCCTTTCTATAAAAGGTAACATGTCCACATCCGATATCAATTCCAACTTGATCCTGGTCTGGAGCAACATAGCAGACCACGCCAAACCAGGAAGACTGTAGAAGTATGCTGGATCTAATTTATAAATATTTATTGCTGTTTTTCTGAATACCTGAAATACAGCAGCAAGTATTCTTATGTCTAATTTGATATATGCATCGTGATAATCGCGGAGAGTATTGCATCTCAATTCCTGCCATATTAATTTCGCATGTTCGTATTCTTCATTCGTAATTCGTTTTTTTAGTTGACTGAAGAATTACTTTTGAGGTGGGAGAGTGTCATCGTCAAATTTAGATTCATCGGTTACATATTCGTAAGGATAAATGCCTATACGTTTAATCAGTTCTACGTGTATGTTGGGAAAACTAGCTTTTGTAATTTTAAATTGTTCGTCAGTAAGTTTACTCGCTAAAGCATCGAGACTTGCTGATAGGAATCTAAAAGAATCTAGAAACCTCATCTCTATGATTTCATTCGTTCCTGGAATCTTAACTTTTTTACTTATAGAAATATAACGTTCTTCGTTTTGAGCAAGAATATCTATTTTTTGCGTATCGTATCCAAGATTACTAATTAAAAAATGGAAATCGTAATTGGATCCATTGAGAAAAAATATTGGTACGAATTTAGGCTTCTGGATTTTGAGGTTGCAGGTGTTACAGATTCCACTAATGTAGTTTCCGGTGAAATGATTATGGTGAAATACTTTCCGATTCTCATCCGTGAAATGGTGATCACACACAGGACACATTTCAATGTTATTTTATGATTGAAGTTCATCGCTGGATAATGGAAGCATTGATTTCGATTGGCATAAGACGCGGCCAATTTTCTCAACCTCCTCCACCATCTTTTTAAAAAAGAGTTCAATAACATTCGGTCCGCGATATATATATATATGGTTTATCTATCCTATCCTGCCTAACAACAACATATCCAAAACTATTTGGATCATGAAACTGGTACGGTGTTGTGGAAGAACATTCGGGTTCCGGATCGCAATAGGACAATGGTTTGAGAAAAGCCTCAAAGTCTGCAATGATGATAGCCGGATGTTCCAAGAAGGCCTTGTGTATTTTAAATTCTTCGAATTCATTTGCTTTGGGCATTAACAAGCGAGCCGGTCTGTTGACTCCACTTCAGCAAGTTTTTGTTTGGCAATTTCTTGATTTTGGAAATGTTGGTAATTACGTTGGTCACGATCCTAAAAATACGGTTAAACACCTTGGACAAACTTCGATGTGTGCATGAAGCTTGTTTGTTTGGCTTCTGAGTAAGCGGGAGAGTGAACGAATTAGCGTGTAATGATGAACATCATCGTCAGCAATGAGAAGCAGATTGATTTCTCCGGCTTCGTCATGAACAATTTTAATTATCCTAACGCGATGCACAAAATGCTTAACTGAACTATACGAATATACATTTATAGCTAATTGTTTTCCTTCTCCATTTCGTACCCTGTTTTCAAACTTTGTTATGTCAGAAATAGCAACAGGGTATTTGATGCCTGTCATAGCAATCTCAATCTCATCGATATTTCTTAGTGACTAACCTGTTCCGGATGATTTGAACAATGAATCGGGTGAAGCGCCGCTAAAATGCACCACATAAAACACTTATTGTCAGTGTTATGAATGTTCAGCACAGCTCTCTTATGCTGAATTTCTACCGGAAGTGGATCGTAGATCGAAGCAGAAAAAGGTGTAAATTTGTTTACATAAGCAATTAATCTGTAAGGACTTCTACATAAAGACCAACCTGATTTCTTAGCCTCAAATTCATCACGTTTCCTAATCAATTCACTAGTAAGATTAGAATAAAAAACATTCAAATTATCAACGTCTGTAAAATAAAAAACTTGGTTTTTCTTTTTGTGAAAAAAAAATATTTCTTGTACCATCGGTTTTCTTATATTTACAGATTAGATCAAAATATACTTTTATGGAGTTGTTTTCCAGTTCATTTTTCAAAATATTTATGATAGATGTTTTAATTTCACTCAAGTAACTAGAAATATCACAGCCTGGTTTCGAATTAAAAATAAAATCCAGGAGTTGATTGTTGAATGCAGATATAATCGGCTTTTGGTCATTAGGCATCTTAATTTGTTTGGAAGCAGAAGCTTCAGTTTCAGGATGATCAATTTTTCTTTTCAATGTTCCATGTCCGGTTGATGCTTTGCAAATTTTTAGGTGTTCACTTAAATTAGCAATGCTAATTATTTTTCCACATTGAGTACAAGGTTTAGTAGGTAATAAACAATTTATTGTTGAACCTGTTTCGATACATCTTGCCGTATGTTTGCTAATATTAGTTTTGAAGATGAATTTCCCACAAATAACACATTCGATGAACTTGGTAATTGACATTTTTTTTAATATGCTTTAAGTAAATAACAATAAGACGCACAACCAACTCAAAATTCAATAAGATTCTATTTATTAAAAAAAGAACACTTTTAAACTTACGATAATTCATAGAATGTAACTTAATTACATACAGATCTGGTATTTATACATAAATTCTCTCTGGAAAAAATACAAAACTCAATACAAATACAAATTCGTACAAATTCAATCTGTGTGAAAAACAACTTGAACCACCTTCAAAATTAAATAATTTAAGCTATTACGATAACATTTTCAGCTATGTTATTTACACAGAATTTCCGGAGACAACAAGTAACATCTGATCACATCAAAACTCAATCTGATCGAAATTACTATGATAAAAAAATCACTTGATACACTTTTTTTAAACTTAAAAATAATAAATAGTACGTAGCTTTAAAATAAATTAAATGCTTAACTTTTAACACTGCGACAACACATCCGTACTCTTCAAAACGCCCTCACGATACTGACTGATCTGTAATGCGAAAACCCTTTAAGTAACCTAAGTGCGGATGAAAATATCCGAAACAGTAAGTCAATCAGAAGACACCCATTTCGTCATAACCAACAACACGCTAGATACAAGTCTGCGTAATAACCTGTTGCGTAAACATTGCACAATAGTTTACCTTACGAGCCATCGCAATGTTGCGTAATTTAACTCGAAAGAAATTATGACACTTGTACGAAGTATGAGATGAAAAATCACAGATTTGCAATAGTGTAAAATCAACAAAAACATCATCAAAATAGGTTTCTACGGTAGTTAAATTAATGAAAATAATAGGCCTCGTATCAAGTGAACCGCTAAAATATAGGTACTTATAAAAAACTAGAAAAACCCACAGGTGTCTGTGAAGTAGACCGGAAGTAGAGCGAAAGTAGAGAGAAGTAAATTTGTGTAGGTGTGCGTGGGTGTGTGGGTGTGCGTGCGTGTGCGTGGGTGTAGGTGGGTGTGAGTGGGAGTAGGTGTTACGTACTTTAACTCGAAAGAAATTATGACACTCGTACCAAGTGTGAGGTGAAAAATCACAGATTTGCAATAGTATAAAATCGACAAAATCATCGTCAAAATAGGTTTTCCATTGTGCTTAAATTAATAAAAATAATAGGCCTCCTACCAAGTGTTATTTTGAGCGGTACTTATCCCTCTACAGGAAGAATCTTGCTCATTATTATTACTGCAGATTTTCGTTTCCTATGTATAGAAAGTAATTGCGCTTTTATTTCATTTGCATAAGGACGATTGAAATTACCTTGCAGTGCTAAACGATGGGGATCATTGAAGACTGCATACAAAAAATTACATGTGCGTACTGAAAGTCGTGATCAACTTTTTATTTCAGACGTAAATGTTTACGTAGAGCGATGCGCTGTATAAGACAGTTAGAACCATCTATTGTGACAACATACACTTGAAAGTGGGGTGATCGGCGCAGTACGTATGCGCATTAGCGAGTAGCGAGTAATGGCTCCGTTTGACACGTCGTTTCGCCAGCGTGCAGTAATTGAATTTCTGTTTAAGGAAGGTGCATCGGCATCAGATATCCACCGCCGATTGCAGGAAGTGTATGGTGATCAGTGTATGGCTCCCAGTAGCATCAGGCGATGGATAAAACATTTTAGAGGTGGAAACACAGACATCAGTAATCTCCCTCGCACAGGCCGCCCGAGAACTGCCTCGAACAACAAGAACGTGGCTCGCATCCAGGAAATCATCCAGGGGAACAGGCGTGTTTCGGTTAGGAAACTTTCACACATTGTTGGAGTAGGGCACAGTGCTATCCAGGAGATGATTGGTGTACTGGGTTACCGGAAAGTGTGTTGCAGATGAGTGCCAAGGAATTTGAATGCGGCACAAAAACGAAACAGAAAAGAACTTTAGGCGCGGTACCGAGCAGAGGATGGAGACGAGGGTTTCTTGAAGTGTTTGATTACTGGAGACGAAACCATTTTCCACCTCTACGAGCCTGAGAGTAAACGTCAAAGCCTGGAGTGGCGACATCAAACATCACCAAGAAAGAAGAAACCGAGGACAATGTCATCAGCTGGCAAAGTAATGGGAACTGTCTTCTGGAATTCGGAGGGTGTTCTTCTCGTGGACTTTCTCACTCCAGGGGAAACAATCAATGCCGCTCACTACGTGCGCACTTTGAGAAAACTTCGTCGTGCTATTCGTGAAAAACGTCCTGGCAGGGATAGTGTTATCCTCCAACACGACAATGCCAAGCCGCAAACAGCACAGCTAACGAGGGATGAAGTTGCCAGATTTGGGTGGGAACTTCTTCGACATCCTCCCTACAGTCCAGATCTGGCTCCTTCTGACTTTCACTTGTTTTCTTTTCTGAAAGAACACATGCGGGAAAACAGATATGACACCAACAAGGAAGTGGAACTTGCCGTTAGGAGAATACTCAGACGTGCCCGAATGGAGTTCTACAACAGAGGAATTTTCAAACTTCCAGAACGTTGGCAAAAATGTGTCGATTTAGATGGTGATTATGTAGAAGACTAATAAAGGTATGTACTTTGACAGGCATATATTAGATTCTTTTTTTTTTGTACAGTTTACTTCCTTCTTGTAACACGTTGATCACGACTTTCAGTACGCACGATATATTTGTTTATTTGATCTCTACTAACCTCTGCACTGAAGAATTTACTGACCTGACGAAATATAGGCTTAACTCGAGTTTCCCACCACTCGATTATGGTCTTTTGCACTGCCCGAGAAGCCTTGAGTTCGTTCCACGTTTCCCTGATTAGCTGGACATAACTACCATTGTGTAATAATATGCTATTTAAAAGCCAGTATCCTCTACCTTGTCGGGGTTTGATCAAATCTAAATTTATTTTGAAAATTGTTACACTATGATCACTAAAGCATGCTGGAAAAATTTGAACACTAATTATATAGTCCTGAAATCTTGGTGCGACATAAAACCTATCTATGCTTGACGCATTATTGGAGGTGATATGTGTGTAACGTGAACTTTCACCGTTGGCGTGTATCCAAGCGTCACGCAGTTGTAACCCCTGCGTTAATTCATAGAGAGTACGAGAGAAGTTGTATCCTGGGTTTTGATCTTGTGAACGAATTACGCAGTTTAAATCCCCCACTAGTATAGTGTCTAGTGTGTGGGATGTCAACTCGGGCCCTACAACTGTTGAAAAAATATCTTATCTTGCCCGTCTCTTTTGACTTCCTGACGGAACATACACATTACAGAGAAAAACTGAGCCTAGTTTGGCACTTATTTGTCTGTCTGTTGGATGGGGCACTACATTACTTAAATCCAAGTGTCGCCTACATGCTATGGCAGTCCCTTGTGCAAAGGGAGTAAAATTGTTGTATACTTTAAACATGCTCAGTACAGAAAAATCGTCTATGGCGAACTCTTGTAAGAGGGCCACATCAATAGACGATTTAATGAGAAAGTCATTGAGAGCAATTATTTTGGTCTTACTTTGCATTTGATTCAAATTTATAGATGCCAAGGTAAATGTTTGCAAGATGATAACTGTCCACAAACGAAAACTAAACTTTCTTACATTCTTCAACATTACTGATCTCTAATTTCTGCCTATAATGCATTAACTATGCTTTCCACTAAATAAATCTGGTGTAAGTTTGTTACTCGTCGAAGGTTTCTCTTTAGTTATATTTGCTGAATTACTTGTTAAACTAACCTTTGAAACATCTTGGTTTGTGGTACTAGGTTCTACTCTAAATTCGTTATGAACTATTGTGTATCTTACGCATTCATTATTTTTCTTCTTCTTTTTACGTAGCACCATGGACTCTTCCGCCACTGACCGTAACCTTGATACAGATCTTGACCGTGATTTCCTAGGGGAGGTAACTACGGGGAATTGTGCCTCTGTGAACAAAGCACTTGGGGTGGGGGTGGGGGTATGTGATGCATCTCCTCTGAAGTGGTCAATGTTGGATGCTCCATATCTTCCCTTCCTGTTGGTGTATTCTTCACACTAACTTCGTGTCTGGTACCTGTCTCCTCGTCGGTGATTATGGGGCTAACCGTGTTCCCTCCATTGTTATCTCTTGACGCAGGTACTTCTGCAACTGATGGGGCTGAATCTCTTGTTTTAGTCAGTACGGTTAGCACAGTAGGTTCAAATACCATCGGTACATTGTCAGCGCGTATATTAAACGGCCCCCTGCGGGACTGGTTCCCATGGGATCGACGCTTGGGATACTGTGCCACAATTTGACCCTCTTCCGAAGACACGATGCACGTACGAGCCTGCCCAGGGTATGTTACCCAATAGGAGTCTCCATTCATTATTACATATGAGGGTATGGGTTTAAGTAGTATCAGTTTGATCAAGACACGTCCTGTTCGAGTAGGGTAAATGTGATCCGCAGAGTATGTGTCGTCTTCAATTTTCAACACTTCCCCATAAGACCTCATAACGCGACTTATCACATCTGCACTTAATTCAGTTGGGACTACATGGATTCTGACAATTACATGTCGCTGGTGGGCCCATTCTACTTCAACCTTATGGTCACCATCTACGTCACTATAGACTACCTCAGCATCAAAATCATTTAGTAACCGTTCTCCTACCACTTTTGTCACAAATTTCACGTACAAACACATACGAAAGTAATCTATTTCAAAACTGAGCACTTGGTTCGTAGGCACTTGGTAGACATCATGAAAACATCGATGAAAATTTAATGACGTGGGTCGCGTTTGACATCACTGATTTGACATCACTGAAAACAAATTTCAAGGTGTTTTCTCTTTGTGTATTCATCGTGATCTATTTCGTCGTATCTTCACTGGCTCTCGGTAATTGTAAACAAAACCTTGCTTGCACTCCAAAGGAAAAAACTAGCACAACACTAGCAAACCGTATACGGCCCAAGCTAACTCGGACAGTTCGATCACTAAGCCTTCTCACGCGAAGAGCGGAGCTCGCTACGAACTTCTTCCTGCACGAGTTGCAGGCAGACTGCCACTACGCCATCGGGGAGGCCATATTTGTGTTGCTTCGCAAGACTTATTTTCTAATTGCGCACTGTATTATTAGTAAAACACATTTTATGTGTGTGTTGGATATGGTATGAGATTTAATTAGGAAAAGCGACGGATTATGTAATATTTATACAAAGTAAATTAATGTATTTTAAGTATGTTCTTACAACAAATGTAACTATTACAGAATATGATAGGACGCCAGTGCCGAAATTAGCCGTAAGTTTTTTAATTACTCGCAGTAGTAAATATTGTTACAAATAAATTCTAAAAATTTAGATCCTCAACTGAGTTGGATAAGAGACCAAATTACAATTCTCAGCTTTCATTTACCTCCCATTATTAGAAGTATCATTCGACCGAAACGCAATCTCTGACTGCAGGAAAACGTAGCAGCATAATCGCTCCATTATTTTTGTTTTGTACTTAAACACTCAAAGACACCATAGATATTTTTATGCCTGATGAGAAGAAATGGACAAACACACATACTCAGATGGTTCCGGCACACAATATTAATACATAGAAACAGAGGAGTTGAGTGGTAAAAAATGTTCCGATTTCATGTTCTGATTAAATTGGCAGGCTTGAACAGTGGCGACGATTTTGGGGATAGTTACTCCCCATTTTTTGCCTTCACACTGTGGCCTATGCGAAGCTTTGTCTATCAAGAGAAAGTAAACTTTTTTTACACTCCTCCGTTTTGGAACCCAATTGCTACCACTGGCCTTAAACATACAATTGTGAGGTTCTATCTATACCCCTTAAAAAGAGTTTTCAGCCACCGAAAGGCTTTCCTGGATACATGACTGACTCGCAGAGAACACCTATGCCCATGCTGGAACTTGAACCGGGAACTTCGGAGCCGAAATTGAAAGTCGACCACTTAACGCCCTCGGCTACCGAGCCGGTGAATGAATTGCATGATGGCTATTAAATGGGTGTATTTTCGGGAAACATTCAAATAGCAATATTTATTCCAGGTAATATATCCTAGGAACTTCATTCTTGCGGGCTTACTAGGCTCTGGCATGTGAGCCAACAATCTGTGTATTACTCTGTACTGTTTGTGTTCTTTGTCCTATCCACATGGATTTGGGATAATCCCTTCATCCATTTCAACTACTCACCATTCATTTTCAAATTTGAGATTAGCCAAGTGGTAAATTATACTTAAAATCTTACATGTGGCGATATGTTTGCAGCTTCCAAATACGACTTCGTACTGAGAAGTCTTTACATAGTGCTGCGACAACACCGAAAGCGCAAGAAAAGTTTTAATGCAATATTATCAACAACAGGATTATATAACATTCTCCATGTTGCTTTGGTAAGTATTTCTCTCCTTATATTATGGGCACATTATTCAAGAAAACAAGAACCTAATTTTATATAGTGAAAAAAACTGAAAAATTTTAAGGGGGGCTCCAGCCCCCTGATCCCACCTTGGATACGCGCTATTAACAATAACAGTGTTATAGAACATTCTGTGTCTTGTCTCGATAATTATTTCTCTCAAATTATCATCACATTATTCAAGAAGCCATGAACCTAATTTTATGTAGCGTAAACTGAGAAAAAATTCTGAAGGGGGTGCTGATTCCCATCTTGGATACGTGCTTCACTTAATAATTATTTCTCTCCTTAAATTATCGTCACATTATTTTATTTCACACCACAAGAAACCAAAAACCTCTAGTGTAAAACGAAATCTTTGGGGGGGGGGCTCGAGCCCCTAAGCCCCCCTTGGATACGTGCCTGCTGCAAGTGTCCCTTCATCAATTTAAACTAATCATCACTCATCCTGTTCGTCGGGATTAGCCAAAAGTGGATGAAGACGCTAAATAACAAAAACACAAATACAAATGTATCCTCATCGTGGCGATCAACTGGAAAATCTGAAAAGTAACGTATAAAAATATTAAAGGGAAATTCCAGGATATTCAGTAAAAAGTCATAATAGAATATATACGGACAAGAAAAGCCGGCAGTGGACTACAGCCTATAGGGACAAGATATCACGCAAATAATGTTTGAAAAATAAACTATGCATTATTAAGGAATACATGTATTATTCCATCGCGTATTTCATCTCTTGTTGTCAAATTAAATTAACAGCCTTGGTGTATAATATCAAAAGATGCATAGCTTTCTTCCGCTCGTGTCCTCTTGGTGACATCACAAGCTCTTATCAAGGATTATCTATTACAGGATGGGACAGTCAGCAATTCTCTATTGACTTGTACGAACACTTTTCTAAGGCCTTATAAACGACAGACTATGTATGCTATACTATTCAGTACAAGCAAAACCATCTGGCGGGGGAAGACATGTACTCGACAGTGACAAACTGTCGATTAATGAGCACATCGATGTTTAAGCGAATCGGCTTTATTTATTGGAATGTAATAACTAAAAGAATAAATAATTATAATTGTTCCGATTTGTCTTGGACTATGCAAAGGAAATACCTAGAAAATATTTTGATTTCATGTACATTTATTAAATATATATGGCATTGGGTCATTTTCTGGTTTTCGTAAAATTTAAGACAAGAAATAACATTTTAATTCTTACACTAAAAGTCTTACTTAATACTTCAATGATGTAATTGATTTCCGGATTTCTTATTTACATCGAAGTTTAATTATTGCAATCCACGTGATATGCAATGAGGTGAACAAATAACACCGGAATATCCTCCCCTTGTACTAAAATAACAAACTACCTGTAACGCAGTAAATTTACCATTTATACCATTCTTGGTAATACTACAGACTTTATTCGATTTCCGATATAATCAAGAACAGCTGAACATTTTCAATTCCGCATGGGATCAAGTGAAGAATTCATGGTAATTTAGTTATTCCTCCGGGAAGGAAAATGAAGAACTTTAACCAGGGATGTTTGCTTGCAGAGAGCGAAGTACTCAGTTGATGATATCGACGAAGACAACTTCTGTGCTATTGCAGACGATATTGACACATGTGGGGTATGGGGTAATTTTTCATATTAATTATCTGCGTGTCCTATATATATAGATAAATGCCATACATTGTTCATGATGCACTATTATATTATTATTAATTTAATAATAAAATTTGATAGTTCTCTTATATAAGGAAAAATTGTGAAATATTCTTATTCATTTTATTTTCGAAACTGAAGACCTCCTTTCGAATTATTCCAATTTTTAAAAATTGTTTTTGCTTATGTTATATGTTATGTCGTGAATAATAAATAATAATTTGAAAAGGAAACTTCAAGTAGCAATTGTTTTCTTAAACAAACTTAGATAACACAAAGTTGATTACAATAGTAACATTTCTTCAAGTATAATTCATATTCATAAAAAAACAAATATAAATTATTAGACAAAGTAACATTGTGGACTGGAAGAGAAACATAAATTTGTAAATATTGTTTAAAATTGTGGGATGTCAAATTGTTAAATAATCTCAACAATGTTTCCTATTTTATGAATTGGTTATGTATTAAATTAATTGTATATATAAATCACAGAATCTGTTAGTAGTTGGGAGGTTGAATACCAATTAGTCATGTGTAGAGATATCAAAGGATAAAGTAAGTAATTACAAAAAGTCTTCATATAACAGATAATTGCATTTAAATAACAACTCATATAATTTATCATGTAAAATATGTGAAAGTTGCAGTCCTGATTTCTTCCAGAGACTCTTGTTTACTTCACACTGCTGTTTTATAAATGAAAAATAAATTATATTTCCTACAGATAATGATTGAACTTGTTTACAATATGATATCTCAATTACTTTACGCCTTGTTATCCGCAAAAATTTCTACATTATACTTATCTCAAATTTTCAACATTGAAACTTCTGTTTTCGGCAAGAATATTTTTATTCTCAGAAAAAAATTGCCCTACTTTATAAGATACAATTGAGGGGGTCTGTGCAACAGTTATCTAAACCTCTCCAACACGCATAATGAGATATTGCTGCCATATTTTGGCAATCGAGGTGAACTATCTTTCTACAATGTGGATTAGATCAATTCACCACGTATATCCTGGTAAGAAGTATTTTTATCCCCGAACAAAATTCCGTGTTGTTTGAGTGCAACATTGGTCCAACCTCAAACAGCCAATGAGAGGTCAGTATCTGGATCACGTGTAATAACATCAAAGATGGCTGACGTTCAGGGTGAAAGTGATGTCTCGAGTAATGAAAAGGAGGAAAATAAGAATATCTCCTTAGTGTGCTTTTGGTTCCAAATTATTCATAAGCAATATGAGAAAGAAATAGTACACAAGTATATAGTATCAGGCCATAGCTACCTGCCCTGCGATAGGGACTTTGGACTCGTAGAGACGAAGAAAAGTTTGGAAAAATATGTGTATACACCTGCTGGGTGGGTAAATCTTATAATACAATACTATTAGAGGTAAAAAAAAATATTCATGGAACTGAAATGAAACAGGCTGATTTTGAAAGTTCCAAGCCTTTAACTGCTAAAATAACTAATCGTATATTCAGTGAGGATAAAGAACCTGTTGCTTTCAGTCCCATTTCAATGCTGACAGTCTCTGTTGAACAACCATGGAAATATTGCCTCAAGTATTGTTATTCATATGCTATAGAGAAAGGTACATATGTGAATATTGTTAAGGGACAAAAGAGTAGGGATAAACATACTCTTGAACTACAACATGTTCAGCTAATACCAAAATATTCCAATCCAAGACCAATAAACCCAAATAAACTTAAAGATATTCATGACCTTTTGAAATATGCTCCACCCATTCACCATTAATTTTAAAATAGTCTGGTATCTCAAAATAGAACTGAGGAAAAAGAGAATATAGAACATATGATGGAGGATGGTAGTGAAGACATTTTGGACATTCCTGATTATATGTAGTACTGTGTAATCATGCACAAAACATGCTGGAAGAGTATGCAAAACTCTTATGCTTTTTCTCGTAATGATACAGTGTATACTATAAACATTTTATTAATAGAACCCCCTATACGCCTTCATGGCGTGGTGCTATGCACAGGGGAGCACTTGACCTTTTTTTTTACATTATGTACTATTTAATCACTTTAAATAATATTAAAACTTATAAACAAAATATTAGGATGCAAATATGTTTCTTTGCACTATATTTCTTCTAATATTTTTTTCCTTTTTTCTCATGTACAAACACATGTCAGTGCTACAGTGGTCTAACCAAGGAAGGGTGTTGCAGGTTCCTCATAAAAATTACAATATATCTAAAACTACTTAACAAATCATTATATATTATTTTAGTTAAGTTAACCAAGCATCATGGCACACACCACTATCAACAAAATTGTGATTTCCAAATTCCAAGAAAAAACACAATTGTATAACTTTAACTTGCAGTTTCTATATTTTTTTAAAATGTGGCTTAGACCACTGTTGCGCTGACCCCCTCAATTGCACAAAATTTTAAGGTAACAGAATCGAACACATTAATTTCCATTGTTGTCGATTCACTCTAAAAAACTGTGGTTGTTGAGTGTTCGCGCAAGGACAAAATCTTTTCTCTTCATTTTGTAAAAGTTAGTGGAGAGTCAGGGGCGCCGATTTGTCAAAATTATTGGGGGGGCTCTGATCACTGAAATAAATTAATGAATGACTCACTCCCTCCCTTTTTTAAAAAATAAAAATTACGTCTTCGTATAGCAGTTCTTAAGCAGCTGTTATATTCCTCATGCAAATGAAATGTAACATGAAAAACGTTTAGAAAATGTTTCAAAGTCTCTTTATGTCTTTTGTGTCTGTTCCTTTGTTTTTTTAGATAACAATTAACATTTTTATTGAGAAGTATGTATTTACATTAAGAGACCGACCTAATAGTTTTATGCCGGCCTCGGTAGCCGAGCGTGTTGGGTGGTCGACTCAACTCGCTTTGATCCAGAGGTCTCGGGTTCGAGTCCCGGCGAGGGCATGGTTGTGTTTTAATGTCCTCAACAGACATGTGATGGGTTGAAAATAACCTTAGTGTTGACGTACCCATAAAATAACGAATATTTACAATATTTAACAGTTTTATTTAATTATTTACATAAATGTTAACACAAATTGCAGGAAAATAGTTTTACTCTTTTGTTCTTGCTACAATATTTTACTTTTTAAATTTAATTTTGCAATAATAAAAAAATAGCATGTACACTAAGATATAAAGTGACATACACAACAAAAACATATGAACATGATTTAAAAATAAAGCAAGAGTTGCTCTACGCAGTGGGTTATTTTTTTATGAACTCATTAACGAATGGTCTCAGGTCCAAATTTTCAAGCCCAGTTTGATGTATGTGGAGTACCGCTAAACTGCTTAGTTTCTTCTGCCTCATTGTAGATCTTAAATATGACTTTAGTCGGCGAATAGCACTGAATGACCTTTCGGCTGTGGTTGTCGTCATTGGCATAGTGCGGAGGACCATTATGAATTTGGCAACTTCAGGCAGAAGCTACTGGAGGGTGCTGTCTTCCAAAAGAAACTTCCTTATGTCACGCATGGCAGTTAGAAGCTCTCTTCTGTTTGGCGATAGCACCAAGCATGGACATGTGTAAGGAGAATCTATCGACATCCAAATCTTGGCGAAAGAATTATCGCGTTTGCTGAAAGTTTGTTGTGCAACTGTTCACAGTTGAGATGCATTCTTTCTCTACGGCTGTTATTTTTTGTAGTCCTGTAGATTCATGTCCTAGTTTAACACATGATTTTGCTGTGTCACACACGTCAGTGTATATTGATTTATAATACTATTTTGGAGTCTAGAACTTGTGATGTTTGGCAGCATCAGCATTTTCAAGACGTGACGTTGCCGGGGCAATTCTGGCTCATCAACGAGGCTCGGTTTGCCTTCTGTGAATTTCAGCCAGAACTGCTCAAAACACATTCGCTTTTCTTGAAAGATGTCAGTCAAGTATTTTAGTTTTGATTCCACTTCTGTAGCACCAATGCGTGGAGACTGAATATTACAGTTTACCTCTTCTATTGGACCTATCACATGGCAGTAGAGGGAGAGAAAGAAAAATGTCTTGAAGTGAAGCATTGTCTCCAGGTATCCAGCACATTTTGATGCTGCGTCAGCAGAATCTTCTTCAGAAAATTTCTCAAGAAAATTTAGAAGGTTTTCATAGTTCTTTAAGATCTGTTGCACACTGGAGGCTCTCAACGTCCACCGACGAGGACAAAGTGGTCGCAGTCCAGTGTGGCCAGCCTTCTCATTCACATCAAAAATATTCCTAAATATTTGCATTCTTTTAGGGGATTCCCTGGTAGCGTCGTCGCCTTGTGATCAAGGGATCCCGGGTTCGATACCCGGTGGAGGCACAAGTAGTTCGGATCCCACTTTAAACTGTAGGTCCAGTCCCAATTAGCCTTACTGTGCATAAAGTGAACTTAAAAAACCAAATCAATCAATTTTAGGGGATTCCCAAACAGTCTTTAACAAGTCGTTGGCTAAATTCATTATGTCTCTGATTAATATATGTATAATAGTAAATAATAATTATATACTTAGTATATAGTAATAAGTCATGTGTTTTGCTGTATCCGGTCATAGCCCCCCAAAGTTGATGGTTTAGCGGTCTCAGCCCCCCAAAGTTGATGGTCTAGAACAGTGGTTTCCAACTTCAAAAGGTCCGATGGCCAAAATTATATCCAGCAGTTGATTGACGAGCAGCATTTTTTTTTGGGGGGGGGATTAAAAATTACAAAAATTGTAAGTATTGAACTGAGAATGTAGTACTTACTTTTGCATGACCTAAATTTATAAAATGAGGCATTAAAAACAATGGAATCACAAATCAAAATTGTATAATTACAATTTATTTCACAAAAACCCAATACTTATGGATGAATTGAAAGAAATGAAAAACACACCATACAAATAAGAATCCTTCATAGTAAGTGTTCAATATGAAAATTGAGACCGATCTGCTTCTTTTATTAAAGTTGGAATATTCACATAATTTCTGTATTTGAAAGTCTCAGAAGGTGAAGCAGTGAAGAATCTACCAGTCGACTTCTGTAGCGGTTCTTGATGAACTTCATTGAAAAAAAAATCCTTCCACACGTGTATGTGCTGCCGAATATCCATGTCATTCTTTGTCCAAAACTACGAAGGTTTGGAAAGCGTTCGTTTGAAAGGTATTTGAAAAACTCTGGCCCCTTTTCTTGGCTACTTTGAAGGAACACATCGCTTTGCAAATCACACAATTCAAGTTGGGGAGAAGCTTCTTGTTCTTCGGTGTTAACGCCAAGAGGATTGCTTAATACCTGGATGCTGCTTTAAGTCCTTCAAAATATTTAATCTGGAGTCAAACTCATCCATTATTTATTTAATATTTGCACTGAATTACAAAATGTCCAATATTTCTTCATCATCTGCTAGCCGCCGACAGCTTGGAAAATTAACCAGATTATTCCTCTCCAAAGTAACATTGAAAATCTTAAGTTTATTACGAAACCCATCTATGTTTCCCATTAAATCTGACACCAGCTGGTTTCTTTCTTGCAGTTTCAAGTTCAGTTCGTTCAGATGACCTGTGATATCTGTTATAAACGCCAATTGTTTAAGGAAGTCCATACTCTGAAACTGTTCCTTCAGTAAAAATAGAACGTATTTTAATAAAAATACATAAAATTAATGTATTTTGCAAACTGGCTTCGCGGGCCGCAAAAAAAAGGCATCGCTGGCCGCCAGTTGGAAACACCTGGTCTAGAACATTTCTAATGTGCGTTTAAAGTTAAGTTCATGTGACACAATTCAGAGTAAACTTTACAAGAAAAAAATTAATATATTAGATCCTCTTAAGCAAAATTATTCGGGGGGCTCTGCCCCCACATCATTAACATTGGGGGGGCTCGAGCCCCCCTAAGCCCCATGGAGTCGGCGCCTATGTGGAGAGTAAACAACATTGATGGAATGAAATATGAAGTTATTTTATTCAAAAGACAATACGCCCAACGGACAAAAGTTAAATGCAATTTGAATAGTGATTGTTGTCTAAAATATGCAAGAAGTTCATATTCGTATATGATTCACATACGCATCTGCTTTTACAATATACATTTATAAAATGAAAGTTTAAAATATGCATTTACATATGCAATATGCAAAATGAATAACTATCCGGTCCCTTCATATGTTTTAATTATATTTATTTCTTTTCATTTTGCATGGAAATAGTGGACAACCTTTGACAATTAAACTCAATGATTATGGTGTTCCATACACCTCTGAGTTTGTTGGTAAGTTTTGCCATTTTGAGCAATGGCTTGTTATTATTTACATTACATTATATTACATTTATGACAATTTTATTTATTAAAAATTTCAAGTATATTTCTTAATACAGTATTCTGAAAAGAAAACATTGAAATCTCATTGAATAAGATCTGTGAAAAATGGGTCAAAAATATTAACAAATGATTATGTCCTCATGTAGTATTTCGCTTCCAAATTTCTTATGCGTGTTACTTTAATACTCATCTAAGCACCATTTCATCCTGGTCTTCGTATGGTGGTCTCTATAACAGTGTTGGGTGGTGTAAATTTTCAAATGAGTTCATACTTAAGGTTTTTAAAATCTGAACGTTGCTCTCGTTTGCCATTTTACATATATTACGACTAGATTTCAGTGCGTTTGCGAAACATTCTACTGTTACCAGCATACCATTTTTAATGAGTAAAATTTGTGCTGTTTGCTCAAATATGAACTACCAAGAGAAGTTTCATTAAGTCAGTAAATAAGATGCTTTTAAACCAAGAATATAGGATTTTAGTATGTGGTACGGTTATTTATTCATGTTTCAATTATTATACATGTCTAATAAACTCTGTTCCTTGATATAACACTGAAATGGTAATGTGTGGATAAATGTTTACCCATTTCTTACTAATTTTGTGTTTCACTCATAATCTACTATTATGAAAGATGGATTAAATCATGATCAATATATTCAGTAAACATTTGTAATGGTATAGTGGGGTTAAGCCACGATCGCGCGAGATGTTTATGAGGAAGCTGCTGTGCGGCGATCGCAACTTCAAGGTTAAAGTGAAAACCCACACTATATATCACAAATACTATTTTTGTGTCGCCCTTCTCGCACGAGAATGCAGGAGTCTACAAGCAAAGTCGACGAGAAGCGCGAGACAAAGCCCTGCAATAAATGTACACCCTATATATATATGTATATAAAGCACACACAAAATTAAGTGTCCGTCAACGAATAGCACTCTGTGCCTTCTCCGTTGAGTTCATTCACACTCTCAATTACAATATCCCACTCTTACTATTTTGTCTTGCACCCACGTAAATACTAAATTACCCAGTAGTACCTTGATATAGATCTATGGTCACCGCGTGACGCGTATCTCGTGCGCGTTTTTATTTTGCTGGGGCACAATAGATTTCAAATAAGGTAAAAATTACAATTACTATGTTCAATCATCAACAGCGTATTGCATTGCACTAATATCATGTATTTCATAATAACAATCAACACGTAAAAATAGCCCAATATCAACAAGGTCGACTTAAGTCAAATACTAATTTTACAAGAGACGTGCGTCCACGTCAAAATTCCAATAAACACGTCCTGCGTGTATAAATTTAACAGACTTCAACCATTCATTCCATTAACAATACGTATTCAATTCGTACATTGATCTTTCACTCGACCCATTCAAACATAAAGATTTAACAATTAACGATACACTACAGCTCATGCGTTTACTACAAGCAAGTTTTCTTTTGCATCACGCTGATTTACTTTTACATTAACAATTTTGCATTTAAACAATATTACCCCCAATTCTCCTGATTCTTAATGCTACCGTGGAAAAAGGTGGAAAGGTGCAAAAGGAACAAACGTCCCGAATCAATTAATAAAGGGGAAATGAAGGTTCGTAAATTTTGCTTTTGCGACGAGGACTTCAACTCGACGCCCCTTTTTGACTACCAGGTCAAATCATCAAATACCAGCCTAAGAAACGCATCACAAGATTGGCAATAACTGCTATACTCGTTCGCTGCACAAAAGGTTCACTTGTTATGAATCACTTACAAAAACCAGAATCTTTAGCGACAAAAAAAAATAGTTTTTTTTTTTTTGAACCAAAATATCAAGTAAGAATTAATTTGTTCTGTTCCCACCAATTTTAACGTGTAATTATCTTTCGTTAATTCACTTAAGCGTTCAAGGCGTCCAAAAGGTGGCACGCAACAAGGGGAAAAAGGTGGGGAGGAAAACAGAGTGCAACAAAAGTTTTACGCGCAATGCTTATGCTTGATTAAAGGTAATACGACGTGGAACTTCTGCACAAAGATGTTATGTTCATTATCACAGCAGAGAGAATTTACGTACCTACGCCAAACCAACTTTGGCCTCAAAGTCCTTGCAATACCGCTGCCCTATTCATGCCTTTGTCCTCTATGATATTGGCCCATTCCACAAATGGCAAAACGAGGAAGCTTCCGTCCGTCAATAAGGCACGCTGGGCACGTCTCTCGCTGGCTAAGTTGTGCGAAAGGAGTTAACCTTCTGGTTCCCGTCGGTACAAAGTCGTTGAAGCACTGGCGAGGTGTTTTACGACCTGCGCGCTTGTACCACGTCTGCCGCAAGAGGCAGCACTGGTCAATGAGCTATCGAGGGCTAACGACCTCTGATAGCGGAAAATGAAACTAATATTTTACGTGAAATTTTCCAATTATGTAAGCGTTTGTAATATGTAGATATAAAAACGTTACAAATTTCCCCTGACTCCCAAAAAAAAAAAACACTCCCCAAAATCCAAAAGAAACACATATACACTAAATAAGCTGAACAACATATAAAAATTAGTATCATTAATACCAAGTTCTTTCAGGAATGATCTAATCCCACTGAATTGATCCACACTCAAACTTCACACGCCTAAAACTTTTAGGTTACCAATTTTGAAAATAGTCACTCAAGGGTTCATAATGAAGCATATAAGCATATTGTGGACGACAGAAGGCACCATACATCGTGTTTGCCTCCCGGTCAAACACCTAGATGTAACACTCTTCATGACAAGGTTGTGGAGTAACCAGCACACATTGCCTCTTTTTGCTGTAACCAAGGTAATCCGTACACTTGAAGATGGAAGAAAAAAAAACTCGTAACCCTGACGATGGAGAAGGTTGGCGGTTCCATTAATAGTTTCAGGTAGCACACGCATCCTCGTAGAGCAAAAACATAGAAAGAAAAAGGGAACGCAATCAAAATCGAGATAAAGAATGAAAGAAGAAGGAAGAAATAGGAAAGATGAGGAGAAGGTTACTACTGGAAGGAACAAGGAGATAGCATTATTACAAACGTACGGAGAATTAGGAGTTACCATGGGTCATAGCAAAGTAAACAAATTTCATTCAAGAGAGCATGACTTTCTCTCATACATAGAATACACACAACATAATATTAACAGTCTTAATTCAATATCAAAGGTTATACAAGACACTTAGAGATATATATAGGTCAGCAATATTACTGACAAAAGGATATACACATATATATATATAGATACACTTATATCCAGTAACACTTACAAGAAAGATAGAATGAGCATAATTAAGCATAAGAGTCATTAACATGTAGCTGGAGAGGATTGAAGTTGCTGAGCTATGTCCGAAGTCGCCAAATCCTCTATTTGGGGAACAACCTCCAAGTCACGTATAATATATGGTTTAATGTGTGACACATGAGCCTTTCTAACTATCTGCTGAGTGTCGGGATCAACCAACAAGGCCGTCACAGGACTCAGCATTTTGTAAACCTGGGCTGGACCCGACCAACGCTCTTGAAGTTTTGAAGAAATGCGTTGTAAAGCATTGCTATGAGGGAAGGTACGATAAAGTACCATATCACCTGGCTTATATGAAACCTGGGATCTAGATGGGTCATATCTACGTTGGCGAGAATGCCAAGATTTTAACAAATGTTGGTACGCCTCACCCCAACGATGAGCTCGTTCCGGTGAAGGAGGAGCAGCCAGTTCATTATCCATTTGCAATTCCCAAAAAAAATTCATGGGTCCATCTATTTCACGACCAAAAATGAGTTTAGAGGGAGTAGTATGAGTACTGTCATGTTGTGCAGTATTAAATGCAAAGGCAATGCTACCTAAATGAACATCCCATTTAGTATGATCTTGGGAATGGTAGCAAATCAAGGAAGCCTTAAGGTTTCTAATAAATCTCTCTGCCAGAGAGGGATTTGGATAGTATGCGCTAGTATATATATGTCTAATATTGGATTCAAACAAGAAATTATTAAATAAGTGTGAACGGAAGTAGGAGGCGTTGTCAGATACCAACTCACAAGGAGCACCAAAGGACAAAAATAAGGTTCGTAGCTTATCAATAATATGATGGGACGTGGCTGATCGAAGCGGATACAATGAGACCCACTTTGAAAAGGCATCCACCACAACCAAAATGTACACATTACCTTTAGTCGAGCGAACCAAAGGACCGACTAGGTCAATATATAGACGTCTCCAGGGATGGCGAATAACCTCTGAAGAAAGAAGGCCCGGAGGCTTGCGTACAGCTATTTTAGCCCTCTGGCAAATGTCGCAAGAGCGCACGTACAGACGGATATCCGAAAGATAATTTGGCCACCAAAAGAGCGATGCAATTTTCTTTATTGTTTTATTAACGCCTAAATGGGCACCACCTACAGGAGTATCATGGTAATAGCGACAAATTAAATGTTGCAGGACCTTGGGAAGCACAACCAAGGAAGAGGTTGCACGAGGTGGCTGCCAAATCAAAAGGTCTTGGTACAGGCGGTAATGTTTAACCTGTAAATTGTCCTTCAATTGAGCAATGATGGGAGATAGAGCAGGATCCTGGACTTGGAGGGCTGAAATGTCTGACTTATTGAAGGGAATTATATTAAACTTCGGGGCAGCGCAGGCCAAGCTGGTAAAAGGCAGCGAAGACACCGCAAAATCTTCCGGAGAATGCATGCGAGAAAGGCAATCCGCTACCGGGTTTTTAGCTGACGAAATATGTTCCACATCATAAGAAAAACGCGAAAGGTATAACAACCAACGTCCGAACTTGCCAAATTGTTCTGGATGTTTGAGTAACCAGGACAAGGCCTGATTATCCGTTTGCAGAGTGAAATGCTTAGACGTTAAATAAGTTTCAAATTTCTTAAAACCAAAGACGATGGCGCTGCACTCTGCTTCATATATGGATTGCTTACGCTCAAGATTGGTGCGTTTCCTTGACGCAAAGGCTATGGGGCGTAAGGATCCATCTTTTTCTCTCTGATTTAAGGTAGCGCCAAGGGCCAAACTTGAAGCATCCGTTTGCAAAACAAACTCCTGAGTGAAATCAGGTAATGCTAGTACCGTATGTTCAATAAAGGCGGCTTTAAGGTTGTCAAACCGGATCTGATCTTCCGAAGTCCAAACAAAGGGAAGATCCTTCTTACGTTTATCTGTAAGAAAACATGTGCGCTCCGCAAATTGAGGTATAAAACGGGAAAAATATGAAAGTAACCCCATGACTTGAGAAACACCTTTCTGGCTCTTAGGAGGGGGAATATCCTGTATAGCGGATACCCGATCAGGATCCATAAGCATCTGACCTTTGCGAATGATATAGCCCAAATATTTTATCTCAGAAGCCATCCAAGTAGATTTTTGAGGATTTATGGTAAGACCAGCTTGCCGCAAGGCTAGAAGAACCTCTTTTATATGTTGAAAATGGGACGGCATATCGGGTGAATATATCAGCAAATCATCGGCATATGTCATAAGAAACTTGTATTTAAATTTTCCCAGGATTTCATCCAGTGCCCTTGATAGGATTTGAGTCCCCAAGTTGATACCAAATGGAACACGAGTGTATCTATATTGTCCAAACGACGTAACAAAAGCCGTTAAGTCTTTACTTTTATCATCCAATCGTATTTGATGGAACGATTGGCATAGATCCAGGCAAGAAAATACTGCTGCCGATTGTAAATGCTGAAACAAAAGATCAATACGTGGTTGTGGAAATTGATCATAGGCTATGAGGCGATTAAGATTTTTATAAGAACATACCAAACGGTGGGTACCGTTCTTCTTTGGTACAAGGAAGGCAGGGCTAGAGTAAGATGACCGGCACGGCTCTATAATTTGTTGTGCCTGTAAATCCTCAATCTGTTTTCTCAAAATTTCAGTTTGGACAGGATTTAGTTGAAACGGTTTGGATCGAAAGGGAATGTCCGACACCACAGGTATCGAAACGGGATCTAAAGTACAAGAACCCACCTTGTCTGTTACGACATCCTGAAACTGACACAACAAGGATTGTAAAGTTGAACTATGTGAGGATACAGGAAACTGTAAATCGTTATCTGATTGATAATTAACTTCTGAAGATACATTCGGTGAAGGGAGAGATACATCAAGAACATTTACTGGGGGTGATAAAGAAAAAGCCATTTGAATGCCATCAATATGAAAAGGGAAAGACAAAAGCTTCTTTTCAAAAGAAAGGATAGCTCCTGTGTGCATCAAGAAATCAGTACCCAATATTAACGGAAAAGGAAGGGTTTCTGATACCCAAAAGCGCCACTTCCAAGATAGACGATCAAGACGTAAAGTCAAATGACTATAGGCCGATAAGGAAAATGGATGATTAGTCACATCGCGCAATTCTATAGAGTGATCAGTAAGAAGAGGGGGGAGATCTTTAAGTGTATTCAAAAAAGAAAAAGAAATTAAGGACACCGATGCGGCTGTATCGAGTAATGCAAATACAGGTTGTTGATTTATGAGAACTCGAATTGTGGGCGTCGGATGGCCCTCAAACAAAAACGGATATTCCGTATGAAGCAAAGTAGGAGAAATGTCCCGACCAGGAGCACCATCGTCATCTTGATCATGTGTCTTTCGTTCAACCTGCGGTGAAATTTCTACCGCGGGCATACATGAATAAGCAGAAACCGGTTCAGTGGGCAGATCACCACGAGCAAAGGAACTATCTGTCAACAACGGCTGCACCGGGACGTGATGTTGTATACCCCGTGTCTCCGGACTGCGCTGAGAATTCCATTTTAATTCGGGCTGCCATATATTTTGCGCCAAAAGAAATAAATCCCGAATGGTTTGGGGACGAGAGCGTCCCAAGAGTAGCGAACGAGCTGGAAAGCCGATACCCTCAATAATGGTATCAATTAACTGTGACTCAGACCATTCAATGGGGAATACTTGGCTAGCATCATAGATATCCCGAACGTAGGAGTACAAACTTTCATCCGGTTGTTGTACCCTATGAAGAACCTCGATCTGAAAAGGTAGTAAGACAGAATGCGGAACTAAACGATTCCAGATCATTAAGGTGAACAAGTGCCAGGGCAGTTTCTGCAGAAGGCCTTCCAGCCAAATTTCTGTAAGAGGGGACAATGTATATTGTAAGGCTAATAACAAAATGGATTCGACTTCCATCAAATCCAAACAAATAATTTTATGTAAGGTAAACAAAAAGGTAAACAAGTTATGTATATCTCGGCCATGCAATGTTGGCAAGTCCTTAAGAAGGAAATTGATGGCACTAACGCGCGCCAAATCTTGCACAGGAGTAGGAGGCTGGGGTAAAACCAAGCCGCGTACAAAATCCAAGGTTGAGGGTGATGGTGGAGGTAGATGTGGCGGCGTATATGGAAAAGGTATGGCAGATGTCATTTCGCCGAAGGAAAGGTAAAGACCCAAGCACAAAACAACAATATAAAGATGTATGTGTACAAGGGAAAAATATGACCAATCAATCCAATCTATCAAAATATGAATAAAGGGGGGGGGCACCAGAGTAAGAAAAGAAAAGGAAATGATTTATTGTTAAAAAAAGGAAGGTGAGGGGGGTACAAATACAAATGAAAGGAAAATGGTAAAAAACTATTCAAAGTCCCAGCAGAACAAGTTATAGCAAGGCTAGTGGTCACGCCCCAAATCAAAATGCCCAAAAGGCACAGGTAGAATTGTGTTGCACAATTAACCACTGTTTATTATATCACGTATGTCAAATGCTCTACTGTCAAATGTGGGTACCGGAGATCAAATGCTCCGCCGTCAAATTTGTACCACACCTAGTTACAATTTTCCCAAAAAAAAAAATATTATTGCAAAACAGTAAATATGTTAAAGAAAAAAAAGGGTGAATTGCAAAAAAAATCAATTGACTCAAAGTTGAGGGGGGGGAACAATTGGGGGGGAAAAATTTTGAGAAGTTGTACGATAACAATAGTAATGTTGCTACAACGGATCAAATGGAACCATGCTCTGCTACCAAATTTTGTAATGGTATAGTGGGGTTAAGCCACGATCGCGCGAGATGTTTATGAGGAAGCTGCTGTGCGGCGATCGCAACTTCAAGGTTAAAGTGAAAACCCACACTATATATCACAAATACTATTTTTGTGTCGCCCTTCTCGCACGAGAATGCAGGAGTCTACAAGCAAAGTCGACGAGAAGCGCGAGACAAAGCCCTGCAATAAATGTACACCCTATATATATATGTATATAAAGCACACACAAAATTAAGTGTCCGTCAACGAATAGCACTCTGTGCCTTCTCCGTTGAGTTCATTCACACTCTCAATTACAATATCCCACTCTTACTATTTTGTCTTGCACCCACGTAAATACTAAATTACCCAGTAGTACCTTGATATAGATCTATGGTCACCGCGTGACGCGTATCTCGTGCGCGTTTTTATTTTGCTGGGGCACAATAGATTTCAAATAAGGTAAAAATTACAATTACTATGTTCAATCATCAACAGCGTATTGCATTGCACTAATATCATGTATTTCATAATAACAATCAACACGTAAAAATAGCCCAATATCAACAAGGTCGACTTAAGTCAAATACTAATTTTACAAGAGACGTGCGTCCACGTCAAAATTCCAATAAACACGTCCTGCGTGTATAAATTTAACAGACTTCAACCATTCATTCCATTAACAATACGTATTCAATTCGTACATTGATCTTTCACTCGACCCATTCAAACATAAAGATTTAACAATTAACGATACACTACAGCTCATGCGTTTACTACAAGCAAGTTTTCTTTTGCATCACGCTGATTTACTTTTACATTAACAATTTTGCATTTAAACAATATTACCCCCAATTCTCCTGATTCTTAATGCTACCGTGGAAAAAGGTGGAAAGGTGCAAAAGGAACAAACGTCCCGAATCAATTAATAAAGGGGAAATGAAGGTTCGTAAATTTTGCTTTTGCGACGAGGACTTCAACTCGACGCCCCTTTTTGACTACCAGGTCAAATCATCAAATACCAGCCTAAGAAACGCATCACAAGATTGGCAATAACTGCTATACTCGTTCGCTGCACAAAAGGTTCACTTGTTATGAATCACTTACAAAAACCAGAATCTTTAGCGACAAAAAAAAATAGTTTTTTTTTTTTTGAACCAAAATATCAAGTAAGAATTAATTTGTTCTGTTCCCACCAATTTTAACGTGTAATTATCTTTCGTTAATTCACTTAAGCGTTCAAGGCGTCCAAAAGGTGGCACGCAACAAGGGGAAAAAGGTGGGGAGGAAAACAGAGTGCAACAAAAGTTTTACGCGCAATGCTTATGCTTGATTAAAGGTAATACGACGTGGAACTTCTGCACAAAGATGTTATGTTCATTATCACAGCAGAGAGAATTTACGTACCTACGCCAAACCAACTTTGGCCTCAAAGTCCTTGCAATACCGCTGCCCTATTCATGCCTTTGTCCTCTATGATATTGGCCCATTCCACAAATGGCAAAACGAGGAAGCTTCCGTCCGTCAATAAGGCACGCTGGGCACGTCTCTCGCTGGCTAAGTTGTGCGAAAGGAGTTAACCTTCTGGTTCCCGTCGGTACAAAGTCGTTGAAGCACTGGCGAGGTGTTTTACGACCTGCGCGCTTGTACCACGTCTGCCGCAAGAGGCAGCACTGGTCAATGAGCTATCGAGGGCTAACGACCTCTGATAGCGGAAAATGAAACTAATATTTTACGTGAAATTTTCCAATTATGTAAGCGTTTGTAATATGTAGATATAAAAACGTTACACATTATAACCAAAGCTTGAAGTAGATACAATAATTTTTTTGTGACCTTTATTATGCAGAATATTATTTTTGTGATGTAAAAATGTGGAGAAAATATTATCAGTATTTTAAGGCGAATGTGATTATGTACCTTGATCTTTATTCAATTATTGATATTTTGTTTGTTTATTTTTCAAAATACTTTGTTGTTGTTCAGTTAATGGATGAGCTATAGTTCCCAGGATATACAGGGTGATTCAAAAATTGCATCGTTCTGCACATCAGCCCGTAAGAACGTTCGCACCATTGACCTCTTTACACACCCTTTGAACTGCTTAGAGGGCTACCAGCCACTTTTCACGTTTACCACATTATAAAGCATGGCACATTTCACAGTTTAATGTAGAAAACGTGTTTGAATTATTTTGGCACTTACAGCGTTTACCAATTTTAGTCTTCAAATATCCTCCAACATAGGACAACTCCATTAATAGTGCAGATAGCAACCAGTTGAAAGAGGGAAAGTTTTTGGAAATATGTGATTATGAAACTAATGTGCTTGATTTATTAACATACAGCATCGTTGAGGCTGTGAGAGTCTAATTTAGAACGTAAATTGGTCTTCTTGCCTCATGCTTTTCCTTAAAGGTGTCATTTACGCTCTTAACCTAACCTTTAATTATCGTCATCAATTTATAATTTACCTAAAGTGTAAATCACCAACCCTGAGAACTTCTGTAAACAAAACGGTGTCACTGATTCGATGTACGAGGGAGAGTCCGAAAATAAGTTTCCCCTGGCGACTGTGGATAGAGATGGGAAGGAAAAGCAAAATACGTATATGAGAAAAGGAATAGCATACTTACTTTATTTTTCCACATAGGAACCCCTGACATTCATACATTTGTCATACCGCTTGATCAGCTTCAAAAAACCCTCTTGGAAAAAATAAGTGTCCCATATACGGAAGAAGTGTTGCACGAAATGTGTCACATCAGCATTGTTTCCAAAGCGCCTTCCTCCGAGAGCCTTCTTCAAAGCCGGAAACAGATGGAAGTCACTCAGCGCAAGATCGGGACTGTACGGCGGATGGGTAAAGCGCTCCCAACCAAGGGTTGCAAGATGGTGTTGCGTAGCCCTCGCAGAGTGCGGTTTCGCATTGTCATCCAACAACAGCAGGCCAGATGTGAGAAGGCCAGGCCTCCTACGCCGAATAGCCTACTTCAATTTGGACAGGGTGGGACAGTAACGTATAGCGTTGATGGTTCCTTGTTCCAAAAAAGTCCAGCAACAAAACACCATGGGCGTCCCAAAAAACTGTGAGAAGCACCTTACCTGCCGAGGGAGTTGTGTTGAACTTCTTCCGGACAGGAGATGACGGATGTGTCCACTCCATTGATGCGGCCTTCGATTCGAGTGTCCTATGGTGGACCCACATTTCATCCCTCGTCACAATAACGCATGAGATGCTCCAAACTGCATGAGATGCTCAATATCTGCCGGGCCACGACTGAGAGGCACCTCCCCTCGTTTACACGTACTACGCTCACGTCATCTGTTGGATCGCGGTCGTACTTCACCCACTGATGTATGGGTGTCTATTGTGTTCCAACACGGCCTGGTTTCCCCCATTGCTGTACGATCTCCCTGGCAAAACTGAGGGGGAAACTTATTTTCGGACTTTCCCTCGTATCACTGAACACGGAGACCTTCCCGCACGCATAGAACTCACCATGTTGAAAGTGGCACTACTTCCTTGCTGTTCACATGATTATTTCTAGAAAACAACCAATGTTATAAAATATCATTATGTACAAAAATCTCTAAGCACATTGAAAGTTAAAATGCATATTCCTACAAAATGTTCACACTTATCTTGCCTTGCCATGTCACCAAGTTAGTTTACGAAGTGCACTATATTTGGCAGAACAAAAATCGTTATTAGGATGCTTGTCAAATTTTCCAACCGCTTATTTATTTTATTTTATTTACATTTTACTTGGGATTACCGCTAAGCAGTTTTTCCCATATCTATATATGTACTGTACATAAACTTACATTTTTTAGTACATGATTATTAAAAGATACTATGAACAATTTTTTTTCCTATTAAATAGTTAAGCCACATTTTCTAAAAAAAGATAACAATATATATCCAACTGTAAGGTTAGGTTCACAAATCAAAGATTCCAAACACTGAGGAAAAGGAATGTCTCTCTTTCTTGTGTGTATCTATTACACTCAAATAGGATATGGTGTATATCTTCCTTGTTGCCACATGTACAGTTTGGGTTTTGTAGAATCCGGATCTTTTGTAAATGACTTTTAGTAGTTGTATGTCCTGACCTAATACGATTTAGTAATACTATCACATTCCGTGAACCTTGAACTTTTGTAAACCAAGGCCTCATTCTATTGAAATTAGCTATCCTCTGATAAAAGCTGGATGCATTTTGAAATTCACCTTTGCGCCATTCCGTCCAGTTTTCCTTCAACTTTTTCTTCACCCTCGGTAGAATGTCTGTGTACTAGGTTTTCAGCTCCAGTACAGGTTGAATTACCCTAGCTTGTTTTGCATACAAATCTGCCATATCATTTCCTAAATTTTGACAATGTGCTTTAACCCATGTTAAATGAATTATCTTTCCCCTGCTCCTTAAATTTTGTAAAGTTTTTACACAGTTTATAATGTATGGGGAGCATTTAAATAATAAATCATAATTGGACTGAATTGAATATAATACACTTTTGGAATCCGTTAATATTAATATATTTTTTTTCTTGCAATTTATATGTATAAATTAGTGCTTGGTAAATTGCATAAGCTTCAGATGTAAAAATGGAAAAATCTTCCGGTAAATGTATCATAATTGATTCCTTCTTCTTTACATCATAAACAGCACATCCTACATTTTGACTACTTTTTGAACCGTCTGCATATATAAAGTAATAATCTTTCCATCTTTCCATGTAATCATATTTTGTATATTGTTCAGGAAAATAAATATCTCTATATTCACAAACAGGAAAATCTAGAGTATATATGGGCTTACTCCTTACTTTCAATAATTTTTGATGATCCTCATAGTACTCATTATATAATTGCGCCCATCCTATATCTTCGCAGTTATTAATTTTGCCTGTATCATATAATTCAACCAAGTCGAATAGAATGTCGTTAAACGGATGATTAACTTCTGACATTGTTTTTAACAGATATTTAATAGACATTTCTCTTTTCCTATAACTTAAGTTCCATTCCCATGCTTCCATGTATACAGCAACATTGGGAGTACTCTTCATCAGTCCTAGACACTTTCGTAGAACTTTCCTCTGCATTACTTCCAAAGGTCGAAATACACGTTCCGAAACTGTATTAAAGACTATAATCCCGTATTCTATTGTTGGTTTGTAATAGTTTTTGTAAAAATTCATCATGGTACTAGGATGACTTCCCCATTTTGTTGTAGCCATAGAACGAAATACATTGTAAATTACTTCTGCCTTTTTCACTAACATTTTTACATGAGGTTTCCATGTTAATTTACTATCAAATATAACGCCTAAATATTTCACTGAATTTTCTATGGGAATGTGTAACTTTTTTGTGTATTGATTCACATTTTTCGGAGCTCCTTTTTTACTAAATATAATCAACTTTGATTTTTCTGACGATATATTCATAGACATATTCTCAAGAAATTGCTTTATCTCTATTATTTTCGCTTCCATGTTGGTGACTCCTTTATCTATTTGCTTGACACTCTCATATATACATAAATCATCTGCATATTGTATAAATCCAAATGGCTCAGGACATATTCTTTGAACATCCATTAAATATATATTAAAAAGTAAATGACTTAAAGAGCTTCCCTGTGGAAGTCCCCTTGTTATCCATCTAGGACCCTCAACTTTATTGTTAAAGTAAAAATATAAACAACGATTTTTTTAATAGATTCCAAATTATTTTTAGATGCATATAAGGTATTTTCAGATTTTGTAGAATGTTTAATAATTTATTTATATTTACATTATCATTTGCCCCTTTAATATCTAAGAAAGCAGCAATAAGACTACTTTTCCTTTTCATTGTATCATAAATTTTTGATGATAACATTGCCAAGGCATCTGTACACCCCATACCCTTCCTAAATCCAACTTGAAGCTTTGAAAATAATTCCTGTCCCTCTATATGCCAACTTATTCTCTTTAGAATTAATTTTTCAAAAATTTTCCCCAGTACTGAAGACAAAGCTATCGGTCTATAAGATTCTCCTTTATGTGGACTTTTGCCAGGTTTCAATATTGGCAAAATCATTTGAGTGTACCACGATTGCGGTACATTTCCTGAATTCATTATATAATTGTAGATGTTACAAAGATATATTATACCACATTCCGGTAAATTTTGAATCATCGAGTATGTTATTCCATCTTTTCCTGGAGTTGTGTCCTTGGCTCTAATTATTATGTCTCTTATTTCATCGGTCATGATATTGGTGTATAATCCTTGTGAATGTCTATCTTTAGGACTGAAAGAGAAAATTTCATCAGGGGCATCTGCAGGTTCGTGTTTATTATTACATGTTACCTTCATAATAAATTCATCTTTCCAGGTTTTTTTGAGTGGTATTAATCGAGGGGTATGTGGTTTGCGGATTGATTTAAATTTAGCCCACACGGTACTGATACTCTCTTTGTTATTTATGTCTTCACAATACTTTGCCCACGATTTTCTTTTTGCACTGATATAACTTTTCTTGGCCTGCGCTATTGCTTTCTTATAGTTAATCCAAGTTTCCTGATTTGGTATTGTTTTATAAACTTTAGTAGCTTCAATTCTCTGTATTTTAAAATTTTGGCAATCTTCATTCCACCAGTGTACTATTGGATATTTTTTTACAACTTCCTCTTTTGCCCTTGTACATGATCTGTCCATAACAATACTAACAGAATCTACAAAATAATCATATGTACTCTTATCAATATTATTTAAATCTGTATTTTTAAATAAGATTGTAAGTAATTTAGAATATTTATTCCAATCAGCTTCGTTAACTTTCCATTTTCTGAGCGGAATAGTGAAAGATCTCACTGAATTAGTATCAGTATAAAAGAAACATGGATAATGGTCACTGGTTCTTTGATCACTGTTTGTTTCCCACTGAAATTGACCACATATATCATCTGACATTAACGTTAAATCTAAAGCTGTTGGCCGAGTACCTAATCTTCCTATATACGTAGCAGAGCCGTCATTAGTTACAGTAAAGTTGTACAAATCCATACATTCTACTAACACTTTCCCCAACTTATCTTCATCCTGATCTCCCCATATTGTGTGATGGCAATTGAAATCCCCTGCTATAATAAAAGGCTTTTCTATGCATTGAAACATTTGCGATAATGTATTTGTCGTTAATTTCTGTGACTCTGCACCTGTAGGAATATATATAGATATAATACTAACTTTTTGATTCATAAAAGCAATTTTAATTCCTACGACCTCAATTTTGTATATGTCGTATATAGACAATGTATAATCAAAAGATATAGGTTCAAATGGAATGCTTTCATGAATCATAATTGCAACTCCTTTATTATCATCTTTAATCTTTTCATAAATTATGTGATAATGATTTACTTTAAAATAATTTATGTTTGATGGGTTCACAGAGATTTCCGATAAACATAAAAGTTCAGGTCTATATTCATCTATTAATTTCACCAGATTTTGCTTTCTTGCTTTCAGTGATCTTACATTCCAGTGTACCCCCCACGAATGTTTTCCATTATTTTTCCTTCCACACCCTAAGGTGTCTCTCTAAAAATTTCCAAATCCTGAATAATTTTCTGCACCTGGCCATTTATTTGTGAGCATTCTCTTAGTATTTCTTTTATGCTTAATAAGTCAGAATTTTTAGTTAATCTCACCATAAGTTTCGCCATTAATTGTAACAAATTATACATAAGATCCTTCTGAGATGTTATGTGAGGAAAGTACACGATTTTTTTCTGTTCTTCATTGTTGTAGATTCCAATGTTCACCTCCTGCATGCTTCTATTTGTACTATCCACGTCTTCCTCATTATTCCTTGTCTTAATAACAGTTCCTGTAGACTTTCCATTTAATTGTTTTTGATTACTTTGTAATTTCTTTAGAGAACCTTTACTTGATTCTCCTTCAGAATTTCCTTTATAATTCTTTGTTTGTGAATAGGAATTTAGTCTGAAATTTTTTCCATATTTATTTTCAAATTTGGAATAGTCTCTATGATGTTCTGGAGGAACTTTTTTCCATGAAACATTTTCCAAGTATGTATCTGATTTTCTTTCACCCCAATCACTTAAGGCTTCAAATCTGTTTTGTATTGTTATGCTATTTCCTACAACACTAGTCTTTCTTGTGTTAATTTCACTTATTTGACTTTTGTTTATGTGGTTTTTTATTTGACCAGCATATGAGTTGCCTTGAACAACATAATTGCTTGGAACATTACCTGTTATTACTTTTTCTCTTGCATCTTGCCGGGATAAATTATCATATGCCATAACTCTCATGATTTCTCTTTCAATTTCCCATTTTACACATGACTTATCAGTAGCAACATGTTCTCCTCCGCAATTTAAACACTTCGGAGTTTCATTACAATTTTCATGTTCCTCTCTTCCACATCTAGCACACTTAGTTTTATCCTTGCATATGGCTGCTGAATGTGCGAACCTGTAACATTTCTTACATTGCATCACATTTCTAACTTTAGGAGTAACATCAAAAATGTGACTAAGCACTATAATCTGTTTAGGCATTTCTTGAGATCTAAACGTGATTGATATTAGCTTAGTAGGAACAAAATAATATGAACCATCATCTTTTCGAATTCTCTTTTTCATTCTTTCCACTGATATTACTGTCGGGTCTTCAATACTTTCCTTAATATCCTCCTCTTCAAATTCAGTGGGTACACCATATATCAATCCTTCCTTCACCAATAAGGATTCTGGAATGAACACATCAATATTATTTTCTTTATGAAAATGCATATTTTTCATGAAATTGTTAGCTTCATTCCTGGTGTAAAAATAAATCTTTGCTCTATATAAACCACTTGGTTGGATATATCTGACCCTTATATCTTTCTTTCGCAATTCATTGCCTATTTTCATAGAGTTAAATTTCTGTTCTGCACCTTTTGTACTAGTCATTATTACTAAATATGGCCCATTATGTGTATCATAATGCATTTTACACTTGTCTACATTATTTTCTCTTCGACCTTCTCCAAACGTGTTTACTTTATCTCTATTTCTAACCTGTCCATCCTTACCGCTTTTGCTGGAACTTGATCATCTTCAGAAGATCTGACTCTTTTAGCTTGTTTTCTAGATGTTTCTTCTATAATGTTATCTTCTATAACAATTTCATTGTCTTCTACCAAGTTCGTTATAATTTCTACTTGATTATTAAGTTCCATATAACCTATGGCATCCGCCATGACGTTAACAAGAACTGCCTTACGCAAATCACATTAATGAGTATAATTCCTTTTACAGTAGTTTTAAAATTCAACTTAAATAAGTATATGGGTTTAACTCAATTCCAGTCACAAAATTCTCTCTTTATAAACAGTACTCACTAAATTAACAACTATTAATATTACCACAATATTACACAAACAGCTCAGTTTCCATCAACCCTTTTCCAACCGCAATAAATTTATGAACTTTCTTTGTCTTCTTTTGATCATCATCATCAATATATTTATTGGACTTACAGCATTGCATATGCCTGTTTATGCCCATTATATATTTTATTTACATAAGATACAATTTACATAAAATCTACAAACAAATTTCAAATACACTTCTATCTATATCATACCTTAGAAATATACATTACCATGTTATATGATTTTGTCTAAAAAAATGCAATTAAAATATTCTCAATTCGCATGCAAGAAAGAAGCCAAATTTATGGGAAATGATTACTGGTGCAAAGAGTTAACCATAAAGGTGAAGCAATAAGTACAAAGGAAATAGCATTGCGTTTAAAGTGAGACGTCATTTGCGGCAGCGTATCCCATACTACAAATTGGCCGTTGTTTTACCTTACGTAATGAATCCTGTAACAACGCTGGATTTTCGTGTGGATCATTTTACTTCTATGAATTTGTAATGCTTTCTGCATGCACGTGGTTTTGTTTACAGAAGGTCTCAGGGTTGGTGATTTGAACTTTAGTATAGTACTGTTTGTGATAATTCAAATGCTTTCTTTAAGGACGAAGTATGTGTCAGCAAGGCAATTTCCCTTCTCATTAAAGCTAGTACCATTAAGTACCAGCAGCCACTGAACGTTGTAAATTTGAACACATTATATTGAAAACCCGGTTCCGGTACTCCTTTCTACACCCTCGATTTCAGGCACATTTCAAATATTTTCGTGAAAATATTTAGTTCCTCATAACAAACAGTGTTTGCAAATAGCGCGGAAGCTAATTTTTTAGATTTATGTGCTACGAAACTTACGTTTCTCATAAAATTAAAATTATTTGCGTAACGTCAAAAAGGGTTTTCAGAACTTCTATGATGGTGGATGATGGATTCATGTCACAGGCGCAAGTCTGAAGATTTCGGATCATGAATTCATGTCACAGGCGCACGTCTGATTTTGTTATTTTTCTTCTTATGATTGACTTGTGCAATGGGAACATTTGCAATTGCGACATGTTATTTGTGGGATATATTGGCGGATTGAACATTTCAGAAATTGGATTTCATTTACGTGACTTCAGAAATTGGAATTAGTTATTTATTTTTGCCACTGCAGGTCGTAAAGGAGAGGGTTATTTTCTTTCAAAATGACTTGTGGGATGGGAAAATTTGCTACTTCTTATTTTTATGATGTAAAGGGAGTGGAGGGTGGTATTCTGTGGTAAAGGACAACAAGGACTTTCAACGTAGGATTTTCTTCATTTTTGGACTTACAAATTTAACTTTGACCCGCAATTTAGTGCCTGGCCTTGGTAAAAAGAGGTAAGTTACCTTCTTAGGTTTAATTTTAGCGTTCATTTTTGTTATCTTCATGTGTCAATGCGGAAAACAGTGAGAAATAATGTTGGGGGCAGGTGATCCCGGCCAATTTCTAACATGCCTTTAAAAGGGACTCTATAGATAAAGGCGGGGTCGCGGTAGCGGTAGGGGGCGGTAAGTCAATCACATAATCTTCAAAGAGAAAAAAAAATCGAGGGTGTAGAATAGGGTACCCGACCCGAAAACACAACAACGTTCCTTATTTGCGTTAATGTCCGAGTTGTCCTCTAGAACGAGTAATTATTAAACCACACGTCTGCAAATAATGTAAACTACTTATACCTAACAGGCGAAATATTAATTTGAAAATTACTTTAGACTCACGGGTTTCTATACTTCATTCTTGGTATGACACTTAACGCAGACTGGAGTGCCAGCCCAATCTATGTTGCAGATTGATATTTACTCGATGCACTGGAACATCTTAACCTCTGCTTTTCATCATTGCAAATGAAAACTATTGTTAGTCGGTAATGGAAGCTATGATTTTGTCCTACGTTAACATCAGATAAATAAGTCGACCACAGTGCCAGAGTGGTTAGCACGGCACGCTACCACGCGGCAGATCCCAGGTTTCAATCCCGCTCTGGCCATTGGTGATCTTTGCGAGTGACCTTTCATAAGGTGCATCATATCATTCATCACTCATCCTCATCTTCGCGATTATCTGAAAGTGACAGTGAAGCAAAGTAAAATTCAAATCAATCAATAAGAGAAATAAATGTGAGAAGTTACATTCAAACTAACTTTCTATAATTTGATATTTTTGGAATTATCCAGAAATATATGCCGAACACCATAACAAACCATACACGTGCTATTAAAACATAATGTTTTCCAATTCAAATTCAAGAAATTATTTTACCTGAAATTTTATGCCATTTTCAATTCACATTAGACCGTAAAACGTCTAACTTTTAAGCTTCGAATCTCCTGTTCGTGGTATTATTGAGGATGATTCATAAAGAAATATTTTTTACAGTGGGTACATTCGTAATTGAAACTATTAAATATACGTACATGCACATATACAGCAGATTTTTAATATTACTGTGTTAGCACTGGCCAACATAGGTGTTATTAAGTAAGACATAATTGTATTCAAGCCTCGAAAGAGCCATATTTGAAATAGGATAATGTTGCACTACAAATGGATGATTTTGCATACAAAATATAGTTGATGTGTCTGCAGTATTTGGACAAGAAATTTTCGTACCATTCAATGATCACATGTCGACAAGCATTCCCCCAATTTATTTCAAAATATTATTATTTTCCTAACAATATGTTGCATTTTGATTTCAATTACTGCAATCCTCACACTGTAGTAAATTAGATTCTGATGATAACTGTTCTGGTAATAGATAATGAGAATATCTTTCATTTTGGTTCCATCTACGAAATTAAAAGTTTAAATGATTAACTTATTACATATTTCTAAATATACTATTTTCTATCATGTGATTCTTGCAAAGTATGCGTAGAATAACATTTAAATATATATTGTCTTTTTTGACTACAAATCACTGTAAAAATTCATCAAATAAAATAACTTTCTTTCAGGTGTCATTCAGTGGGGAATAGGGTGAGCAGATCCAGACTATCCCCATGTCTACCTTAACATTTCCAGGTACAAAAACTGGATACTGCAAAAAACAAAGGATGCTTTATACTGTCCTCAAGTTACTGACATTAACATTGTTGAATCACTTTTATATGGACAAGGTGAACTTTAGTTGTGAGCACTGAGCCATGGGCACATACTTTTACAAAGACATTTTACAATAACCATTATCTTAAAATAACATATACTTACTAATACTTGTTGAGGATATGAAACAGAATGTGGAAAAGTTAGTAAGTTGAAGAGTGAAATAAGTCAATTTCATAGTTTGAAAGCCAATAGACCTTGGAAAAAACCAACTGTAATTGATTACTACAACTTTCTCTTTAGAGTACAGTCATTTTCGGTTTTATATCTTTCAAGAATAAAGTAAAAGTAAAGCTAAATAAATAAGCTGAACATTTAACATATACATCATTAAATAACATTTAAAATGTTCCCAAATCTGACTGCTTCGGATAACTAGATTTACATTTTATACATGATGATAAAAGCGTTTTACAATTGCACATGAACATTTGGAACCAGTAAAATTAAAAATATAAATAACAATAACAAATTAAGTTAACTTCCCTTTATATTTGCATTTTATACGTAAGTATAAATGTTACGCAGCGAATTCATTTTTCAACGTCCGTATTTTATTCTGTATCATAATGCTATAAGGATGATTTACAATATCAGGAACAAATTTATTATATCAAAGAAAAGCACCTTATCGGGATTAGTATACAAGTTCTTTAATTAAATTGCCTTTCATAGTGTAAATGTTTTAAATAAAATTTAAGTATTTAATGAAAAGTATAGTTGGACAGATTGCATATAAAAATATAAAAATTGTCAGTTTCTGTCAGTAATGTTAGGATATGTACCTATTTTCATTTGGACTACGTGTCAATCAGTACCTCTTTAATTCAGTTTCCTTTGTGCGTCCAAGTGAGTTACTTTGATGAATAGTATGCTCTAGTTTCAGGGTGAATATACATTTGAAATGTCAATTATTATTTAATTGACTGATTTTCGAAATTCGCCTTGAGTGTATATCAAAGAACATATGACTCAGGCATATTTTCTTCCTGTTCTAAGTAAATCAAGATACACATACTCATACGCAATAAATATATAGTTAATTAAGATATTCATAAAATCTCGTATTATATAAATCACTATTTCATATATTTAAATAATTCTCTCACTACGCTTATAATCTATAACATAAAATATTACATAATTTAAATTACATAACCACACAAATATAAAATGTATGTTTATATACAATATATGTCAACTAAATAAAATAAACGAAAGTATTCTGTAGGTGACTAATAGAAATTAAAATGTTCTTGCTTCAGATATTTATCAAATTTTACTGTACTCTATGATTCACAAACCAGAGATGTTAAAGAATTATAAAGTGCTTACTATCACATCACTTCCACTATAGCATAATGGGAGATTGTGTAGAGCAAAAGAGGATTAACGTTTCGTGTCCTGGATATAAACAAGTAAACAAGTACTACATTAAAATTACTGTAATAAGTATACGTTCAACAGTAGGGTAACCCACAAAAACATGAATATAGTAACAAAAGGATTTTGAATGTATTTTATAAGTATCACAAATTATGGTAAAATATGTTTTTTTTTATCCCTTTGGGGTTGGTGGGACAAATTTGAAAAACTTTTTCTCTGCTCAGGGGACGTCAACAGAAGCATAACGCTATGGTTGCAAATAATTTAACACTACCATCTCCAACAACTTACAAAATTGTCATAATTCTGTCATACAATTGCCTCAATTATTATTTTCCTCTAAATGTACGTACATTTTTTATTAGACATGCATACTTTGTATGTACTATATTTAGTTTTATGAAGTAGCTTGCGAGTAACTCACAGTAATATGTAATATATTTTTAAATAATAGTATTTTGCTTTTGTAGAGTGTCTTGTTGTAAGATTATTTGACAAAATTATTTTCTTCGGAAATTCGAAAATATAACCTTAGTTTCAACAAAGAAAATCACATAAATAAAAATTAAATATACTCGTTATCATTACTATTTACGAATCTTGGTTTTAAATTTGTAAGTGAAATAGTAATTATTTGGCGCATCCAGAAAGTAAGTTTCCCACTCGCCCACAGATGGGAGGCCAAGCGTTTTGATGCCGGTTTTGTGCATGCCCTGGCTAGTGAATGTCCTCCCGAAAGTCCTCAGTAGCGTCGCGGCAGCGATGAAACATGGCGGCTCTTATTCCATCTCCCGCCGCGTTCGAGGTTGGTTCTGTGATCAAGTTCTTGAACGCACAAAACATACAGCCGATTGAAATTCATCGTCAGCTGTGCCAGGTGTATGGGCCAGACGTGCGTCGTTGGTGCAGGACATTTATTGAAGTCCGGCAAAATGTGCAAGACGACGAGTGCAGTTTGCGGTCAGCGGCCGTTATGGACGAACTTGTGGAGCAGGTGCAGCAGCGCATATTGGAGGATCGTCGCGTCACGATCACGGAACTCAGCAGCCATTTCCCGTAGATTTCTCGGTCGTTGTTGCTCGACATTGTTACCAAACTCCTCTTGTTCCGGAAATTGTGTGCCCGATGTGTGCCGAAACAACTGACGCCCGAACACAAAGGAAAATTGGCACGGAGCTGACATTTATGCAGCGTTAACAGGATGGTGACGATTTTATCAACCGGATCATCACAGGGGATGAAACGTGGATTGCATACAGCACCCCAGAAAGCAAGCAGCAGTCCATGCATTGGCCTCACAGTGGATCTTCATGAAGGACGAAGTTCAAACAGACTGTGTCGGCGCGAAATGTGATGTGCACGGTGTTCTGGGACAGACAAGGCATTCTACTCATCGAGTTTCTGCCCAGACGTGAGATTGTCAACGCTAACCGTTACTGTGAAACACTGGGGACATTGCGACGAGCCATTCAGAATGAGTGACGCGGTAAGCTCAGTGACGGGGTGATCTTGCTGCACGACAATTCGAAGCTGCATATGGCTAGGCGCACTGCAGTCCTTCTGGACAGGTTCGGTTGGGAGGTGTTTGATCGTCCATCGTACAGCCCGGATCTCGCTCCCAGTGATTACTACCTGTTCTTCCACCTGAAAAAGTTCCTGTCCGGGCAACATTTTCACAGCGACGAAGAGGTTCAGACGGCTGTCACACAGTGGTTCGGCGCTCAGGCAGCGGACATCTACGACGCAGGTATACAGAAGTTGGTCCCACGCTATGACAAGTGCCTGAATTCCGGCGGGAATTATGTTGACAAGAAACTGGACTAGTGCTGTATCTGTGGCAATAAATCATTGAATGAAATAATGTTTCCTTTTGTGCACGACCCCAGGGAAACTTACTTTCTAGATGCGCCTAATATTTATGTTAATCGCTACATATTGGGCAAAAATACAGTTTGCTTACCATCATTTTAAATAAAACAGCCATATTAATTTGACAGTTTTGTGAACTTTTATTGTGTTCTTAAAGAATGACTAAACTAACTCTCCGCCAATTTCAGGTCACATTTTCTTTTCTTAAATGCTTGGGCATAAAATGAAGCAATCTGTGTCATGTATTACAGGCTAATATCTAGTGATACAGTTTACTGTTTATAATATTTTATGTGGCACTCATTTTACGAACGTTTAGTTCAGATGAACATTCTCTTCTTAGCCATAAAGCATCTTAATTACTAGCTTCCCCTGTTGTTCATTGTCTTCAGGTGATAGCTTTCTCAAATTGCATTGAAAAGCATTAACGCCAGATGGAACATGCTACGCTAGTGTTCACAATCATGTACCAAGCATCAAGACAACAGTAACATCCATGCAAAGTACTGCATGATCTATTAATTTTAATTTAATATTCTTACGGAGACAACATTGTTATTGACGATATTCACATGGACACACGACGAAAGCTCCTGTAGTTGTTTTTTAAGCAGTGTAGAAAGCAGATGAAGTGCAGTGTTTTGGGTGTATTAATATGAATTCAACACAGTTTTCAGTTACATTAATTACTATTTTTGGCAAAAGAGTATAGTTTACTTCTGTACATTGATTACCATATAACAAGCACCGAAGTCCTGCTTGGTAATATTGAATATTGAACATCGCACTTCCAAAGGTAACATTCTTGGGTATTGTGGGATCCACAAGTTCTGTGTGTGTTGTTTCTGAGTTCAAAGCGGATTGGCTGAAATTATTTGTGAACGTGTTGGAATAATGGAATATGGATAGAAGGATGGTAAGTTATTTATAAATATTTCTAAATACCTATTTTTGACAAAATTCTTCTACGCACTGAGCGAATTAAACATTTTGCTTTGGGGTGATGCACACTCAGTGAGTGGCGTGTTTGTGATTTCATTCAGGGGGAGGCTTTAAGGGGTTATGCAAATTGGTATTTTTGGGGCGGGGTGCTTCTCAGTTATTGCCTGCTTGTTCTAATAGTAATAAAAAAATTGGTTCTAACCTACGCCATTAAATTATATGGTAACATTTACACTTAAATTTAAAAATAACATATATTTACATTCTTGGAAAAGCAGAACTCGTTGACAAAAGCAGCTATCGAACTAGTAACACCGAAAACATGACAACTTATATTGTGAACTTACCTACAAGTTTATTGTGAACTTGAACACATGTAAAATATCAGAACTATGCCATGAAACGTTTAGTGGGAAACAGCCTGCTATTGGCTAGGTAAGTTGTTTAGTTGCATAATGGAGTTTTTCTTTTCAATTCAAAAGACGACATACTCTTCAACAAGGAAATCTTTCATAACTGAACCAATTCATGAACCCGAATGATTTTGCAATTGTGTTTTGTTAAATAGTTAAGAAATGGTATACTGCAGCATACGCTTTCAATTCCAATTTTATTCATAAAAACATCCCTGTCAGGGATAAAAATAATTGTCTTTTGCCAGGGATAAAATTATTTGTGAGGGGGAAATCCCCACCATTCCCCTTTAATTTGCACATTGCTTCTACGCTGTACCAGAATTTGTGTAGCGTTCTGTATGGAAAGTTCAACCTATGACAATATTTTCTTGCTCTCTCCCTCTGTGTATTTGTGTACATGCATTCTTTTTTGTCTGTTTGAGTATGTACCAATCTAGGTATCTATAAATGTTTGTGTATGTGTAATTTGCATCACATTTTTATTGCCACCTTCTGTTAAAGGCAAAAGTTTCAACGTGGAATTTGAAAGTGATATTAATATGCTCAAGTTCGTTTTCTGTTCTCCAATGGAAAGTCTTCGTTGCATTAAGAAATAGCTGTTACCTATGGGAAAATATGTTTACCAGTAAATTACACATATGGAAATGTTTATATTTATTTGTTCTTAAAAAACATTTCAGAAGTACAAATTTATAATTTTTAGTCCATGAGGCAAGCCCGAAAATTTGGCATTTTCATATCAGCTGGAGTAACATAGGGTGACAATGTTTTTTCTAGGATTTATATGATTGGAGTGTAAAATGAGAAACTTCATTTAAATTGACAATTTTAAATGCAATTGTTAAGATTTGTACATTATTGTAGAAAAAACTGTTACTGATAGGGAAAACTTTCATCACAAAAAAATCATATTTTTATGTAGAAGAATTTGGAAAAGAAATATCTTACATCTGGCGAAACGATCGGGTGTCCATCTTGAATGAGCCATTTTTCATGACAACTATTCATTTTAGAATGCAATCACAAATTTTGACCATTATCTAAAAATTATATCTCTGTATACAGGCACAGAGAGAGCAAGGCAATATGGACACGCCACCCTATTTGATATGAAAAAGTTGGTAAGCTAATGGACTATTATCATATCATTTAATTATTTATTTGTTGTTTTGGATGTCGAAGTTAAGGCACAAGGCTTTTCTTTCACCTAACCATATCTCTTATATATATATAAGAACTAAAGACAATTAAATGAAAATAAAAATATAAAAAGGCACGCGAGAAGAAACACACATATGCTGCAAGAAAATTTTAAGAAATAAGTAAAATACATGAAGATGCCCATAACAAAAATACTGAATATACAAAATAGTGAAAGAGTGCTATTAATATAAGTTTGCATCTGAGAATTCTCTTTCTTATTGTATTTCCATGTTTTTAGTACTGGTAAGTTTAATAAAAAAAAATCTTAATTTTGATTTAAATTGGCCGAGAGAAGAAGAGTTTGGTATGCCATTTGGAAGGTCGTTCAACGCTCTGGTAGCATTAACCGTGAAGGAATTCCTGCAGAAACGTTGCCTTGTGGGAGGGTATGGTCAGTAGATAACTCTCTCGCGAACGGATGGCAAAGAGGTGTGCGCGCTTAGGGGCTGAAATCGTGAAAGTAGGTAGGGTGTTCTCAGGAATGCACTATATTGTAGAGCACGATAAGAGCGTAGAAGCTACGTCGTGTGGAAAGTTCGAACAAACCTAGGTCGTTGAAAGGCGGGGTAATAATATTTGATATAAATAAAGGCCACGCATATATTTTGTAATCGCTGTATACCAGGCACTTATCTAGAAATATGTTTCGGGGGGGGGGTCCGACCAAACTGTCTCAGGAATAATAATAATATAATAATAAGGTTTATATTAAAATAATTATATAAAATGAAAGTAATAGCCTACGAATTAGAATACCTAAATTAATATTATATTTTTATTACACGAATAGGTAGAGAGACTATAAGAATAGAGATATAACAACGCATATTAATTACGTAGCTTACCTGCACTTAAGATCGGAATACATTACGTAAAAATAAGTGCCCTGGCAATGAAATTAATGTCAAAAGATAAATAATTGAATACTTATCGAATAACAAAAATGATATTTCATGTAGTTGGAGAAAAGTAAGTTTCTGATTAATATTTTCTGCATATTATTTTGAGTAGTAGTGTACATAAATCTTATTTGCAATGTCATTCAAAACCGTATGATCCTAATATAATGCTTGCCTTCTGAAAAGTTCAGAGGAAATTAATAACCAACGATTATGCAACAAATGCTAATATTTTCATTACTTATTTTTAGTGTTTGATAGACCGGACCCCTCGACCCCCTAAATACGTCCTTCCTGTCCTTCAAAACCGTATGATCTCAATATAATCACTGTCTTCCAATAAGTTCAGAGGAAATTATACAACAAAGGCTAAACGGATATATTTTTCATTATTTAATTTTAGTACTTGACAAGTCCTTCGGGTGGGGTCCGGACCCCCTTGGACCCCCCTAAATACGTCCTTGCTGTATACATCTTGCTAGTTCACCGTTTAGGTAAATATACGCCAAGTCTCAATAGTCTATTTGCGACACAACTAGACACTCCAAGATTGTTTTCTTTATCTCTTGTGGAAAAATGTTAAGGCTGTGCAGTCAGTGTTATGCAGCGTAAGGTATTTTGCATATGCCTTCACTTGTTCACTAGAACTGAGGTTTTCGTATGGGACAATTCCAAGGTCTTTGACCGAAAGCTATATGAAATGAATTGCAGAGAGTACTTTCTTGTCGTATAAAAGAGCTGCCGTAAGCCAATTAAAATACATTTCGTCTTCTCTCTATTTACTTGTGAACCGTTTATCTGAGTCTGATTGCAAACGTTCATAATATCAGCGTTCAGAGTCCATGTTGATACTTGTTTTAGGGAACTATATGTAACAAATATTATCAGCGTACAGATTGATTGATTGATTGATTTGCTTTATTTTATTTCGCTTTTGTGCCACTATTGGCTAATTTGGGGATGAGTGATGGTGGGGATGAGTGATGATGTGAAGAAATTGATGAACATCCATGCTCGTGCCGGGATTTGAACCTGGACGCCTGGCGTCGTAGCGCTGTGTGCTAACAACTCCGCCACGGGGGCCGGCGCGTACAGATGGTAATTTATTTATTGATATATCATTTCCCTTCATGGAGAACAGCCAGAGAGACAGGACGCTTCCTTCAGGTACACTTCAATTCATTGGCAGCCATGACGACTTACTGTTAGAAAGGAATGAATGTTCATTGCTGTCTATCTGCTAAGAATGATCGAGTCCAGTCAACAGCATATAGGGAAAAGTTGAAAGTAGATGATAATTGTGTCAGTAGGATACCGTAGTCGACGGTTTGGAAGAGTCTCTCTCTCCTATCATTGTCAGATATCTCTTATCCATTGTATCTTCTACCACCTTATTCAGTGCTGTGCTGGTGCTATGTTGTAGGCGGAAATCGGACTGGAAGCGGTTTAACAATTTCTCCGATTGTACATAGTTAAAAATTTGCTCGTGCAAGATATGTTCAAGTACTTTCGACAAAGTGGGGAGATTTCTGATTGACCGAAAATCTTCAGCATTTACTTGGTTGATGATATTAGCCAGAGGATGTATGTGTGCGAGTTTCCAAATTCTTGGGAATGTGCCAGTGAGCAAGGATGTGTTAAAAATATATACACTTGCGGATGGTATGTGACTATCAATACATTTTAACATGTTAATAGAGATTCCATCTGCTCGGTTGCATTGGATTTGATTTTATTGATATTTTTTCCCCAAGAGCGAATATCATATATTTATCCACAGAGTTAAACTAAATCGAAAACTGTAATTTTGTAGTTACTTTCCCCTGGTTTTCATGAAACGTTTCAATGACGCTCATCAAGTATTGTATGGTAAGTTATTCTTAAAGTGAGATGGTTCTATACTGTGTACACTTTTAGAAGGAACATGAGTTTAGCCAATACGCAGCCAGTGCTATTGCTCTGTTACCAAAGAGGATTCGCTGTGTCCAATATTCAACTTTTTTTACAATACATGCACAGTAGCTATACATGAGTACATTGAAATAATATTGTGAATATTTCTACACTGCGTTATAATATCATATTACTGCAGCATACAAGAACTTAAACTGACTCAGACTCGCAATGTTCGAAAACACCCACGACAATGAAGGGTTATTGTGTTTATTGAAACGAATAATAACACCCATTGTTTTCTGAAGGCACAACTGAGCTGTGTCAACACGGTGGCAACAAAATTCCAGAAGGAAGGAAAATGAAAAAGTAATTGTCTGTGTGTGTTGAGACGTGTTGTTTCCCAGTGTTTCTTCAAGAAACTATAACTCCGGCTGTAGATGAAGGAATTTCATGGGATTTGGACAGCTAGGTTCAAAATGTCTTGCCCCATATTATGATGAATCTTAAAGTGGCGAATCTTATGAAAACTATGAATACAGACCACGGCGTTTAACTTGCGCGCCGCAGTTTCCAAAGTGTATAACATTGCACTGCACTCCTGCCATAGGCTGATCACCACGGACATGCCCTGCGTGGCCCCGCCCGATATCGCTTCTAAAACCGTACGCCGTATAGCAATGATTAATTGTTTTTGAAATTCTTTGTTCAACATTCGTTACGAAAGCTATTGTTTACAGTTGTTTCCCGGCTGCTTGCTTTGCTAAAGGTGGAGGACCGTAATGAGGAATGCTTCTTTGGCAGTGACAAGAAGAATCGGACATTCTCTGATTGTCCTCTGAGCCAATCCTTTGTCACTTTTGGATTGTCCGTCATTTATAGCTACACTGAATCCTTCGTTTCTCTCTGTTTTATACCTTTTTCAATTTTAGTTCTTCGTCGTGGCGGTGGATTATCGGCAATAAAGTGTCAAGAGATTTTACAAGGTGGACATTGACTATTGAAGTCAGGAGCTATTAACATGGGTGATACAGTAAACGTAGTGCATAATGTAGTCTTGTGTTAATGTTAGGAAGGGCTCTTTGAGTATTGAACCAAATTACGAATCATTTGACGGTTTATTGTACCTTGGTTTGGACACTAACCATCCAATGTCAATAATAAAAAACTAACATTTATGCTATAAAGCATCTTCCTGGAGAAGAGATCAACAAGGTTAACTATATTTACGAAATGCCTATCTGAAGGTTAATGAAAATGGATATTTATTAAACCGCTCACCATATTCGAAGGCAATATTCGTATACCAATATACGAGGTACAAAGTGGAGAGTCACGTGAATACTACATCCAGTGTTAAAATTACTATCGAAGATATGGCCAGTCCGAATCCCGACAACGTCATTAACCCTAGCTTACCCGTGCGGTAGAGTTCAGCGCAGATATTTCTGCCGTGCGATGCGCGAAACAACTAAAGAAGCAGTGTTGCTAATAGAGCAGATAGAAAAATCGCTGCAGTGCGCCGATGCACAGCTGTTACGTACAACAATAAAATTAGAGAATTCAGGTCTATCTAACGTTGAGTTTTAAACGTCATGCATTATACCAGGACTAGGATTAATATGTACTAACAAGTGGCTTTGTATGTAGCTACATACATATGGACTAAAAATTCGCAAAATATGAACTAACACATAAGTAAAATTACCAAAAATGCTGCAAAGAAGACTTCTTCATACGATTCCTTATTTGAGTGATTTCAAACAAAATAAAAAAATATATATATTATTTTTCATTGCATTAATGCACTGGTGGCGTTCTAACTTTTCACTCCCAAAACCCGTATACACTGGTATGGAACTGCAACGGCAGATAATAACATGCCAACGTGTTAAACCGCTACAATTGCACCATAACACTCCTCCTCAAGCAGTATTATTATTTCCTCTCTGAGATCGGCGACAGTCGGTTGCCTTTGTTGTACATTTACAAAGGATGCCGGCTTCCACAACAATAACAAGTACATATACTGCCACTAGACGATAAGCTACGCGGCTTTTTCTTTTGTTATGAACCAGGGGCCGCGCTAGTCATTTTGCCTCCCTGGGAGGTGGCGGCAGATGCCGCTCTATTTCGACCCCCCCCCCGGTCATTACGCAGCAACGGAAAATTGAAAATCAATATATTCCTAACTAAATCATCAAAATATAAAATAAATAATGAGACTTCTTATGCTATTTCAATACTATTCAGCGCAAAATAATATGTCGCTCGATCACAGTTTTCAATAGGCTTATTTTTTTCTTCTCTTCAAATTTTGCCGCTCTGGGCGATGGCACAGTTCGCCCTCCCCTTCCGCCGGCCCTGCTATGAACTTGGTCACCCATCAAAGCATGGCAATTTTAACACAGAAAACAATATGTATCGCATTAAGCAGCAAAAATGACAGCCTCCTCTATGCAATTTCTACAAGAACACGTGCCGGAGCCAGAGTTGAAATGATGTTGGAGCCACATAATTTATTTATTTTGAATAATTCCAAAATTATGAAATATGAACAATTTGTTGCTGCTGTTCGCTGCTCTCTTGCCAAAATGCTTTATTGGGCTGCTAACACCATGACTGGCTTCCTCCTTCATGAACTCGTGCACGTTGCTTCGAATTTCCCGAGCTTGGCTATGCAAGGTTTTTGATTTCAACTTCGACAGAACTGGAGGCATTATGGAATTTAACGTTCATTAGCAAACACACACTTTTACATACACACACGCAATACACGCACACAACGTCAAACCGGTCAAATAGTATAAAATAAAAATATGGTGCTTCCAATCCAACAAAACTCACCGCCACTTTACCTGCCTTTCCCCTTCCGTGACAGAAATAGTGCTTCATTATTACAGTTGCCAACAATAGTTACTAGCTAGCCAATGAACATGCACTGCATAAAAGAAGCAACCACTACGCCGTGCTATATTGCCACATTACCGTCCCTGCCGAACGGTGGGAACCGCGAGCTGGAGCGCTATTCAATTGTTTTCAATGATGTTTGCGCGAGTGTGTCCAGGAATGGAATGACAATATGGCAACAATAGCGAAGGTTGGCGAGCAGCGTAAAACACGTGATGCTAAGAGAAAGGGAGACGAAACGAAAATTCGTTTCTACGCAACGGCAAATTTATGTGTGATGCACTCTACGAGAAACGTACTAACCTGAGGGAGGAGGTCAAAGGCACACACTTTTATTTTTCACTAAAATTCAGGAAACCGTTTTGTTACTGAATCACTGTGCAGTTATTTATTAATTATAATGACAAAATTACCATCATTAATAAAAAATAATAACCTACTAACCTATTTCATGAGTGTCACACATATATTTTACCATTCACTAAAGGTATTTTCTACTGTTACGGCAGCCGATCCTATGCTGGCAAGTGAAGTGGGAAGCGGGGAAGCGACCAATCCAGTGCGATACGAAACGCAGCAGCCTATAGAACGAGGTTCACGTAGTAATTATTCCTGCAGCGTCGTAACTCTCGCGCCACGGCTGTTGTCTGGTTGGTCTGCGACGTAATCCCCACTCCCCACTTCTCTTGCCAGAACGAGGACCGGCCGCCGTAACAGTAGAAAAGGCCTATAGAATTCACAAAATCCGTTTTAATTTTTAATTAATGCTTTCTTGTTTACAGAGGTGAAGGTGTTTACTTATTATAATATTTACATAAATTACCATAATTACCAGCCAATTGTGCACTGTCACTAGCATGAGTGTCTCGAATTACACACATTTGAAGATGGCGCCTGATAGGCAAACCAAGTTCATTTTGCCTCCCATTTACATTCTACTTATGTTTTTTATTAACAAAAGTAATACAAAAGTATTGGCAACACTCTAGGGAAAAATGTAATTTATTTTCAATTAAAAGAAATCGGAGTTGAAGAATAGAAAGAATAGAGGTGGTGGGCACCCTCCTCCCACATCCGGGTAAGCTAAAATTAACCTATCTCTTTCAGTGTTTTTTACAGCGCTTGAGAAATAAAGATCTTATTTCCAGATATGAAACCATTATTTACGCAATAATATTTAAACTTTTACGAGGTATTAGTAGAATTTGTCTGTGTTGTCATTCCATTAAAGCCGAAATTTTGATTGACTATAGATTAAGAACAAACCCACAAGAAATGCTAAATTATGGACAATTCCCAGTTCCATGCATATCGCAGCAAAACCTTATCTTTGGCACTAAATTTACACATAAATAATGTTCTTGAATTCCCACCGCGATGGAGAAATCTAGATAAACCCCGGACTTTATATTTTCCTTGAATAGAGACCGACAAGGTATTCGAAAGTTACTGTTCTTCATTCACAAATGATTTAAAAATTTTAGTTCGTCTCCACGCAGTTTTACAAAAAGGGTACTGCCTTCCAGAGATATTGATGCGATTATTGAATTCACTCAGTAACGTCTTTTATATGTATTTAGGTGGTGTTTATGTTGAAAATGAAAGAAACGCAATATAAACAAAACCATAAGTAAACGATTTATCTCGTTGCTACGCACGGAATATCTGTGGTAAATGGAGTAAGTATTCCTTGAAAACGTACCACTTATCTGTGAGGAATGAGTGTAATATCCAGATATTCTCCAGAATCTAGTCTTTAAATAGATGTACATCATTCCATGGTTTCCTATCCGCTAGTAAAAGCTAAGACTTCGCCGTAAATTTTCAATGCCGAAGCCAGAGGCTTCGCAAGTTTTCTCGGACCGAGCGTTGAAATTTAGCAGTGCCATCTCTTGTATTTTATTGGCAGAAGAAGTGGAAGCAAGATTGCGAGAGGTGCTCTCAGCGCCTCTCAACGTATTATTTCGAAACTTCTTGCGAGGGGTCGTTCCCAGCAGGAGGTCAGTGCACCGGTTTCCTGCCTTGTTTCCAGATCTGCTTATATAACCTTATCTATGATCCTATTCTCTGAAAGCATATAAATATAAGCCAAAACTAATATCCTTCAGAGATTTTAAACGACTTGACAATCAAGTGTGGAATATTGAAGCAGGAAATATGCCATGGCACTTCGTCGCATATTTTTAAATGGTTGAAAACCTAAGCTCACTCATCCTGAATATTTACATCAAGCGAACACACGTAAAATGAAAACCTTTTTTAAAGAGGGGGAACCGCCGAAGTAAGCCCGCTTCCACCCGCATACATTCGGCTGTATGCGCTTACTGTCCTGGTGTCTTTAAATAAACCAGGACGTTAGTTTCTCTGAATTTAAACAGTTCCCCCGCCTATTTCTCTTTCCTTTTCTGTTTATTATTCGAAATATACAATATATAATACTATAATAATAATACAAAAACATGGTATTATAATATTGCTTGTGAGATTTTACACATTTGAAATTATGCTAACCCATTCTGGGAACCAGAACGGTAATTATAATTAATTTTGTTAATATAAGAATACGTAATTAATAATAAGAAGTAATTAGTAAGAATACGTGATTAATCATAGGTTAGTTAATAGAGTTTAATTTTGATTAGTATTATATAATTAATTAGAAGTTATTAAAAAAGATGTAAGTAAAGAATAAGTAATAATGAGTTATTTATATGCTTCTTTATATTATTATCATTTTCGATTCGTGATTTATGGGAGAATTGAATGTATTGCATATGAACTTTGAAATGTGCGATATACAGGGTGCGGCACTTAAAACCAGCCCGTCCCTTCATAAGATATCATTAGATGAACAATTTGAATGATTAAGTGAAATTAAAACAAAATCAAACAAAAGCAATACACCAAATGAAATTTAATGTTGTGTGTTAAGATTTCGCACCTTCACAATAGATGCTGAAAGTGTCCACCACCCACTTCAACACACGTCTGAGCACGTTTCAGGAGATTCATGTACACCTTTGTTAATTCTTGAGTGGTGATGCTGTTCATGATATTCTGGATGGAGGTCTTGAGTTCTTCAATTGTGTGTGGATTTGTTTCGAATACTTTCCCCTTTAACATTCCCCACAAGTAAAAGTCACAAGTTGACAAGTCGTGGGACCGAAGAGGCCACAGGCCTTTGCTAATTGTCCTCTCTGGAGTAAACATTTCATGCACACGGGATAGTGAAGCATTTGATGTGTGGCTTGTTGATCCGTCCTGCTGAAAGTAACAGAACTGACGCTCTTCTTCTGTCAATTGTTCATAAAACTCTTCCAGAATTCCCAAATACACATTACTGTCTACTGTTGTTTCAAAAAATATGGGCCCCATAACGCGTTGTGCGGAAATGGCACAGCAAACACCAATCTTTTCGTCATGCAATGGCTGCTCGTGGATTACGTGTGGATTCTGTGACGACCAATAGCGATTGTTTTGGGAATTTACGTATCCCGACAGGTGAAACCACGCCTCGTCAATCATGATGAGCATCAATGGATCCAAAACACCACTGGCAACATTCGTCAATAGCCATGAACAAAAATCCACCCTCTTCCCCGGGTCAAGCTCCCTCAGTTGTTGCACTACACTTATCCGGTAAGGTTTTAACTTCAGCGCCCTTGACACACGTCTACAACTCCGCTCACTAGCTGGAACCTGTTGACTTAATTTCCTCGTTGATTTACGAGGACTTCTCGCCATTATGTTCTGCACCTGCCTCCGTAATTCAGGTGTGCAGACAGATGGTCGTCTGTCCCTGGGAGCATTTGCAACAGATCCTGTACGCCTCCATTTCCCAATCAAATCCTGTATTGTGCATTTTGCTGGGACAGGACGTCCTGGAAATTTCTCCTGAAACAACTTCCTTGTTTGCACAAAGGATCCGGTGCGCACAAAAGCTTCAACAATTGCAACACGCTCAGGAATCAAATACGGCATTATCACGGCTTCACCCAACAAGGCCTGATTCTCAACTGCTTTCACTCGACCACGGGTTCACAAGCCACCTGTTGGTGAGAAACAGAATTAGTAACTCATGCAACGCCATCTTCTGTTGACATGTGCATTTAGATGTTTTACATGTTCATTAGCAAAGCAATTACATCGGGATTACAGCGGGCTGGTTTTACGTGCCGCACCCTTTATGTTAACCATGAAAATGATGATGAGAAAAATTCAAATGATTTGGTTTCTGTTAATTTTTCTATCCTAGTAAACCAAAAAAGATTTGGTATAGTGCATTTCCACAGGTAGAATTTACTAAAATTTACTAAAGTTCACCCCTCCCAATTCTGGGGGCCAGAGCAGGACCCAATTGCCCGGCTGCTACAAGCTAACTTACGTATTTGAGACAGGAACAGTTGTTCACTCCTGATTAAGGTTTTTAACCTCTTTGTAATTCCGCCGCTGTCGCGTGTAGTGATAAGTGGCCTCCCTCATGGCGCAGTGGTAGCGTCGTCGCCTTGTAATCAAGGGGTTTCGATTCCCGGTGGAGGCACATAGTGGTTCGGATCCCACTTTAAACTGTAGGTCCAGTCCCGATTAGCCTTACTGTGCATAAAGTGGACTTAAAACAACAAATCAATCCAATACGCTGTCGCGTGTAGTGATCAGTTCGGAACACTATGCTGATAGATATTCCTCGTCAACATTCTTCCTCGTGGGAGAGATGACTGCAGCCGTACAAAGTGCAACGCCCGCGTGTAGAGTGTCGCTGCCGCGGCTCTGGGAGTTTCTCGCATTTAAAGTTCGTCTTATAAGTGAGCTGGAAAATAAAGAGAGGTTGGTTACATATTATATTTAAATAAATATGTTACAATTAGTTCATTATTGATAAGTACGTGTATAATAGTTAAAATATAGAAATTAAAATATAATTTCCTGTATCTGATTTTTTTAAAAAAATATTTAGAAAGAAAGAACCATGCTAGGTTAGTTAGTATTTAGAATGAGGCTGCAATTAAAGGTAAAGTCCTTTGTAATAGAGTTATAGTTAGCTACGATATAATGATCCATTATATTACCGTCACCTAAGTAATATACAATAAGATAATATATATAAGGTAATAATGATATATACACACACATAAAGTGAAATAAAATTGTAATTAGGTGATAAAAAATGGAGTTTGGTTTTGAATTTTATAATTAAACTGTAAAATATAATGTAATTTGTAATGAATTTTACATGTCCAATTAAAATCAGCTGGGAGGTTACTGGTATCCAGCGTTGTTGTGTTTAGGTAGCTTTTTGCATCTGAAGCTTTGGTTATGTGCTCCACAATGCCAATTTAATTATTTCATGAGTTAACCCTCGGAGAAAGAGAGAGAATATATATAGTATGTATATATATAGTATGTATGTATATATATATATATATATATATATATATATATACATACATAATTTTATGTGAGGGTCACATAATTGTTTTGTTCTTACTTTTTAATTTCAATTTACTTAATTGTTGTATTTCTCCCAGGGACTTAAGTATCTAATTTAGTATTTTTTGACAGTATTTAATTAATTTATTGTTATTATTATTTAAAAAAAACATTTATTATCTATTTAACGATTCCATTTATCTTCTGGAAATCCTCATCAGTGTCGGCTTGCTGTCGCTACTCCTGGTGCTTCCTCCTCTTCTTCCTGTTGTTGGTCCCGCAGTGGTTGGGGTGGTTCCCTGGTTAGATTCAGGTTTCTTAATCTTTCACTTCTTCTGAGCACTTGTGGGGGTGGAAGTGGGGGAGGGGGTAGGCGCCGAGTCTCCGTTTTCGTCATATAAGTCCGCAACTCCTTTTCCGACACTAAATTGGCAATGTAATTTAATTCTTTTTTACCATCACCTCGTAATAGCTGGAAGAAGTTTCCATTGGGTAAATCATTTTTTGCTGAGATAATCTCCGCGCTTGATGCGGGGCAAAAAAGCACTCGATGTTCTGGTTTGTCGATCTCTGTCCTGCAAGATATGCACATTTTTGCCTATTTTCTTCAAGTAACTTCCATAAGAGCCATGCCCCGTAAGAAGGTGTATTAATCTTTTGAAGGTATATCGTCCTTCCACAGTACATTTTCCAGACTACAAGGGACGAATTGGTATAATCTCCTTCCCTTTACACTTTCGTGCCTCTCTCTGCCAGTCCCTATATATATATATATACACGAGGCGCATCCAGAAAGTAAGTTTCCCTATTTTTTTTTAAAAAAAAACAACACAGTTTCAGGAAACCATTTATTGGCAACAGGTACAGCAAAGGTTCAGCTATTTTTCAACATATCAACCACCAGAATTGAGACACTTGTATCGTGGTATCAACTTTTGAATCCCACTGTCGTAGAACTCTGCCGCCTGTGAATGGAACCAGCGTGTGACAGACGTCTTCAGATCTTCGTCGTTGTCAAAACACTCACCGGAGGACAGGAATTTCTTGAGGTGCAAGAAAACGTGAAAATCGCTGGGAGCCAGATCAGGACTGTAAGGTGGATGATCAAACAACTCCCAGCCAAATTCCGTCAAAACAGCTGCTGTGCGCCGAGCCGTATGTGGACGAGCATTGTCATGGAGGAGCACAACACCTGCAGTAAGCATGCCACGCCTCTTGTTTTGAATGGCACGTCGCAATTTCCTTAATGTTTCACAGTAATGGTCAGCGTTCACCGTTTCACCTCTGGGGAGGAAGTCAATGAGCAAAATGTCCTTCCTGTCCCAAAACACGGTGCACATCACTTTCTGTACCGACAGTGTCTGTTTGAATTTCTTCTTGACCGGAGATCCACTATGCCGCCAATGCATTGACTGCTGTTTGGTTTCCGGGGTGAAGTGCGGAATCCACGTCTCATCGCCCGTAACGATCCTGTCGAGGAAATCATCGCCGTCATCATGGTACCGTTGCAGGAATGTCAGTGCTGCTCCTGAACGTTTCATTTTGTGTTCGGGTGTCAGGTTTTTCGGCAGCCACCTGGCACACAATTTTTTAAACAGCAGGCGCTACGTGACAATCTCATGCAACACGAATCGCGATATCTGCGGAAAAAGGCTACTCAACTCCGTAATCGTGAAGCGACGCTTCTCTACGATGCGCTGCCGCACCAGGTCAACCAGATCATCAGTGATGAGGGACGGACGCCCACTGCGCTCTTCATCATGGACACTTTGACGACCTTCCGAAAACTGCCGACACCAGCGACGCACCATCTGCTTACTCATAATGTTCGGCCCATAGACCTCACAGAGCTGACGATGAATGTCAATTGGCGCAATGCTTTGTGCATTCAGGAACTTTATCACCGGACGAACCTCGCATGCGGCTGGAGAAGGAATAAGAGCTTCCATTTCGGACCACTGCTGCCTCGCTACTGGCATGCGGCGGGAGAAGGAATACGAGCTTCCACTTCGGACAACTGCTGCCTCGCTACTGGCGCCGGGCGGGATCTGTCCGCCTGGCATATGATTGATACGTCTTAGCTGTGCTACGCATGCGCAATTTACACGGCTCATTATGTTTACTTTCACGGGATAAAAATAGGGAAACTTACTTTCTGGATGCGCCTCGTGTGTGTGTATTTATATATACTTCCAACTTCCAACACTTCCCTTTCGTTCCCTATCTTGAAATGATAAAAAACTGCCTTTAACTTAATCTGGTAGTCAATAGGATGGATCCCCATTATGACAAACAGTGCCTGTGATGATGCTGTTTTAAAGGCTCCTGTTATTCTTAAAATAACCTTTCTGTAAGATGATCTTAATATTTTTACGTAAGATGTTTTATGCAATAAAGAGGCCCATGTGGATGCCCTGTAAGTAATAATCCAGATATAAATATAAACCAGGTATTCCTTTATGACTTGACATTCAAGTGTGGTGGAATATTGAAGCAGGAAATATGCCATGGCACTTCGTCGCATATTTTTAAATGTTTGAAAAGAAAGCAAACTTCATGCATATTTAGGTCAAGCACACATACGTAAAATGGAAAACTGTTTCGAGACCTCACAGCCCGTGGATCACCTCCGAGATTTTGTAGTTGATGTCCTGCAGGGACAGACCGTATAAGTCCGCACTCAGGAAAAACCGGCAATCTGTACATGATTCTTTCAAAAAAATACCGCATTCTTTGGAAACGGCGAGCCATGAAATACGAAACAGCAAGTTTTCATTTGCGGGACAAATATTAAACTATAAATCAGAACCGATTTTTTCGAGAATGCCTAAGGGGTGCTCCTTCCACGTAGTGCACCCAATAGTCAACCTCACTTCCACGTAGTACACCCTGTACTGCAGACTAACGAGGCTCTGGCGACTGGCACCAAGACCATCTTGAGGTTCAGGCCGCAGCGCTCAGTGAAGACGTCATCATCTGGAGGCGATCGTCTTAAGCTGTAAACCCCTTGTCGTATTTTTATCGTAGAGAATTAACGTATTTTTATTTCTTTTATGAACTTAGATGTTGACATTTATCCTCCCAGTGAATATAGTTAGAAGAAAAAGAGGAATATTGAATATGTACACAAAACTTTACACAGAAATGTATTTCCTTTGCGGAAGGACTGGACTCTCAGCTGAAGTTAAATTTTGACATTTACCCTCCCGCCAAATATAGTTAGAAGACAAAAGTAGAATATTGAATATTTACACCAAAATTTTCATTCAGGAAACCACCACTATAGCACAAAGAAAGGGTTGAAAACCGTTAGCAATGTCCTGGCGGAAAAAATAAACATTGTATTTCTTTGAAAAATATTATCCGGAATACTGGTCAACTACAGTAAAACTCCTTACAGCTTTGTGTGATTTTTAAATGGAAGAATCAATTGATTAAATTAAAACCCCGCATGTTACGTTGACCGTAAACTTGCAAAGTTACGTAATCAATTAAATTTTCTTTAACTTTATCCAAAACCAGACAATGCAGACAGAGGCCTGCACAAGACCTGGAGCAGACCCGTTCGCGAGACATCGCTCCTGAAATGCCATGCAACCTGCGCAACATCCTCGCTTGAGCAGCTTGTATGCCCACCTGCCCAGATCGTTCCTGGCAGGCATTGTAGACCCGCCGGGTACCCGCAGTCTTACGATACCTAGTAGGTCTCAGTTCGTTCTTTCCATCAACTGCAGGCCCCTCCCTCTGCATGACGTACTTGCTTCGAGTAGAAACTGCACCGGGCCCACACCGTTCTGCAGTGTTGCCAACTGCAATAGATTTTCACTACTTCAAAAAGGGAACTCAAAGCTTCGTAAGCCACATCACCAATGAAATCAGATTTACGAATGTTGCTACCCCCCCCCCACACACACACATTGAAATAGGTTTTCCGTGGCACAGGATCCATAAGTATATGTCGTAAGTAACTAATATACGTATATATAGTGATATAGGGCAGGACTGAAACATGTCACGTTCGACGCTGAGGTCGCGAGTCAAACAACACACTGTTCTACTGCGAACACCAGGGCCGTAGCCAGCCAGGGGCATTGCCGTTACCCTCGTTTGGGGGGGGGGTGGCAAGTACTTGGATAAACGTAACAACAACAACAATCACAATAATAATAATAAAGTAGCATGAAAGGCATTATTATCTTCATAAATCATGCAAAAAGGGGGTAGAAGTCGGTTCTCACGCATTTGTGTTGAAACAGAGGATTAGAAATATTTTTTTTTCAACACGTCAATTTCACATTAGCTAATAATGGAAAACAAGCACACAAACTATTTTTGAAAGAAAGAAAGTGCATGATAAATGCATTCCGAATGTACATACATATGGCATGTAAAATTTCCATCTACAATATTTTCTTTTCACATGGAGCGACGTATTACATAATTGATTCATCCAACTCGTAACAAACCAACATTAATAGCAAATAATATCACGGGCCGCCATAGCATTCTCAGTTTTAAAACTTTTCTCACTTTGATCGTTCGGCGCTCAGGGCCGACTCCCGCTACCCCTTTGCTACGGCATTGAACTTGATGAGACTTGTACTTTAATGTTTGACCCCACCCTGACTACTCCGCTAGACAATTTCCTTCCAAGGTTGATGCAATGCACCCTGCCCCCTCTGGTTGCACCACTGCGTGCCTGGTTAAGGCACCATGCAATGAAAAACAATTAGCTTTCAGTGAGGAGATTTTTGTTTGCTCGATCATTCATTTAGATAAATGAAACTGTAATATTGCGTGCATTTCCTGGCAATAAGATAAAAACTGCTTACGCTGAACTGAAATCGCTAAGTATATAAATTCTCCTTGGAGAAGAAGCTCCTCCTAGGACTTCGTAGGATTTAGTAGCTACGTAAGTAGGCAACACTGGCTGCAGCCGTCCACGTGGTGATGAAACACCTGGAGCGACACGCTGCCGGAGGGCTGTTTGCTTCCAGCAGGTTTTGCAGGCGCCCGGGTCTTGTTGAATGCCCAGGTACCTTGTAAGCGCAGAGCGCCTTGAAGACCAAGAACCCGGGTAGAGACGCAAGTCGACTCGTTGCCGTGGGCAGGCGAGCAGGTAAACCTATTATCGCGTGCAAGCGGGCAGTGGGTAGGTAAAAGGCAGACTATGCTGGCCTTTGAATGCAGATATTCTGTATAGCTATATGATCTCAATACAAAAACTTAATTTCTATTACCTTGCAGCAAGAGCGAAAGAAATTGATACAAGAGCAATGTTACATTTCTGTGAATAAAGACTAAACTTAAATCATTTGTCATTGTAATTTCGACCCTATTGACTTTATTGAACGAAAGACAATAAACAAATTAAATATTTTCATTGTCGTTAGTAAGATCTGTGAGAATAACATGAGTTTCAATATTTTCATTTAGAAAAATATTAATATTTCGACCTTATCGTCACTTGAAAAGTCAGCATTTGGAATATTTCCTTACACTGTGTTTACACTCTGTTAATAAAATCGTGAAGGATGTTAGTGAATTATGAAATACAATTAAACATTATCACTGATTTAATGCATCAAAATTGCGAACATCATAGCTTCACAAAGACGAAAAATATTTTTTTAAAAAAATCACATAAAACAATCTTATAAAATTCACATGTATTAACATAACTCGGTAAAACTGCTTTTTGTGTGAAAACGTTTTATTTGAAACATAAATAATATATTCGGATTTGATGGAAGTTCTTGTTACACATCGTATCCTTGTAATTGAATGCACAACATGTCTTCTATTAGCCTGCGATTAGCCTACAGAAACATAAAAGCGGATTAAAATAATGATGTAAATGTACACATGTATCAATTTGGTCCAGTTGTGAAGCTTTCAATCAATAAGCATACTTTGAAACTGAAAATTTATGTAAATTACATGAATATGTTATCGAATGCTTGCATAAACTTTGCACTAACAAACTGCTTTGGTAGATGTGACCATAATATTTTAAACATTGAATAAATTTTGAAACAAATTATTTTGCAATCATAACCAACTACGCATCTTAACGTTAACTAAAGTTTGTAATTGATGGTAAATTATTTGATATTTCTAAGAAGAAATATTGACAAAAGAAAGAAAAATGACCAAATCTAAGAGTATGTTAGATGTCTATTCCGGACACTTGAAATCTTTACATTATGAACTAACTATTTCTATTATTTATATATGAGTATATTTCCCTGTAACTTCTCGTAGGGACTAAATCACATGGAATTGCCCTAAATATTTCTAATTTTCAGCAACATCTTTAAGAAATGTGAACGTTACTCTTACCTTTTCCATCATAATTGCCTCTGCAATTGAGCACACAACAATTATACACGATACCTCTTGTACATTTACGCATATTTACACTTCATATAAACTTGATTACAGTTCTTAAAATTGCATTACAATTCCATATCCACTAAAAAGGTCAAACATTGATTCCAAAGAAGCAAATCAAACATAGCGACTATCTCGCCTTCAGTTGCTGACGTTTAGTCACGTGACCACGTGACCATTAGGCTTTCAGATAGAGAAGGTAATGCTGGCACCATGGCCAGTATAATTCTGTGTCGTTCTGTGTTTTGTCCTTATTTGTGCTGAGCGCCCTTCTTTGCCTCAGCTTTTAACCCAGTTTTCAGACACACTTTATTTTTGTTATGATTAGAGGCTGAACCCCGTATAGTGTGACGGGTAAAAAGTAGCCTCAGTGCTGACGCACCCAAAAATTTTAATTCAAATTCAAATTCAAAAATTCGAGAATGCCTTCTATTTTTTATCCTTGTGAGAAAAAGAAATGCCTTGTTTGTTTTGCAAACGATAGTTCTATTTGAAATTCTATAAATAAAAGAGGGTTTTCCGATTGTAATGAAATTAGTACGGCGCAGAAAGAAAGGTTTTAACTGCTCGCAATGGCAGACTGCAGTTTCCACGATTCAACGGACATCACTGTGTATGCTGATGCCACGTTTCACGTACATCTCTACTCCGTTGAATAAAAATCTGTATAAAATAGGTTTCGCAATGTAAATTGACAATGATAGTGGATTTTGAAAACAGATGCAAATAGCTTCAAAACAAGACCAATATTATATTTGTGGGACTAGCCAATACTAAGAAAAAGTTTTTACGCAAAATTAATATAACAATTTTTGATAAATTTTTAAAATATGAAAAATAGGAATTATGTTACAAAACCTTTCTGCCTGCACCCTAATAAAATTTACTCATGATCGGAGAACCTTTTTCTTATTTATAGAATTTTAAAGTTGGCAATTGTTTGCAATTCTAAAAAGGGCACTTGTTTTTCTCACGACGATAAAAAATAGAAGGCATGTTCTAAAAAAATGGTTATCATAGATTAACACAGAATTGAATAAGCTAAATTGTGATGTAACTCGTTTTTATATAGCTAGGTCTACAGTTTAACTTTTAATTGGAGTCCAAACTCAAGTATTTCTAATTGCAAAACCGAGAGTAGTACATTTGTGTGTGTGTGTGGGGGGGGGGTACAGGGCGTCCCAAAAGTATACAAACACTTTCACAACAAATGATTTGCAAGTAGTAAATTGTCATTATTTTTTAGATATAAGTATTTATGTCAATTAATGCATGAAACAATCAACAGATAGAATGAAGTTTCTAAGAAATGGACCAACTTTGTTAGTTATTATACTCGAATTTAAAATGAGTTTGAAGCAGATGAAACCCTTTGAAATATCAAGATATAGCCTTCCAACAGAACAAGAACTACTGGGAAACTATGCAATCTCTAAGTGAGTCGTAAGGCAGAAGCATATCTGAAGCATATCGTCACAAGAATTAATCATAGCATGCATAGACGTTTGGATTTGAAAAACAGTTTTATTTTTAGCCAGATAGAGCAACTCAGCATGATGTGAGAATGTTATTTGTTATGTAAATCTGCTATGTAGACGGATTGAATGAGGAGGTAACATTGAATACGTCAACAAAACAAAACATCCCATTACGTCGCTCTCATATTTTCATTAATTGATTTCAAGACACTAGTGTATCTTGTTGTCACGTAAGTTGGGACTGTGACTTACCTTGCAACAGCGATACAATACTCCATGAACAGAAAGTGGAAGCTGTAAAATAGGCGCTTTTTAGATTACATATTCCTGTTGACCAGAGACTCTGCTTTTTATTTTCTACATGATTCAAGATTATCCAAATTTCATGGATGATTTCAACTTTGAGAAAAATGAAGGAGTCAAATGCAAAATGCACACGATGATTAGACTCGATTTGTTTTTAACAATATGTACGTAGGGCGAAATTGTAAGCAGAAGCTTTCCATGTATTTGTCTCCCTACACTGGGGGTCTTCTTTTTCACATTGTCTCCTTCAAAGAAAAACGCGCAACAGAAACGACTAATTACCCGTCCCAAAAATCTCGTGATGGCAATAAAAAAATTAACATAATTGTCACTTTAGAACCTTTCAGCCACACACTTTTTAATTAAGGCATAGGTTTTCTAAATCATTTCGAATCATTTCTGTCTAAAAATTGTATTCATGTTTTCTCATGATAATCATCATCATGTCCTGGCACATTATATTTTCGTTCATCTCGAAAAAGTGAAAAAGTTTGTGGTTTTGGATGAAGCAACATCAGTTTATCTATTAAAATTGTTTACATTAACTTTCACTATCTCTCATTTCTTCACAAATTTCATGGACACTTGGTTACGGTTTTCACAATACACATTACGCAGTTTCTCGACATTACTTCTGCAGTTTGTGTGGAAGACTGTTGGTCTACAGCTGATGTTCTGCCTGATTTGAAACTTAGATTCCGTTCATGTTACAATGTTCTTCTACGTAATCATAATCCCAAGCTTGTTTTATCATCTCTAATTACTTAGTAAACAGCTTCCTTAGTTTCAAACAAAATTTCACACACATTCATGTTCTATTCAGCATTCTTAACACTAAAGCACATGCACAAACAGTTCATATGTAGGAGACATGCGAGTGATCTAAGATGGGCATATTTGGTATCGTCCCCGAATAGAGTAGCTCTGCGGTTCACTAAGCCTAAAATAAATTGGTATCCGAGGAGACGGAGCATAGTACTCATCACATCGTTTCCAAAAATAAACATGATAACGTATCCCTCACACTTTCGCTTCATGCACGGTGCAATGACCATGAGAAACTTTACTCTTGCAAATATCTGCAACCTATTCGTATAGCGCCATATAATGGATTTGGGGCGAATTATGTTTGATGATCTTCCACTTGAGAGTGATTGGATACACTGCATAATTTTACAAACAATACAACTTTTTGTACCTCATTTTTCTACCTCATTATCTCGGATCTCAGAGGCCAGTTTCTAATGGTGTAACTATAGCTCTTTTCAGTTCTTACGGCGGGCGCTCTAGAAGCTGGCAGGGGAAGTGGGGAGCGGGGATTACGCAACAGACCAACCAGACAACAGCAGTGGCGCCGAGAGGCACGACGCGGCCGGAAAAAGTACTACGTGAAACTCGTTCTACTGGCCGCTACGTTTCTTATCGTGCTGCATTGGTCCCTTCCCCGCTCCCCACTTCCCCTGCCAGCTTCTAGAGCGCCCGCCGTAAGAACTGAAAAGAGCTATAACTATTTTTAATCTATAAGGGAAGACGTAGTGGCTACGTTGTCGCCTTTTAATAATTATACATCCCACAATTCACACTTGCATTTTCTACACAATTTGAAATCATATTACTGCATCTAACTTGATGTATCAAGTGAAGACTTGATCAGCATGTAGATACCTGTTTCACGAGCTTGTTCAAGGAACTCCAGGAGCTTATCTTTAACACCAATTAGAGCATCAATATAGTACTTTAAAACCAGTTGTTGGAAACATACGTTACATGAGAGATAATGTTCCTTAACATTGCTGGATTCTTGAACACGTCGATGAAGTTGGTAATATTTTACTCAATATCCTCTGCTGTTTCTAGGCCACAAGATACGTATCGTCTTAGCTAAATGAGAACCATCGGAAATTTCCTTTGGTAATTTATTTACGCAGTCCACATTTCTATAACTGATGCTGTTTTAAAGTATATGGAAAACCAATGTTAGCTCGCCGCATCGTTTTTGTCTTTGCTGCTGTTCGTGAAAAAAGAGGTATAAATTTGAAGACGTCTTCACATCCCATTCCTTTCGTTGATGCAGTCGTTCATATTCGGTAAATGTTGCTGGACTCACTTTTGCAAAGGGTTCTATAAGGTCTGTAATCTTTGGAAAGCATGGGCTTCAACCATAAATTTTGTTCTTACCAATTTCTAAATTAAACACTCAAGTATTCAGTGTTTGCTCTTAGGTAGAGTTCTTGTACTATTATTTGTACCTTTATTGCTAATGCTCATTAGGGAAATGGATTTGGTTTAGAAATTATTTAATAACACTAAACTGAACACCACAATACGCAAGAATAGATGATATTACAATGCGGAAATATCGTATATTCCACTACTGGTTAGTATGTGCTAAAATTTGTATTGGATATTGTAGATAAATTCTCTATGTTTATCGATGAGCACTTCTAAGTCTAAACTGTCTATAATAGTGGAAGATTATAGGCTTGTTCGGCGATCAGATGCCTATGAGATATTTTTAGAGGAAATACGTCCCTACTAACTTTCTCCTAAGATGTTCTTAGGTGGATTGCCGAACGATGAAACAATTCACAAGCCTTGCGCAGAAGCATCTCGTCCATGCCTTCCGACCTATAAACAAAAGAAAATACATTTCCAGTTTGGAAAGAAACGTAAAATAACTTCTCTTCTAGAAATGTAGCTAAGTGATAGGAATTCAGTATAATAAAGTCTGCTATACTGACGGAGACACTAACAACTGCAAGACATGACGTCCCTTCCCTCCGTCCAACACTAAACTAGTAGGATTCTGTTGTTGTCTTGTAGTTAACTAGATTGACGAATACGTCTTACATCGGATTGTATGCTATTTGGAGGAGTAAAATGTAATTTAAATTTCGCGATCTACATTGTTAATTACATATACGTAAGAAATAGCAGGTTAAGAAGTATGAAAGATCCAGCTTTCATACGTTATAGCTGAACATCTCCATTTTAAGGCTGGTTCTCTTAGTAATCTTATGTCGCCTGGTTGTATATCTATGTGGTTCAAGAAGGGAATATTCACCTAGCTACTTGTTGTCTTTTTTCACTGTTAAATGTGAAACTTTCTTTAGTTCAACATCAACTCGGTTCGATAGTCAAGAACACTATTGTCTTACGAAACAGATAAAATGAACGAATAGACTGAAACAGATTGATGTATGTGAGTACACTCTCCAATTGATTTCACGGACATTATTTACGAAAGAATTCTTTCTTATATGGTGGTGGACTGCAGCATATCTTTGTAATCATCTTTGTACTACAATGGTTGCAAGTGACGCATGTGCATTGAAGTGAAGCATACCAGACGTTGCACTCATCACTCTTGTTGGCGTATCTTTACATAGTGCTCAATACGATCTGCATTGTAGAAGGAATGCACGATTTCATGCTGATTTTACACTCAATATACAAGTTAGAATATTTGTTTCGAAATCATGTTGGCATCCTATTTAGATAGAGGTGGAATGATTTATATTCTAAAAGCGTATGATGAAATGCAAATAAGAGCATGGAGACCGAAGCCACGAAATCAGCATCGCTTCGTAAGAAACACCTAGCGCAGAACGGAACGAAACCGCACGGGCAATCAAAATATACAATAAACTATCTGACTGAAAATAAACCGTCACTTTGTAGAATTGTAACTTTACACACAAACATATCACCAAACACACCGTATGGACTTTGAGGGAGATAATATTTTTAGTATATATTATAAATTTGGGAAATATTAGTCTGCTACGTGGTTTGTAACTTATTAGAATCACAAATACATTTTTCTGTTCCTACTCGGAAGCCGTTAATTAAATGGAAACATGTTTCCCATCTGGATAAATGTATGCGCGTAAGAGATATACGAGTATAATTCACAAAGGTATTATTACAATTCAGGAACCAACCTTCAAAAAGGAAAAATATACATACCCTGAATTTTTTTTTATTTTTTAAATTTCATTTCTCATTTTAAAGCTTTAATTTTGACTAGGGACAATTAATTTATTGGTCTACTTGCAAACTCTCTCTATCGTGATGAGCTTCAATGTTTTTATCCAGTTTACCCTACATTATTGTTAACCTTTTTTGAACCATCCTATCTTCCACTCATCTACTTTAGAAGCTCGATCAAACATACACACGACTAGGAATTTCCACCTGGAATACTGTCAATTTCCAGAGAAACTTTCAACTTACTACAATTCAACAAATTTTATATTTGCATCTGTTGTATTTTGTAAGTAATCATGAGCCATGAATGGTATCCACTCTAACAAACCAATAAACGATCCAATCGAGATTACTTTGTAGAAAGAAGTTGTCATTAGGTGTTTCATAAATAATTGAAATGTTACAAACATTTATTGCAAGCAAACTACTGAACTCTCGTTACTGAAACCAGTTCAGAACGAACAAGGAACTCAAACAGTTTTCTTTAACATTATTATCGCAGCGGTAGACATTATCGACGGAGATATGTTGAGGCAAGTGTTGCAAGAACTAGAGTATCGTGTTGATGCGTGCTGTGTCACCCGTGGTGCACAAATTGATCATTTGTAGGTGCTAAATAAACTGTTTGAGTTCCTCGTTCGTTCTGGACTGGTATAATTAAAGTAAGTTCAATACTTTACTTGCAATAAATATGTGTAACCCCTCAAGTATTTATGAAACATCCGGTATCTCAGTACACCCAAATGTTATGTTGGTATTGTTCCCTTTGGATTGTTTCGCTCTCAGATTGTTCAGACTCAATTATTTGCTAGAGATATTAAAATATTTACATTTGTTAACATCGTATTGCGCTGGGAAGTATCTAAGTAAATGAAGATAGAGATTCTAGTATTTTGGAACTGCTGGTTCTGATTTGTTGGGATACTGAAAGAAGTTGGGAACAGAAGTTGTCAACTTTAAACTCATTCAGTCCTTGCTAGGTGATCGTCCCTGCCACCTTGCTGCGGTGATCGGTGATTCTTGAAGCCGAATAGGCGACCCGAAGACTGGTGTCAGAGATGGTGGACAGCACCTGAAGAAATGGCGGCTTTCCTGAAGGGCGAGACACTGTGACGGAGGTGGCAGAATAGTTGACTGGGCAGCCGCTAAGCTCGACGGTCCAATAGGGTGTATTCTGCAGATCCAAAGATCAGTTCCGTGGCTTTTCAGTCTACTGTCGGACTGGACATACTAAATCTATTGATGACAAACTGCCGCCTCCTAGATGCTTCTCTTCTTGTAATGTCTCCTTATATCTGATTTCCAGGAATATTTAGCCTTCCCAATTTGCCTTTGTGTTGCGGACTTTGTACCTCCTTGTGTCCAGGTGGCATATTCCTCGGTAGAGATGGAACTTTCAAAGGAGGTGCACTCACAGCTAGCAAAGGCCATGCACTCGCTGAGTTTGCAGAACCGAGTGGAAATTTCTCATCTACTCGTCTCTGTACGCAGTGGATATTCGATGTGATCGGGCGTTCAGAAGAGGACTATTTTTAATAAATGGTTTTTGTCAAAGTTCCCAATTCCTTCATCAATACACACACACACACACGACACTACCATCCAACTTCAAGTTAAGGATCTAACTGTGCATAGAAAATTATTTGCAAATTAATTCTCGGCCTCTAAATTAATTCACCTGTCATATGTTACTGTTGCGATAGTTCAAATTTCAACTTCCAATTACCAGAGTAGAATTGCCGTAAAGAATCAGCAGGTAGCACGATGTTGTTCAAGAAGCAGCACATCAGACACTGCAGGCTTCTCGCATATCAACTGAAGAATAATACCTCCGAGGTGAATGAATTTTGTTTGTTTGGCCTTGAATGAAGATGCTGCATCTTACAGTATATGCAAGAAGTGGTTGCACCGATTCCAGAAGTAGAATTTAAATCTGGAAGATGAACAGTTTCCTGGACAGACAAATATATTGGAGGATAGAGAATTGGCGCAATTGTTGAACGAATATCCAAGAATCGACGTCAACTGATTTGTTTGAGAAATAAATTTTGAGGCAAAAACTTTTTTCCGGCAGTGGGACTGGGCAGGTGATATTGCTGCTTGAAAATACCAGATCGCACACGAGAAAAGAAGCTATGGACACGCTCTATTCATTGCGTTGGGAAGTCCTGCCTCATGGCTGTTTATTTCCTGACTTGGCTCTTCAAACTGACACCCGTTTCTGTCCTTCCAGGATCACCTAGTGCATTCCCTCTTCAAAAACCTTTGAGAGGTAGAAAATAGCCGCCATTCTTCTGTTGCCAGCTGCCCGAAAGATGTCAAAATCTCCAATAGAGATTCCTTCGCGTATTGAAATGTGAGACTCTTTTCGTTCATAAGCATTTTGTGTGTCTAAAAAATTCCGGGAAATAATTTGTACACCTTATAGCAACGAGTTAATTCATTTTAATTTACACAATGATGATGACGTTATATGTATTTTGATATTTATGTTTGCCTTACTACCTCTTCCGGTTAATTGCAACGAAAATATCAACGAAACACAATTGATAATCAAGTATAAAAGGCTATTGAAAGTTAATGATCGATACCGAGTCGAAGGCTAAATAGCCTCTTTAGTGACCAAATAGCAGTAAAACATGAAAGGAATAAAACAGCATGAAAAGAATGGTTAAGAGAAATTTCGCGATGATAATTTGGAAAAGTCTTTTTCAAGTCAATGTGAGTGACAGTGACTGAATTCAAGCTCAATGTAACATGCAGAAAATCGTTGACATTCAAATGAAAATTTCACTTCCCGATACATGATCGCTAATTGGCTGACGATACTACACATGATCATAATCTTAAGTAATACCTAACGATATTGGTGTCATTCTTGCAGTAATGAGTACCCACTCGCAAGTAAAGAATAAATCATGTATTTTTCTTTAATTTTCCTGCTAACATTGTATATCTGACATGCACATTTTAGGTAGATGTAAAGATGGGATTGCGGTAGAAATAATCTCTTAGGAAAATGACGTGAAGAAACTCATGTAATTGAGATATTACTTTTTAATATGCAGTTTCTGTACGATATTATATGAAGGGTTAAGGGAATTTTTAACATTAAAACACTCTACAAATGCATCGCCGTTCTGGTGGGAATATTTTCAGCAAAGCGTCATGAAAAAAAAAGTCTGAAACTGATAAAACAGGGATTCACACCTGAATAAACTATTACTTTCTAATATAAATCGATATATCTTAAGTAAAAATATTGTCAGAGTATGAAACCCAGGTTGTATGGTACGTATGTAAGACCTCCATGTGGTTGTACACTTACATGTCAACTTCCCTCCCACATATACACTCTGAGATGCATCTTGTGCATAATGACAAGACAGTTGCACCTAAACTAACATACACGATAACAGGGACGTCGTTAGGGGAGGCCTGGGGGGGCTTTGGCTTCGGCAGTTGTAACTCTGGCCCCCGCAAACAAAATTTTGATCGATTAAAAATTATCCTAAATTAATACTACATATTATTTTCTGGTAAATTTGTAGCAGAGTTGGAAACACTGTTCCGAAGAAAATCTTCGGAAGCAAATGTAGGACACCAAAATTCCACCCTTTCCTTGCTTACCAGATTATAACCAAGGTCATAAAATCTGCCTGCTTAGAGGTTATTACCCTTGCCCTAAGTTCCTGGAAACCAGAGATCCGACCCTTTTGTTGCAAATGACCCTTCCAATACAGATGGAATCAAAGACTCCGCCGTGGCCGAGCGGTCAACAGTAGGTGGTCGAGCGACATAGGCTATGGAGAGAGTTCTCCAGTACTGACATTGTTCTGAGATTTAAAATTGCTCTATGCTTCAGCTTCAGAGCCACAGATTGCTTTGTGTTCTTGCTTGCGAGGAAGGTCTGCTATCGGGTTCCTACGGTCACTGTGTATTTGTTTGTGTGTGGGAAGAGTTCTAGCGTTGTTGTACATTTCCATCTTGAATGGATAAATTTATCAAAACCGGATATTTTAAAACTATCTCAAAACATGTGGAAGATGACGGCAATGAAGAGGGTGTTGGTCCAAGTTCTGACGTTCCAAAGTTAGACAAAACAAGTGAATGTACTAATGTGAAAACAATTACTGATCTTGGGGTAGATAATCCTAGGCAACCACTTTTGCAGAACTATCCAAATACTACGTTCGGAAAGCGAAAGCGGTTTTTTCAAAAACACTGGTTTGCATCTGCGCCGTGGCTAGAATATAGTGTGGAACTTGACGCATGCTTTTGTTTTCCATGCCGTAAATTTGGCACAGATTCAGGATATGCAGAACCAAATTTCAGGAAAATAGGGATGCGCAACTGGAAGAAAGCATGTGAAAAAATCAAGGAACACAAAGGAACGTCATACCATCTAAAATGCATGGAACTGTGGGCGAATTACAAAGTGAGTACCAATTAGTTTTGTAAAACAATTATATATATATATGTGTGTGTGTGTGTGTGTGTGTGTATGTATGTTGGTAGATTAAATTTAAAAAATGAAATATGTGTATGTCTGTATCCAGTGTTCAAATTGAAAAAAAATGGTGAGGGAAAAATTTCACAGCTTCCCTATTCTAATTTTGAGAATTGTACCTGATAGAAAGCCAACTAAGCTAAAATTCAATAGGTTTCCATTTTGGCTATTTTACCTTTTTTCCTACCTCGTAGGTTAATTTTTACGACAAGTCGATGTGGATTGATGAATGATGGACGGATGGAAAAGTGATGGGAGCATAGACAAACAGAATGAGTCACCAATGGCTGGTGGAGGTTTGAACATGGGATCTCTGATTTCGTAGCCCTTTACGCTTACCACTCCGCCACGAACACTGGAATAAATTAAATAAGTAATGCCATGGTTTAGAATGAATGTCGGAGAGAGTGGAAGCCGAGATAATAACATGTACACTAATGCATTGTTGGCATTACTAGCAGATGTTAACGGTCTACCGATACCTCGCAGAACGGAGAAATAATTTTTACCTATATTAGCATTGTTTTTAAAAAATATATACAGCACTGACGAACGAAGGAACAAAGCTAATCTCCACTGTCTAGAGCAGGGGTTCCCAAACATTTTCGTTTCACGGCGCCCTTCGTGTTTCAAGACTTTTCCACAGCGCCTACGTCATGAATGTAGGCCTATCTAGTACTTGCTTTGATTGACTGAATTGATATTTTAAGTCCATGCATAGTAAGGCTAATTGGGACTGGACCTACAGTTTAAAGTGGGATCCGAACCACTATGTGACTCCACCGGGTAACGAACCCGGGACCCCTTAATTACAAGGTGGCGAACTCTAACACTACGCCACCGGGGAGGCCCTATCTAACACTTGTAACGCTCTGTTAGTGTGCTTACGTTGCTTGCCTTAAGTTAAAAAATAAACATATTTAAAATTCAGAAACTTTTTTTATGTAACAAGAGTAGATGTATTTAGACAGTTCTGCAACCTCTTGTGAGGAGCTGAAGTGAGGAGCAGTGTTGCCAGCTTTTTACTCGAAAAAATCACCAAGGTTTTTGTTTTTGGGTCTAAACTAACCTAAAGCAAGGAGCTGGCAACGTTGCTTGAGGTATTTTCTCGCAGTGTTGCCAACTCCTCACTCGAAAAAATCACCAAGGTTTTTTTTTGGATCTAACCTAGCCTAAAGCAAGGAGGTGGCAACCTTGCTTGAGGCTTGCCTTACAGTGCATAAAGCAAGGTTGCCAACCCGCTGGTACTTTGCCATAGCCTTTTACAAGAAAAAAAAGAGAAAGGGAAGAGTTAAACAACCGACAGCTTACCCACAGTTTTTTTTGCTCTAACCTAACCTAAAGCAAGGAGCTGGCAACTTTGCTTGTGCAATCAACCCGGTTGACCGCTCCTCAAGTAAAAATCAGCGTTGCCAACTCCTCACTCGAAAAAAAACCACCAAGATTTTTTTGGGTCTAACCTAACCTAAAGCAAGGAGCTGGCAATTTTGCTTGTGCAATCAACCCGGTTGATTTTTCTCAAGTAAAAATCAGCGTTGCCAACTTCTCACTCGAAAAAAATCACCAAGATTTTTTTTGGTCTAATTTAATTTAAAGCAAGGAGGTGGCAACTTTGCTTGAGGCTTGCGTTACAGCGCATAAAGCAATTTTTGCCAACCTGCATATACTAAACAAGGAGAGCCGGCACTGCTGTAAAAGAGAGAGAGATGTGTGGATGGCAACGCAGTATGTGTATGCGTGTGTGTGTATAATATGTAGCATTATTAACTAGAGTGTGTTGGCAATTTACTTACAACTAAAAGAAAATAGAGATGCCAACGTTGGTGTAAGATGAAGAGAGAGAGAGAGAGACCCGTGGCTGGCAACAGTAATGAGCGAATGCGCCATATCGTAATTTTCCAACTCCCGGGGGCCAATGTTTGTATATCGCGACCTTTGTAAACCTTTCTCTCTCTCGGGGGAACAACGTGCCGCGCACACACACACACACACACGCACGCACGCACGCGCGCGCGCGTATGTATTGTGACGCAAACAAACAAACAAAATAATAATTGTTGTTTTTAGGATGCCTGGCCCCTATAACCTCGCCAGGGTGCGTGGTGCCCAACCAAAAATGTAAAGGTTTTCTAATGGCTGCGGTTATAGATTACCGCACCTCTGTAGAGTTTCACGTGTTTTTTTTTTTCCCCCAAACTTCCATGAAACCCTACAGAGGACCTCCGTAATGCATGCAACGTGTACTAACGACTCTAGTGTTATTTGATGTTGTGATATTTTTGGATATAGAGTTTTATTGTGAGATATAGATAAAAATAATTATGTTTATTATTAATATTTTCTTGATGAAGATGGAGAATGTATGTGTATGTGTTACAAATAAAGTTGCATGTTTTTTTTTCTAGTGTGTGTGTGTATGTGTTTCAAATGTTTCGACAGCATCTGAAACGACAAAAAAAAAGAAATTTTATTGTTAATTTTCACGTGTAAAAACAACAACAAATTTTTTTTTGTGCAAATTTTCTGATTGTCTCTTGTGCTATAGTGCAAAAAGATATTGTAACTGATAACTAATGAAATTGATATTTGTAACTGATCTGAACTAGTGAAATTCGTATTGTGCCATTGTAACTGATTGTGCTAGTACAAAAAATTACTTATTGTGCAAGAAAAGATGTTAAAAACCTGTTAAAACTGCTTTGTGACTCTCTCGATCTTCACGTCGTAGGCGAAGGACTTCTCTGCAATCAGGATGACACTGCATAGGGTATCCTCGGGCAAGGCATCGTGGAACTCGCAGACGACCTTGATGTTGGTTCGATCGTTGACCACAACCTTTTTTCTTTTAGATGTGTTGATGACGAACATCGGCCTGTGGATTTTGAATTCGCTGGGGGTGTAGTACATGTCCACACTTCCCTCGGTCACGCGTTTGTAAGGTGTGTAAGCTTCGTAAAGTTTGAGGTAATCGTTTTTGGCCACGTCGAGGTTGTAATTTTCGCGCGGGAACACTTCGTTGCGCCCATTCTTCAGATAAACGTTCTTGATCTTGCAGTCGTCGAACTTGCTGGAATTTTTTTCCTGATCGTTATCGCGTCCGGTCTGAAAGAGCACTACGACGAAATCTGGCATGTCGAACTGTATGTTGTTGAACTGCGTCGTCACGTCGAATTCCATGTGACTTCCCGACGCCATCTTCTGCACGCACTGGTAACCGTGAAAGTGAATCGGCACCTGCGGATTTTTCAAGATCTCCGCTTTGTACTTGAGGGCGTAGTTCGTTTCGTATTCCACCACCGGCATTCTCAATTCCATGCTCCGGATGACGCATTTTGCTGCTTCGGGTAAAGTGTTGGCTATCGGCGTGGTGCCGTCCGGACCCAAAGTAGCGTATCGCATCAGTGCGTCGTTGTCGTTGGCCGCTCTTCGAAACGTGACGCGCAGTCCTCTCTTCCACATGATCTCCTTGTAGTCCGAGAAGAAACCAGGCAGCAGACGCATGGGGAAGAGCACCGTGTGACTTCTCGTCGATATTTTGGTCCCGGCTTCGAATCCCCCGGCCTGGTAGTACGCTGCGTCCGTTTTGGATAATTTCAACGTTCCCACTGCTGTCGACGTGATGCCTGGATAATCTATTCTGTCGATGACGGTGTTGTGTTTCCTCACCTCCACCTGCGAGAACTGGTGAGGCACGAAGTTGTCCACGAGTATCAAGTTTGCTGCTGCGGGAAACGCGTCTCCGCTTTCCTTCTTCACCACATCGAATTGAAGGTAGAGGTCCGCTCTGTGAGGATGAATGAACCCGTCGCCTACGTCCACGTCGTATTCGATCTCCCTGTTTGCTTCGTTCAGATTGGCGAACGTGCGACGGTTGGGAGGGAAAGATTGCAATTCGTAACTTTCGATTTGCTCCATTTTACATGTATGGTTATTTATTACACGTTGATCTCCACGATGGCCGTCGTAGTGGCACCTGCGAAATCCACCACGTCTCCTTTCTCGTTCGTCACCACCAACTCTATGTCGTCTATGCGGTTGCGACATACTGGAAAATAGATCGGCGAAGAGGGCGTGTAGATGATCGGTTCCATGAATTCGGAACTTGGTTTGAAAGTGGCTATGATTCCCGTCTGCTTGTGACTTCCTAATAATCCGTCCGAAGATTTCGTGATCATACCTTCGGCCACGTTGCAGTGTACGTTCAGAGTCTCTATGGCCAAGAATTTAGGAATGTTGGTTGCCACGTGCTTGATGCCAGCTTCGAGTTTGGTGTTGTTCTCGAAACCTAAAAGTTCTCCCATGGTGCCCAGGTCCACGGTCTCCGTCGCGGATAGGATTTCCACTCTGTGCGTGACCGAATTTTGAGAAAGGTATGTGCCTTTGGGTAATTGAGCTTGCAAAGTGGAAAGATTGTATTGTCCTGGCGTGACGACGATGTGTTCGCTTCCGACGCTAATTTTGTTGTTGTGCTGCGTAACATTGGGTATGAGGTACATGCTGTAGAATGCACGCAGAGCCACGGATTTAGGATAGACGATGTCGTCGTGCAGCGTGAGTTTCAAGATTGAAGATTCACTCGTGAGATGGAACACGCCCATCCTAGTGATGCTGTTTGAGGTTCCACAATGCTTTCTGGAAATCTTCGACCGTAGGGTTATTTATTTTAGAGAGAAACGCGAGCACGGAGAGGCAGAGATGACCGCAGTTCACGTCTCCGAAATCTTGAATGCGTTCGTCGTTGTAGTATATGGAGGTTTTGTTCGTTTTCAGATAATGAACTAAATTTGTAGGTGGAACACCTCCGAAAGAATCGAAAACGAATGCTTTATCATTGTCGTTTTTGTGGTAACATATCCAATGCGTGCCTGGATTTTCTTGACCGTCCAAGTTGACTACTCCGCATTCTTTTTTTTTTAACGCTTGAAGGTAACGAGTCGGACATGAAAACTCCTCTGAAGTGTTTGATTTGTAACGGTCCGATCAGAGATTCAATGTCTCGGTTGGTGAGTGCTTCTGTTTCTTTTTTTTAAACTTTTTCATTACGCCCTTCCCCTTCTTCTCCATGGCCAGGTTGTGACGTTTCTGTTCTTCCAATTCCGCCTTGTTCTTCTTCGAGTCGATGACGGTTTTCGCGATGGCGGCACTTCCGCCGGCCAAACTTCCAACGGCCCCCAATGCTGCCAGGATGGCCAGGATGCTGAATATGAAACCTCCGATCTTTTGCTGTTTCCGCGAACGCTGCAATCTTTTTAATTGAGGTGTGCTGAGCAGCAATTTCATTCCGTGTCCTTTCGACAAGCAAGAACGTTTCTTCTCGCGTTGTTTCTTGGTGAGTAACCCATCGAGGGTACCTAGATTTTTTAGATTTGAATATGGTATCTGGTACACGACACCCTTGGGCTTCATGTTGATGCTCTATGTGTTATTTTCACGGTATGTTATTTATATATATATTCTGAGATTTTTTCTTGTGTAGTTTTTTTTTACGGTATGTTATTTATATATTTTCAAGGCCTCGCAGTCGTTACACAAATTCTATTACGTGCTTTGTTTTCTTGCCGAGAAGTTCTTTTGTCCCCTTGTACACAATTCGAGTTTTGTTCTCGATTAAAATAGATAGCTTCTCGTCAGATAACATGTTAGCGTATCGATCTGGTAAAAATAGACTGTATTGTGCGTTGAGCAACAGGCGTACCTTGGGACCATACTGGGTAGAAACGATTGAACCGGAAGTTATCGTGTAAGGTTTGTCGACTTCCAATTCCTGAATTTTTACATACTCGACTGACAAATTTAGCATTTGTTTTAATGCTTGGAGATCACTTATTTTTTCAGTCGTCATATCAAAAAAAATTTCAGAGTGTTAGAGAGAAATTTAATTGTTTTTTCACGATGTGTGTTATTTATATATACCGAAGATTATTTATTTATATATCAAGTTTTTTTGACACGTATATATATTATTATTTTTTAACAGAGGAAGAAAGTCCGTGCTTCGGAAAACGCGATGATGTGCGTAATGATATCTTCCCTCTCCTGCATAGACTTGTACCAATCTACTGTTTACCGTCTTCTTCCCTGCATTGCCTCGTGCAATTCATCGAACCTATTGTTTAATTTCTCCCCTGCGGCCGAAAGCAGAATGTTGAGATCACCGCACCTCAGGCCGCTGATCTCCCGAAGACGGTCCTTGAGAACCATTTCACACGGAATTCGAAATTCCGGCGTCGTTCTTGCTATGATTACAAGTTTATTAACATCTCCGTTAACTACTTTTTTGAATATTTTAGATAGTAGTTCGTGCGGCAAATCAGTTATGCGAGACATGTTGTTATTATTATTATTTTTTTACGGTATGTTATTTATATACCCCACCCCAATTTTTGTTTCGTGTTCATGGCGATGGTGGTGCCTAGTGCGGCGACCCGTTCACCCAACGATGCGTCTCTGCTCACGAACCTTTCGAAAGCTGCGTGCTCTAACTTTCTGTCTGCTTCGTGACGTGCATCCAGATCCGTCTGCGTGGTGTTGTAAGCGATGTCGTGATCTTTGCATGCCGCGTCCAACGGATTCACACCCTTGTCTCCTCTCTCCAATCTTTTCTCGAGTTTGGTACCCGGTCCGCAGTACTGATAGCCAGGTAGATGCATCTCGAAAGGTAACTTGTTGATGATGTCGTTCACGAGTCCCTTTCCTTCGGCCACGTTCCAAAATTTCGGAGGCAGCGTGTTGATGATTTTGATCAGGTAACCTATGCCCTTGTCGTCGTTCACGATGAAGTTGGAAAGTTTCGTGCTGATCATGTCCACGATGCCAACCTTCTCGTTGTAGAAATTACGATTGCCTGCATTCTCCTCGCCGGCTATCACCAACAATCGGTCCACGAGCTTCCTCACGTCGTCCACCCAAACGAATTCTTTGGGTAACGTGTTGTAGCGTTTGACGCCGCTGCCCGTTTTGACCTGGTTCCAAATCGGTTTGATGAGATTCCTGTACTTCTCGCCGCTGCTCGATTTCACCCTATTCTGCGAGGCGTCGTTGTTCTGGTACAAGGCATCCGTCATGATCAGAATTTCCTTGTAACTCTGGTAATCTTCGTCGGTGTAATCTTTCGGCTGCTTTTTGGCGACGAGTTCCCACAGTCCCACCGTGCCCGGATACCTGTTCCAACTATCCTTGTCGCCTAAATTGACTTTAATGTCGTTGCCTTCGAAGGTCACCTTCGATTTCCCAATCTTCCACACCACACCGCCGCCTTCGCTGGTTTCCATGCTGGGATACAATCCGAACACTTCATCTTTGTCGAATTTCCCCGTGCTCAGGTAGTCTCGTGCCAAAGGTCCCAACTCGATCTTATCCGAAGACGACGACGTGCTGCCTATGGCTCGACGTCGTGCCAGTGTGTCGTCCTTCAGTTCGAACGGCGTCGAAGGAATGCTCGAAATGGGCGTGGGTACGGCGTAACTTTTAGCTGCGAGCGGTACGAGTTCATTAATCAAATTTTTATTTTGTTCCGTGACACTTTTAATTTCTTTACCTAGACTGCTGATGGCATCGATCACAGGTTGATCCTGACGTTTCTTCTCTTCGTAGAATCCGCGATTCTCGGATTTCCAACCTTTGAAGCGTTTCGCGAGGTAATCGCGAAGCTTGAGATTTTCGTCTTCGATTTTTCGTTTCGTCATGACGTTATTTATATACGTCGTTTCTCACAACGTTGCAACGTTTAGAAAGTCGTTGATTTTGTTTCTGTATTTTCCGTCGTTGGGTTTCCTCGTCATGTCGATCGTCGCGAATCCGAAATCGTCACCGTTCCAGCAAGTAGAGCAGCAGCGTTCCGAAAATTGATTGTAGTTCATGTCTCCGCCTACGTAGTCATCGTACGCGTGCTTGAGGTTGGTGTGATCTTGACGAAACAAACATATGAAATTAGCGTTGTCGCGCACTAACTGTTTTGGAATTTTGGAAAACGTTTGAGCTAGGTAAAAACAATCCATTCCTTTGTGACGACCTTGCGTGAAAAAGTTGCGAATTTCATTTTGATTTTCCAGGATGGCGTCGTCGAACACGACGACTGAATTTTCACGACAATCGTCGAGAGGTTTTATTTCCGAGGCGAACGTTGCAATGTCCAGACCATCGTACAGTTTCATCAGTTGCTGGTATTTGGATTGCTCCAAACTTTTCGAGAACACGTACAGGTGCCTGTTCTTCCAATCTAACCAATTCGGTGCGAGGAGAAAATTGTCCACGAGCAGTGTCGTTTTCCCACACCCCGAAGGACCTACGATCAGACAGCGGATGCTGTCGGGAAGCAACTCACCGTTCTTTTTCTTCGTTTGACTTTCCGGATCCGGTAGACGCTTCACCACGTTCCACGTACTCACAAGATCACTTCGTCCGCGTCGATCCAACTCTTTTCCGGAAGTCCCAGCCATTTGACAAACAGTTTGTCACCTTTCCTACGCAATACTTTCTCGATGAGGTACGTGTCGGGGTGTTTCGTTTTAGAGAGTTCCTCTTCGTAAAATCTTCCTTTCAAAATCTCACCGCTACTATCTTTTATTATATACGTGTGTCGGTTTCCGGGTAGAACTCGAACCACCGTAAAGAGTTCCGTGCTCCAATTTTTTGTGAACCCCTTCTCGAAGGTGCGTTTGAATTTGCTGATCCTCACCCGGTCTCCAATTTTGAATTTAGCTTTCTTTGTCGTGGGTGTGTACTTTGGACAGTAAACGGTAGAAATTAAACGCTGCTCGTCGGACTTGGTAACGTCGGCTGGCTTCATGCCTATCGTTCTGTGTACCGTGTGATTATAGGTGTCGACGAGTTCCGGCAGGATGTCGACCCATTTGTAATTTCCCCGAAGCGTGAATCGTTTCCACATGTGTGTTTTCAAGGTTCGATTGAATCTTTCCACGATGCCGGCTTTGATGTGACTGAAGGTCGAATAATGTCGAATCTTGTGTTTTTGAATAAACTTTTGGAATACGGCGTTGTAAAATTCTTTACCGTTGTCCGTTTGCAGAAACCGTGGTCGTCTGCCACCGCTTTCGCGAAAAATTAATTTGAATGCTTCCGTGACGTACGTCCCTGTTTTCGCCTTCAAAGGTAGAGCCCATGCGAATTTCGAAAACGTGTCTATGACGGTGAGAAGGTACTTGTTGCCCTTGTTCAATTTATGCACGTTTTTCAAATTGCCGCTACTCATCTCCACGAGGTCGCTTTGCCAGAGGTCGTCGATGCCCTTGGTTACCACAGCCAAACGTTCGTAGTTGCGGCGTGCAAGTTTATGCAATTCTTCGACGATGGCTTGCCTAGACATTTTTTTAGAGATTACGTTTCAAGAGAAGCACCAGCGTGATGGGATTCAAAGAGGGTGGCACTTCGCTTGTGTTTTGAACGATCAGCTTATCGCCGGCACTCACGTCGAAAACGGTGAGATCTTCGTCTTCGTGTATTTCATATATGTTGCGCGTTTCGTTCCAACGTGCCAGAGGAATGTTTCCTGCTTTTTGGACACCACGATTCGATATCAAAGTCATGGTGGGAACCCTAGCTTTTCTACCGTGAGACCAGTACGAAAATTCGTTTATCTGAATCGTGCCATCGAGGAGAAACTTGTAGTACGGATGATAAGGATGCAACATGTACAGTTTGTTACCTTCGACGAACGTGGAGATTCTCTGTTGATTAGGAACGCTGTTGATTTCGATGGCTTGCAGAGAATGCAGTTTAGCGAATTTAGTGTCGACGCCGAGCAGATTACTGTGAACTTGTCCGAGTTTATTTTCAATGGGCAGCAAATGCTCGATTATGGTATCCGTTACGGCAGAAAACGACGGTTTGATTTTCACTTCCACGTTCAACTGCTTGTAGTTTTCGTTGAGTTCTTGCAACTTGGCGCCGAAAGAGGCCAGCGTCGATTCCTGCGTTGATTCCAGCACTCCGACTTGATCTCTGATGTTGACGACTATATTCTGAAGGTTCTCGACTTGATTCAATTTCGAGCTCTTCTCGATAAGATCGTTCACAATGCTTCGCATCTCTGTAAACTGCGTGTGAAGGTCGGCGACGCTCTGCGAAGTGGGCAGCGTCGACACCAGCGAAGCAAGTTCGTCTCGAATCTGTTCCACGTTCGCCGTTTCCGTTTCTAGTCGTTTCAGCATTCGAGATATGTTTCTTTTCAAAGCGTGCAATTCTTTGGAGGTGGGGAGATTGGCCACTTTACTCTCGAGATCGCTCAACGAACTTTTGATGTCGCTCGATTCGGATAGTGCCGTCACCGCCGTTTTCAATTTTTCCAAATCTTCGCTCGAAGGCACGCTCGTCCGTAACGATTCCAAGTCACCCTGTATGTTGTCGAGTACGTGATGAAAATGAGCGAGATTCGTTTCGACGTTCAAATTTTCTAAATATTCGATCTTTTGCTGAACCGTGCTCAACGTGTCTTGAATGCTCGTCAACGCTCTTGCTTCAGCGTGAATATTTTTAATTTCTTCGTTGGTCAATTCCAAGGACGCCTGAAGCGTAGCGATGGTGGTTTGAATGTGTTCGAAATCTTGATAGGCCTCCAATTGAATTTTTATGTTCGCGACGCTTTTACCGATGACCTGCAGTTCGTCCGACGATGGTAGGTTCGTCATTGTATCTTCCAAAGTCTGCAACTTGGATTTAATTTCTTCCAACGTGCTGGTGAATTCTTCTTGTAATTTGGAAACGACGACATGCAAGCGTTCTGCGTCTATATCGTTCACGACGGTTTGAAGTTCAGAGAAATTCTTTTCTATTGCGGAAGTTCGTTCTTCGATTTCGAGTTTCAGTTTTTCCAAATCTTCATTTTTCGATTGAAATTGCTGTAATTTGGCCAAATCATTTTGAAGCGAATCCACGCTCAACTGTATATTTTGAACGCTGTCGTAAGAAGGTACGTCGACATAATTTTTTATGAGCGTTTTCAGTTCGGAATCGATTTTCAGAATGGGGTCGAGACATTGCGTTTGGAGCGTAGCGATTTCCGACTCTCAACTTTTGTTTAAGGTCTCCTGCAAAGCGATCAAATCGGTCCTCAACTTCTTAACTCGAATGTCCAACATGAGAATCTCTTCTGCGTGGTCTACACGCTTGGTGTTGCCGAAAATGTCGTTAGGCATTTTTGGTTAACGGTTATTTATAATAGGATAGACGATTCGTAATTCTACGAAGAGAGGAATAAGTTTGTCGTAATCTCCGAGGAGTTCCACGTAAAAATAATCTCCTGCAGAAACATCGTTCGTAATGTTAGAAAGCATCTTGTCGTGCTTGATTCGAAAAATATTCTTGCCGGTAGAAATTTTGATTTCGCCTGCGTTTTCCGGATTCACGGTGATTTGAAGTTTCCCGTCGATCGGAATTTCGTAGAAATGTAAATTGTTATTAAAAACATAAAACATCTTGCCCACATCGTCATTCAGTTTCGTCCAAATGCTATTGAGGTGAATGATCAACAGACCGTTGAGTTTAGGTAACACGGAAGGTAAGACTTCATGATCTGGTATGGTTTCCATAATGATCCGTTTTTTGAAACCGAACAAATTCATAGGCATGCTGGTTATTTAAGAATACGGTCAAAGTTTCTTGTAATGACAGTCAAAGTGTTCTTTTTTTTTTTGTTTGTTTTGTTTTTATGAATCTTCTGTTGAAGATGGACATATGTTGCAGGTTTTGCTTTCTGCTAAGCGATAGTGCCCCCACGGCAATGTGTGAATACCACACTCGAGAACGCACCTCTTATCGTCGTTGGGATCCAGGGCAATTTTTCTAACTTTGTTTGTGGTCAACACATGGTCAACGCTCTGGATGCGCTGTTCTTCTCTTAGAACCGACGACCTGGTCTTGAGGCAATCAACAAAATCCTCGAATGCGAGATGCTCCCGAACCACCTGTCTGCCGACACCCTTGGCCTTCTTGGTAACGCTGCCCTCGGCTTTGATGGCATAGGCCTTGGCGCGAAGACCTGCAAACTCGAGAATTACATCACCGTCCTTCTCGTCTTTGAGTTTGCCAGGCACTTTTTTGTTTCGGGGCAGGATGCCGTACTGGTTCGGCTGGGGATAGCCCGAGGTGTCGAAGAGGTTGACCAAAGCTGGTACCGTGACTATATCCCCGTATGCATCGGCTGAGTGGACGTGGTACACCAAGCTGTCCGTATCCGTGTAGAGAAGCGAGATGTTGTGGCTATAATGTGGACGTAATATGTCGTAGTACGTCTCGAACATGTGCAGCTTGCTCAGGTCTAATACTGAGGCACCAACATAAATTGGCTTGTCGAGCTTCACCTCGCTCTTCCTCATATGCACCAGAGCAAGCTGTTCGTTATAAATGGTCCTCGATTTGAATAACGGGTTTGCTACGAGCCTGCGACATTGTGCTTTCCTCGTTACCAATTTTATGTCCATGTAATTCCGTACATTCTCCATAGTTTTGCCAAACACCGCATTATTCATTAACTTGAAGAAATCGCGATCAAAATCAGAAGTGGCGACTGTGCGATGTTCGGTGTTGAGCTCGATGTATGGCTTCAACCATGGAGAATGCTCGAACATCAAAACTCGATGTACTGTGTGGACGGTAACCCCTTGCTTCATCAACCACCGGAGATTCTGGTAGTGCAGGACATAACGCTCTTTGGACTCAAAATCCATGACGAGCTTCTTCTGGTTGGAATCGGGTGGACACTTGAACTCGGGTGCAGGGGGAAGATCGCAGAACAAATCCTGCAGCTTCTCGGAGAACTCAAGGTCCACCTCGGCGAAGAACCCATGTTCCGAATCGTCGAAGCTTTCGACGTCGAAGTTGGAAGGGTCAGCCCACTCGAAGCCTCTAAAAGGGAGTGGCTGCATCATGGAGTGTCCGTAGAGGTTATTGACGTCCGTGTACATGATGTAGCTGGACGGTCGTGAGGGGTCGTAACCGGTGGCCATGTGGTGATTGTTGGCGCGCGAGTGTCGCTGCGACACCTGGACCATTCCACCCCGCACGGCACGTTCCACAAACAGCATCATGTCCACGTCCGAAAGAAGCTCCAGCTCGATCTTCGTCACCAGAAACATGGCCGACCACGCCAGTCCGGGGAGACTGTAGAAGTATGCAGGGTCCAGCTTGTAGATGGTCTTCGCTGTCGCACGGAACGTCTGGAACACGTCGGCGAGGAGCGTCACATCAAGTCTGAGGTAGGCGTCGTGGTAGTCCCCGAGAGTTCGACAGCCCAGCTCGCGCCACATGGACTGGGCGTGGTGATATTCCTCGTCGGTGATGTTCGAGCCTCGCAGCTTGCTGTAGAAGTTTGCTCGAGGAGGTAGCGACGTCTCTGCGAACTTGGAAGGGTCTGTGACGTATTCGTAGGGGTAGACCCCCTTACGCCTGAAGAGACCTGCGTCCAAGTTCGGAAAGTTCGCGGGGGTGATGAGCATTTGCTCGTCGCTAAGCTTCCCTGCGAGAGCATCGAGGCTGGCCGGGAGGAACCTCAGGGAGTCGAGGAAGCGAAGCTCGACGGTAGAGCGTAATTCTGAGATTCGCACCCACTTGCTCACACTGATGTAACGCTCCTCGTTCTGGGCGAGAACGTTGATTCCCTCGTTGTCGTACCCAAGATGCTTGACGAGGTGGTGGAAGTCGTATCCCGAGCCATTGTGAAAAAACACAGGGATAAAGTGCGGGTCCCGGGCCTTGAGGTTGCATCCGTTGCACCAAGGACCAACATACCTACCGTTAAAGTGATCGTGGTGTTGGACTTTACGGTTGTTGGCGGTGTACTTCTTGTCGCAGACAGGGCAAGCGATGGCCTCGTCGTGTCTACGCTGATCGTCGGGAGACAGTGGGAGCATAGACTTGGGGGCCAACAGTACTTTTGTTATCTCGTTGGCCTCGACAACTATCCTCTCGAGGAAGTGTTTGGCGGCGTCGGGACCACGGTATACGTAGGGCTCGGGGGCGATGTGCTGGTCTCGTCGCACCACAACGTATGCATAACTCGAAGCCTCGTGGAGTTGGTAAGGGGTGGTGGAGGAAACTTCGGGATCGGGATCGCAAGTGGACAGGGGTTTGAGGAAGGCCTCGAAATCCGCGATGATGATAGCGGGATGTTCTACCATGGCACCGTGCATGCGGAAACGCTCCACAGTGCCAGGTTTGGGCAAGACTGCCACACCCGGCTCGTTGGCATTGCAGTAGATCTTGTGGCGAGCGAGCTTCTCTGCAGCGATGTTGGGACCTCTGATGTGCTGATAATCCTGCTGTTTTCGATTGTCAAAAGTTGACAGGCACCTTCGACAAACTTCTATGCTACCATCATGCTTGCTTTTTTGGCTCGACACCAACCGGGAGAGGGAACGGATGAGGGTGTAGTGGTGATGGGTCTCGTCCTTGATGAGCAGAAGATGAATTTCCTGCGCACCATCGTCCTTTACGTCGCTCACGCGAATAGGGTACACTGCATTTTTGTCAGTGAGGCCGTAAACGTTGATGGCCAACCGAGGGTTGTGTGTACGGGCCTCGAACTTTCGAATGTCCGAAAGCGCCACCGGGTAGTTGATCCCAGCCATCGCAACTTCCAGCTCTGACTCGTAGGGCAGGTAGTGGTTAACTCGGCGTGGTTGGTTTTTTCGCTCAACTGGGTGCAACGCTGCAAGCACCGACCAGAGAAAGCACTTGGCGTCACTGTTCTGAATGTTCAGGACAGCCTTCTTTTTCACGATGGAAGATGGTAAGGGGACGTAGCTGGAGGCGGAGAGAGGCATGAACTTACAAAGTTTGACGCACAGTTCGTGAGGCTCGCCACACAGCGAACCCCCCGAGCCTTTAGCTTGATGTTCTTCTTGTTTTGCCACCAGCTCCTCGGCAAACTGGTTGTAGATGGCCTCGAGGTTGTCGACATCCGCCAGATGCAGCGTCTTCGCCTTGGTGTTGTGGCAGAAGCTGTAAATTTCGTCAGACGGCTTCTTGTACTGGCAACGTAGCGATGCGTAGAATTTGGTGGAGTGCATTGCAAGCGCATCGTCGAGGATGGAAATAATTTCGGCTCGCACGTTCTCCAAAAAGCTACGCACGTCGCATGAGCCCTCCGAAGTGAGGACAAAATCTTCTAACAACCGCTCGAAAGCAGACTGCTTTGTTTTTGTCACAGGCTTGACGCGTTTGGCGGATGGTGGCGAGTCGGCTTCCGCTTTCCTCTTGGTCGAGCTGGTCGACGGTTGTGGAACAGGTGCTCCGACGACAACTTTGCATGATGTTATATGCCTCTTCAAATTATTAATAGTAATATGTATACCGCACCTGGGACATGGTTCGGTGGCAGCCAAATGCTTGCCTGGCACGCAGGTGCGGCAATGTCTTGCAAAACGTTTGCTTGATATGGTTCTCTTGCACACAGGACAACTTTTCATGGAGCGCATCTTGTTGAAAATATTTGTGGGGTATGTTATTATATATATATAGTGGAGTGCCACAAAATAAATGGGTTTGGTGGGAGTGTGCTATTTATACTACTTCTTGCTTCTTAATGAATCCTGTAAATAATTGAAAAAAATAATTAAGCTTGAGTATAGAAAACACAAAAATATTATGTGTGCATAATTCTACCAAACAATCTTTTTTTCTAACCCTCAGCCCTCTTGGCATATGAAGTATAAATCATAATTTCAGAAAACATAGTTATTTTCCGCTCGCCATTTTAAAAATCAAACCATAAGCATTATTTATGTTTATAGTATTCGTCGAGCGATAGAAGATAGAGCAAGAATAGTTTTCCTACAACCCATAGTTGATGAATTACAAAACATCTTAGAAATTACATCTTGAAATTTTAATCCAAAATAACTCGAAAACAGCAGGCAGTAGTCATCATCCCTCCAATAAGTTGTAGAGTACTTCTAATTTTGTATCGAATGCTATTAAAATTTTCGAATTAGGGCAAAAACTAAGCCTGCAAATCAAGTTTCTCAAAAAAATAAAAAATTGTCTGTATTTCCGAAACTTGAGGGGGTAGAATCGATTTTATTTGCTAGTCGAATAGTTCACGTCGAATCCTATCCAACAAACCTAAAATCATCATCCTAGCTCAATTAGGAGTCGAGAAAATCAATATCTTGGAAAACGTCTTAAGATTTTTGTCTTAAGAAAATTTTCTTGACAGACCGGAAGTAACATCTTGAGATACCGGAAGTCGACTTTCTTAAAGATTGAGATATTTGTCTTAAGACGTTTTCCAAGACATTGATTTTCTCGGCTCCTATGGGGCCTAGAACCGTGTAACTTTGATCTATGTATATACCAACACTTGCCCGACCCTGTGGCCGAGTGGTTAGCACATCGCGCTGCGACGCCAAGGGTCCTGGGTTCGAATCCTGGTCGAGCTTGGTTGTTTGTGAATGTCTATTTCATCACTCATCCCCAATCTTCGCAAATTAGCCAAGAAGTACAAAACGTAAAATAAAATAAACTAAATCAATCATTAAGTTCCGTGTTGCAATCATGAAATTAAATTTTAATTAACTTTTTTTATCCATCTCTCTCTCAAATCTATATAGCCTGTTCATATTTGGCATGTCAGCCATTTTGTTTACGTAGCAAAAAAAATCTCAATGCTTGTTGTAGCCATAAGTATAATTGGATATAATTGCCAGATTTTATTTAATTTTAGGTTTAAAATCAATAAGCGTGCATAAAAAAAAAAAAAAAAACTAAATATTTTAAATAAATAAGATTCGAATAACTATGTACTTCCACTAGCCTCTGCGTTAGCACAGCGGTAGGCTTGTAATCAAGGGTTCGATACCCGTACAAGTGGTTCTTGAAACTGTAGGTCCAGTCCCGATTAGTTTTACTGTGCATAAAATAGACTTAAAACATCAAATCAATCAGTACTTCCACTAGCCTCTGCGTTAGCACAGCGATAGCCTTGTATTCAAGGGTTCGATACCCGTACACGTGGTTCTTGAAACTGTAGGTCCAGTCCCGATTAGTTTTACTGTGCATAAAATAGACTTAAAACATCAAATCAATCAGTACTTCCACTAGCCTCTGCGTTAGCACGGCGATAGCCTTGTAATCAAGAGTTCGATACCCGTACAAGTGGTTCTTGAAACTGTAGGTCCAGTCCCGATTAGTTTTACTGTGCATAAAATAGACTTAAAACATCAAATCAATCAGTACTTCCACTAGCCTCTGCGTTAGCACAGCGATAGCCTTGTATTCAAGGGTTCGATACCCGTACACGTGGTTCTTGAAACTGTAGGTCCAGTCCCGATTAGTTTTACTGTGCATAAAATAGACTTAAAACATCAAATCAATCAGTACTTCCACTAGCCTCTGCGTTAGCACGGCGATAGCCTTGTAATCAGGGGTTCGATACCCGTACAAGTGCTTCTTGAAACTGTAGGTCCAGTCCCGATTAGTTTTACTGTGCATAAAATAGACTTAAAACATCAAATCAATCAGTACTTCCACTAGCCTCTGCGATGACGTAGCGATAACATCGTTGTCTTGTAATCAGGGGTTCGATACCCGGTGGGGGCATAAGTGGTTCTTGAAACTGTAGGTCTAGTCCAGATTAGTTTTACTGTGCATAAAATAGACTTAAAAAAAACGCCAACTCAATCAATCAATCAGTACTTCCATTACATATCAAAAACACGCAACTCTCCTCTATTTTTCCTGTCTTCCTCTAACAATTTAACACATTTATTTTTTGAAATATGCCCCGCACACATATTTCCTACCTACCAACAACGGCACACGGAAGAAAAAAGTTATTCCAGCTACCAAGATGCATGCTTCAAATATATAAAAACAGAGAGAGACATGAAACACCTTCTATATTCTCTCTCTTTTTGCATGTTTTGTGAGTATATTTTCTTTCACAAAAAAAAAAAAAAAAAAAAACCAACTCATGCGAGCTAAGAAACAAAGTTACTTACTTTTAGAAATTCTCCAGAAATGCTCTTCACTAACGTTGAAACTAAAACAGATCTTTATACACCAGCGCTTTGTTGAAAATAAAACAGAACTTTATACACCAGCGCTTTAAGTTTTATACGGTTTTCTAATAACGTCAAAAATGATATGTTAGCCAACGCAACGTGGACCAATAGAAATCCAAGATTTCAGCCACATGCACTTCGCAACTATGCCTGGTGGCGGGGAGAGAAAACAAAAAATGCAAGCAACAAACAAAAAATACATCCGCCACTGTGAATAGCCAGAAATGCCGCCCCCGTCCAGTCATCCATCTCTCTTACAATAATGTGCGTGTGTTGGCAACTCTTTCTAGTTGACGGGAAATGCTTTCCGTGTAAAATACAGAGAGGGAACGAAATTGTCGTTTTTCTAGATATCCACAGGCAAAAGCATAATATTTTTCAAATACAATATAACAGTCGCTTTTCGATACCGAAAAACTAAATACAATATATATATTTACAATATTAATATTTATTTAACAATATCTACCTACGAATTTGCCTCGAACGAAAACATGTCATAGAAAAACATTTTTCCAGCCGTAAATTCAAAAATTTTGGCTGCGCGTGCGTGCGCGCGTGCGTGCGTGCGTGCGTGTGTGCGTGTGCGCGGCACGTCGTTCCCCCGAGAGAGAGAAAAGTTTACAAAGGTCGCGATATACAAACATTGGCCCCCGGGAGTTGGAAAATTACGATATGGCGCATTCGTTCATTACCGTTCCCAGCTATAAGTTTTTCTCTCTCTCTAGCCCTTGCCAACTAAAAAAAAAAGTGTAGGTAGGAGTTGGCAGCACTGCGAGAAAATAGAGATCATGCCTTAATGGTTTTCTTGTAAGGCATGATTTTTATTTGATGACGTTGAACGCGTGCAGTGTTCCCATCCATCCATCTCTCTCTTTTACGGCAGTGCCCGCTTTCCTTGTTTAGTATATGCAGGTTGGCAAAAATTGCTTTATGCACTGTAAAGCAAACCTCAAGCAAAATTGCCAGCTTCTTGCTTTAGGCTAGGTTAGACAAAAAAAGCTGTAGGTAGGCTGTCGGTTGTTTAACTCTTCCCTCTCTCTCTCCTCTCTCTCTTTTTTGTAAAAAGCTATGGCAAAAGTACCAGTAGGTTGGCAACCTTGCTTTATGCACTGTAAGGCAAGTCTTAAGTAAACTTGCCAGCTCCTTGCTTTAGTCTAGGTTAGACCTGGTTAGGTTAGGTTAGGTTAGGTTAGGTTAGGTTAGGTTAGGTTAGGTTAGGTTAGAGTGGGTTAGGTTAGGTTAGGTTAGGTTAGGTTAGAGTAGGTTAGGTTAGGTTAGGTTAGGTTAGGTTAGGTTGGGTGTTGGCAGCTGTCGGTTGTTTAACTCTTCCCTCTCTCTCTCTCCTCTCTCTCTCACCTCTTTCTCTCCTCTCTCTTTTTTGTAAAAGGCCATGGCAAAAATACCAGTAGGTTGGCAATTTTGCTTTATGCACTGTAAAACAAGCCTCAAGCAAGATTGCCAGCTTCTTGCTTTAGGTTAGGTTAGACCAAGACAAAAACCTTGGTGATTTTTTTTTCAAGTGAGGAGTTAACAACACTGCGAGTCCCATTTTCGGTTGCAGAACTCTCAAGCAAGATTGCCAGCTCCTTGCTTTAGGTTAGGTTAGACAAAAAAAAAACCTTGGTGATTTTTTCGAGTAAAAAGTTGGCAACACTGCGAGCCCCCTGAGCCCCACTTCCGGTTTGTGAACTCTCAAGCAAAATTGCCAGCTCCTTGCTGTTTTAGGTTAGGTTACACCAAAAAACCTTGGTGATTTTTTTGAATAAGCAGCTGGCAACACTGCGAGCCCCCTGAGCCCCAAAAGAGGTTTCTCAACTGTCCAAATACATCTACTAACAAGCACAAAATAAGAACATGTATTTGGAACAATCATATCGATGACTGAATTTCATTGAAAATATTGGAACATCACGCGGCGGCCCCGTAAGCCTACCTGGGCGCCGCGGCACACACTTTGGGAACCACTGGTCTAGAGATTACAATTTCTGTAAAACTGAGTCCTAGGTTTGAATCCTGAAGGAGATATTATTTTCTTTCATTATTACAATAACTTGTCATCGTAATCAAAAATAGTTTAAAGTCCATTTTATGCTCAAATATAGTAATTGGAACTGGATTTATAATGTCAATTGGACTCCGACCCATTGTGTAACGTGCCTCCATCGGGACTTGAACCTGGCACTCTTTGGTTATAAGGGAACGTGGTAAACCACACGTGGGAGGCCCGCCTTGGCGAACGTGTCGTTATAAGAAATATGCAATATAAAGCAAAAATGTGAATTTATTCTTGAGAATGTTAAAAAGCAAACAAGAAAAACCAGAATATTTGAGTCGCTAATAATATTCTGCATATTACATATAATTGTGATGGCCGGTTGCGAGTTTTCCTTCATTAATTGCCATTCATAATCGTCAACATTGCGATTAACTAAAAGTAACAAAAAAGCGGTACAAAATTTGAAAAATAAAATATACATAGAATAAAAGTAAATGGCAATTAATGAAGGAAAACTCACAAATGAACTGAAAAGAAAGGTAATAACAAGTTGATATTTACTACCTACTTTTGGGCTTTTTGAAGTTGTCATTTTTGGCACCAATTTACCTGTCTATTTAGCATGGTTTGTGGCTATTATAAACGCGCTCCCTACTGATAACACGATCTGAGACAGAAATAAACAAAGTGTGAAAATACCTAAGTCAGTGTCTTTATGACACTTGTACAAGCCACCAACGTCGTTTTGCGATAATGCAGGGTGCAAGTTTAGAGGTGCACAATTTTCGAAAGAAAAGTGGCACGCGTCCTATTCTTCCTATTACATCTCGAGGCATTGGTGTACACATGGGGGAGCTGATGAGGCTACAACTCACCCGAAACTTTGAGAAAAACAAAATTTTGAAATGAAATTTGTAAAGAACTCGGGGAAAAAAACTAATTGGTAAGTGCAACCCCCACACCCCCTAAAATGACCCTAGATACCATTTCTCTCTTTGAACAACTTTAAAAAGGAATCCCAAAAGTGGTAATTAATATTTTATATTGTCTCTCTCCACCTCCCCTCCGAAAGAAAATCCTGCGTACGTTTGTGTCTGGAGGAGAGTTACAAATCACTCGCGTAATGTAAATTGCTGCTTGCGCTGGAATACTGCTAGAATTTAAATTTGAAAATAATTTCAATGTTAAAGGCGTCATCATTATTACTATTATTAATATGATTTTGTAACGTCCAATTATTGTTATCATTACGTCCCTGCCTAAATTCGCAGCCAGAAATACGATTGATTGATTGAGTTATTGTTTTAAGTCCACTTTATGCACAGTAAGGCTAATGGGGACTGGACCTACAGTTTAAAGTGGGGTCCGAACCACTACGTGCCTCCACCGGGTATCGAACCCGGGACTCCTTAATTACAAGGCAACGACGCTACCACTGCGCCATCGAGGAGGCCCAGAAATACGAATAAAACGCGATCTTCTATCTTCAGGAAAGCAACGTCTTGACAAGGCACAAGGCGGTCCTAAGACCAGCACAAAGCTTGAATGGAGACAATACAACAAGCTTGTTCAACAAATGTTGGCGCGAAGGTTGCGGACAACCAAAGGCGGCACTGCGTCCCAAATACTCTCTGAACTGCCTGTCATAAAATATTCCTGCGAGAGGACAGTCGTCACCTGTCGAACCTGACAAATTGCAAGGAGCGGTCTTTCTTGCTTTAAGGGAACAAGGAAAAGATGGAGAAGATAAAGGGAAGGAAATGACAATCAAATGGTAGAGAAGACTTATCCCTGGGTTGTACCCCTGCTGTTTGAGAGCACAGTTTCTGAAAGGCAATCAGCAAATATGGTTAAATTTTCCCTTCCCCAGTAAATCTTTGTTTCCGATTCATTTCGTTCATTCTGCTAGATTTTGCTTCTATCCAGGGTGCCAAGTACCAGAACGGTCCAATGACCTCGGTGCCCTCGAGCAAGGAATAACTTGAGTGAGGAGGCAGGAGGGCTTTGGGGAAGGGAGGCGGGGCAGATGCAAGAGGACGAAGAAAATGTAGCAGTTTACTTACATGATGACTCGTGAAAGTAAAATTGTTATTGCTTGCTTGAAAGAATGAAAGATATGAAATTAGTAATATTTTTCTAGTTTGCTTCGCTCTCAATATAAGCGTTTCTAATAAGTAACAAATTATAATTAATAATAATAATAATTCGCGCAACAGCCCATGAAGGGCCTAGGCGTACCTACCGACTGCCAGTCTCCCTCCCACGCTTTCCTTCGTCACCTCTAAGCGTGGAGATCTTCAACCAGTAGTGGAATAGTCGGGGGGTCAGCCCGACGAACCCCCAGCCGTTATAGTAGGTCTTCTCGACCGGATTACGCTCACTCACTCGGAGCTCCCCAATTTCCTCACGATGGTGGGTTGCCACCGGCCCTATACGTAGGCCGAATAAATTCCGACCAGAGCAACAAATTATAATTGTTATCCCAAAAAACTGTGTATGTGTGTGTGCGTGTATGTAATATGTTTTGTTAATGATGACATACTGGATACCAAATAATGTAAAAAGTAAAGTGCTCCCCTGTGCTTTTCACCACGCCATGTAGGCGTATAGAGAGTGTGAAGTTTGGGATCCATACTTTCTTGATCACGGCCGAAGGTGGCCGCCTTTACCCGCCAGAGTTCCCTCCATGTACCCACTTTATACGACGCTGGGTGGGCGCCCGTGCCGCTTGAACAGATGGGAAAAAATCCCGGTTCACCTCCGCCGGGGATCGAACCCGGGTCTTTCTCGTGGTAGTCACACGCCCTAACGATTGAGTTCTAGGACACCAAATAATGACTAAAACTATATGCGGGAGTGCTCTGAAAATACTAAATAGTTAAAATCTGAAAATGTGTTGTGCTTATTGATACATAGAAATTATTCTCAGTTGTAATTAATAATGGTAATTATGAAAATATTTCGTTGTGGAATTGTATTACAATTAAAGAACAGGTATAACAGTTTTTTCAGTGATTTTATAGTAAAAACAGTATGCTATTCAGCGCAGCTTTGTGTTTGTGTGAATTCACTGAAAACCGCAGAAGTAGCTTCTCTACGCCTAGCTGTATCTTTTCTTCGTGTTATTATTGCTGGAGCCAGAAGTGTGTTTTTTTAAATATATTTATTATTATTTGGACATAGTATCTATCTCCCAATCGATTCCGGAGAATTTTCGTGCCTCAAATTCATAGTGACAAATTACTTCTTAATTTTTTTTATTTTTATAATAATTTTTGATTTCCACAAAGAGCCATAATTGGAAACAAGTTTAATAACAATTTAGAAGCTGTTATTCTCTTATAGGTGTTTTGAACTGTTCTAAAATGTATTATAGGTGTATATATGGGGCTAGCCTCGATTCTTCTCGGAAATATATCACAAAATATTGCGATTTAATTTTTGGTAAAGTAGCAGGAATCAGGGCAAGCATCACTCTAATAACTCAGAAAATTGTAATGTGTATATCATGTGTAAGAAATTACGGCACAGCATGTCACCCCAGCAACTGATAGGTAACGATGCTCATGATTAACCAGTGATTAGGTATTATTTAGCATATACTGTATTTTTGTTATTTAAGTCGCTTTTTTTCCATTTTTGGTTAATCGCGACGATGAGGATGAACAATGATCAGATAAAATTGATGAAAGGACACTTATAAAGAACACGCATGTCCAGGTGGTACAGTAAAGGGGGAGGGGGAGTAAGAAGATGCTGGAGAAACAACATTATGAACGAGAACTAAATATAACCCTCTTCTTTGCAGACTTCAATGGAAACGGGAGACGTATTGGAACAACAGATTCATGCGTCAGAAGCCGAAATTCACGCACGTCTCAAATACTTGCACCGCGTAGTTTCTGTTGTTCTTCTGCTGGGGAGACAGGGTTTAGCTTTTAGAGGCAACAATGAACATGAAGATAGCCTGAATAGAGGGAAATTTTTGGAAATATTCAACCTGTTGCAGGAGTACGATCCATATCTTAAAGACTTCAAGGCTCCTGGGAATGCCTCCTATATGTCGCCGGAGTCGCAGAATCAACTGATAGTATGTTGTGGTGAAGAAATTAAGAATGTTATTGTGCAGGAAATGAACGCAGCATGAAAATACAGCATTATAGCTGACGAAACTCGTGACATCAGTGTGAGCGAGCAACTCAGCGTATGTGTGCGTTATGTGAACAATTCTAAACCCGTTGAACATTTTTTGGCATTTGTAAAACTCAAAGACTTAAATGCAAAATCGATAGTACAGGCAATGAACGAAGTTTTAAAATTATCAGGAGTGAAACCAGAAGTAGTGTGTGTTGGACAATCTTACGATGAAGCCAATGTCATGCGTGGTCACGTAGGTGGTGTCCAAAAAATGTTTAGAGAATTGCATCGTCTTACAATTTACGTGCATTGTTATGCATACCAGTTGAAGCTAATAATAGTGCATGTTTGTTCATTTGAGGAGGCGAAAAAATTCTTTGATTTTTTACAATCACTCCACAATTATTTTGGTTCAGTGTTGCCACATGGACGCCTTCAAGACAGTCAGAAAGCTCTAGACATTGAACCTTCGACCATACTTGGCCTGTCTGCAACACGGTGGGCATCACACAGCCGTGCTGTGGATGCTGTTGCTAAAAAGTATAAGGTAATTTGCTTAGCTTTGGAGGAAGAGCACGGACAAGCATCTGCTGAAGGACTTCTGAAGAGCCTGAAGTCCATTTTCAACGTAGCATTCTTGTTTGTATTCCAGCATATATTAGGAATTACAAGAGGATTAAACGACTTTCTGCAAGGAGAAGATGTAACTCTGGCAGATGCGCATGCATTTATTTCGTCTGTTCAGAAGACACTCCAAGATTTAAGAAACGAAGAAAAGTCACGTGACATGTTTAATAGGATAATGAAATTTGCTGAAGATAATGAAGTTCAGGTTCCTCAGCGAGGTACCAGGAAAGCGAGTTCTTCAGCCAACTCCCAGCTTTCAAATTTTTTCATCACCTCAAGTATCCCGAAGAAAGTCGGAATGCATTTTGATGAAGTATTTTTTCGTCGAAGAGTGCTCTTTCCTGTACTGGACGATATAACAAATGAATTCAATAAACGCTTCTCGGATGAGAGTAAATGTGTAGTTGCTGGAGTGCAAGTCTGCCATCCCCAATCTTCCAACTTCTTAGATAGAGGCACGCTTGAAGCCTTCGCACAGAAGTTTGATATCAAATATAACCAACATGAGATTGAGGTACTACAAAACTATGTTCGTAATATAAAACAAACAACCACACTAAACAGCATTTCTGACCTGCATTCAGCTTTGCCGGAAACAATTTTTCCAATTACAGCAGAGCTGTTACAAGTAGCATTAACGTTACCAGTATCATCTTGTGCGTGTGAACGATCTTTTAGCGTGCACAAGAGATTAAAATCTTACCTCAGAAATAAATCAAACCAAGAGAGAACATCTGCTTTGGCAACCATAAACATAGAACAAGACATTTCAACGCCATTAAATGTTGATCGTGTCATAGACTCGTTTGCATTAAAAATGAAGCGACGTCATTCTTTGATAGTTCCAAGAATGTAACTTCCGGTAATGGCCTCGGTCTCAAGATTAGCAATTGCTACGTAAGTAAGCACGAACACAAATGTGTCGACAGTCCACAGCTGCGACTCCTGTATATAGTTTAAAACTGTGTTTACAAGCTTCGTTGTACTGATTTTTGCATGTCTCAGCAGAGAGGAATTTTCAAAAACATCTCTCCTCTGAAAGTGCTAAGCAGATTTCGTAAATTCTGAAAAATGAATATGTGTAAGATTTCATCTGTAGGTTTGTTTGTTTGATTTGTTGTCTTCACTTTATGCACAGAAAGGCTAATCAGGACTGGACCTACAGTTTAAAGTGGGATCCGAACCACTGTGCCATTATCTCCACCGGATATCGAACCCGGGACCCCTTGATTACAAGGCGACGACCTTACCACTACACCATCGGCGAGGCCCTTTCACATGTAGGTTTGGAAGAATCCTCATGACGGTTGCATTTGTAGCTGTGTTGAAAATAAATGTAGTAGTTTTGTCTTTCCCGAAACTTAATATCAAATATCTTGACAGACAATAATGCAATCCACAGGAGGATTCTCCAGAATAGCTAAATAGGAAAAATCCTGCACAGAATAATTTATCAGATGTAAAGAAATCAGCTTAGCACTTCCACAGTAGTTTCGATAAAAAAGAAGAAGTTGTCATTGAGACAGGCAGAAAGTAAAATACATTAAGAAAACTGTAAAGTAATAGTTTAATAGTAGTACTTTCATAAATTGATTTGCTTCCTGAACATTCTTGAACTCTAATATTTATTTGACCTCCAGTATTCACATATCTATTATATACACTTCGTAGTAGTTTTATATACCAATGCACTATATATGTAGCAATATTATAATGTAATATAATGTACATATAAAACATTATATATATATATATATATATATATATATGTGTGTGTGTGTGTGTGTGTGTGTGTGTGTGTGTGTGTGTGTGTGTGTGTGTGTGTGTGTGTGTGTGTGTGCGCGCGCACGTGCATCACACAGAGTTGTTTAGCTTTACTGTCTGGTAATATTTGCATAGGAACAAATTTTAGATTTGGCCCCCCCGAACTGATCATCCTAGCTACGTCCCTGCACGATAATCTTCTGTGCAGCTTGTGTCGTGTCATCCATATGTGTTTTTGATTTTCCCTTCACCCATCTGAACAGACTTCATTAGCGGAGTGGTTATCACATCGCGCTACAACGCCAGGGGCCCCAGATTCCGATCCCGGGCTGGGAATGGGTGATCCTTTGTCATTATTCATTCGTCAATTTCATCATATCATCACTTATCTTCATCATCGGGAAAGTGACAGCAAAGCAACGTAAAACAACCTAATCTTTATTAACATTGGCCACAGCATAAAATAATCACATATGGCACCTTACAATTTTCTCTAATGTAATGCCATGTAATGGCTTGTAAAATGCCATTTTTTTTCTTCCTATTAGCGTAAGGCTTGTAGTTAAATATTGTAAAGTCTTGTTCCTATATGGACATAAAAAATGCAACATACTTCACGGAATATATGTGTGAGGTTGGTTGGTTGGTTGGTTGATTTCGTGTTTTAAATCTACTTTATCGACAGTAAGGCTAATCAGGACTGGACCTAAAATTTAAAATGGGATCCGAAGCACTATGTGCCTCCACCGGGTATCGAAATATGTGAGAGAAATTGATAAATTTGCCAAGATAATTTTTGAAAATTTGCTGGTATTCGGTTGCTTGGAAAATTTTTTTTTTTCATGGTTGGCATCCCTGCTCTCAACGTCACATGGAATGCTCGCTCGAATAGTATATCAGTTGTTGCGACATGGCTGATGTGAGCGGACATACGTAGTTCCAGCGTTGAGGAACGGTTATTGACGAGTGTGTGCGACCTGTCACGGTGCACGGACGGCAACGAACGGGGCAAACGATGTACGTAATGTAAAGTTCTCAAGAATGTTATAACGTCAATATATAGGCCGACATGTTATACTAAATAAATACAACATTATATATATATATATATATATATATATATATATACACAATTATACGCCAGCTCCCGTGGCGCAGTGGTGAGCACATCGCGCTACGACACCAGTGGTACCGGGTTCGAATCCTGGCCTGGGCATGGATGTTTGTGAGTGTCCATTCATCAATTATTCATCAGTTTCATCATGTCATCACTCATTAGCAAAACGTGGCACAAGAAGCGAAGTAAAATAAAGCACATCAATAAACACACACCCTCACACACACATACGTATGTATATACATATATATAATCTAGTTAAAAAGACAACTGGTAGTTTAGAGTTGTCGGTGAGAATCGAAACATAAGTACACTTGATTTGTTTGTTTGGAAATTACTGTCACACAATCGTTACAAACGTTATTCTGCGGCAATATGTTCTGTATCAGAAAACTCGTAAACCACAATATGGTTCATAATCCATAACTCAAAATGCAGTTTACTTTTTATACTGGTTGTAATTGACGATTCAGTTCTAGTTTTTGTCTTTAATGTCATTTGGTTTTCCTAAATACCTTTACGTTCGGGTATATGTTGAATGTTTAAAATATTTAGCTGCTATTTTCGGATATGGAACGAGAAGACGAACTCGTACAAAGAAGAAGCTTTAAACCTACATTGAATTACCATGATTTTCTGATGTTCTTAGACGTACACGCGATAGCGATTCTCAATGAGGCTTGTCAACCCTCCCAGTATTAAACTCACTCTTTCGTTTTCCGGAGAAGCTTTCCTATCATCCGGAAGGAAGAGATTTAGTATTATTATGTCTTTTATTATCTTCATCTTATATATTTTTTGTATGAATTTGCCATGCGACGGTGTTTTAAAAGAAATACATTATTATGAAAATCGAGGAAAAAACTCATTGTTTAAGAAAATAGGAGGAGGAGAAATGAGAAGTTTAAACAAATTGTTGCACCAAAGCTTCTACCTAAAGCCGCGTTTTCCTAGAAGCAGGTTTTTTGCTTCGTGCGAACTGGATAGGATGTGTTGCGTCGACAAGTGAAACACGTCACGCATTTGTGTTTTCCTACAAATGGTAACGCGGGCGCACAAACTATTCAGTGCTGCCCGGAAAGAGCTGAGTTGACACGAAATTCATCATACAAAATTAATGTATGTAAGTGTTTTAAATCAAGAGAGTATTCATCTGTATAATGAATTGCCTGAAAGGAAAGAAAAGTAAATGCTTGGGTTTGCTGATAGCTAAACATGTCATGAACGATGAAGAAGAGGATTACTTACTCCAGACTTATACTATGGACAGGAAAGCAGTCAGCAATAGGTTTCTGAATCGAGGAAACGAAGGTGTGTACAACATACTTATTGACAACCACTTAAACGACGAAGAAGAGAGGTTCAAAGCATATTTCAGATTTAGCCGACAGCAGTTTGCATCCCTTGTCGAAGAGGACCTGAAAACCAGAGGTGGTCATTTTCGTTCAACCTCCCTCACCCTCACCCTCACGGCTCAGCTTCGCCCTCACCCTCATACGCCCTCACCCTCACGACTCACCAGTCGCCCTCACCCTCACACGCCCTCACCCTCACGGCTCGGCTTCGTCCTCACCCTCACACGCCCTCACCCTCACAACTCTGCTTTCGCCCTCACCCTCACACGCCCTCACCCTCACGGATCGATCTCGCCCTCACCCTCACACGCCCTCACCCTCACGGATCGATCTCGCCCTCACCCTCACACACCCTCACCCTCACAAGTCTTCGGAGGGTGAGGGTGAGGGTGAGGTCTGCCCTCATGAGGGTTGCCCTCCGTAGAGAGTTAGCGATGTTTGAAGAAATAACTGGTTCCTTTACCACGTGCATTTCATACATTGAAATGACACGAAATTGTTAACTCATTCATGTGAAGGAAGTTAATAATAATGATAATAATAATAAATTTTCTTTATTAAGCAAGAAGGTTTAACAATGAGTATCATTTTGGACTAAGATTATTTGAGTTATACGCTGTCACAAAAATCGTGTCATACGAGTATACAGTATTGTGGGTGGGCCCTTGGGTGGGCCACTGACAGTAGCGTTCACTTTATAAACACCTTATCATTGGAAGATGCAACTGCTCTGTCTTTATTTCTTGTTGTTTATCACACTATAACAATGATAATATACAAGCAGCTGAGTTGTATCACTTCATTCTCTGCCCAGAGATGTTGGACTTGATCTCACTACGTCACAATTACCGGAATTCCATAGATAAGAAAGACTTGCCCCGCAGGCGTTCAAAGCCCCTACCCCCACCCTCTTGTCTGCAAGGACAGTTTGGATTTGAAAAACAACATTCCATTCACTGATCTTCTTGGAAACCGTGATGGAAATCTGCACCTCCAACAGGAGTAGCTTGAAGTCAGCTTATAAATGGAAATATGTTCACTAAATAGAACGTAGAAGTTTTTAAAAGGGGGAAATATACTGCTGGACAATGAAAACCGGACACTTTAATATTTGACATCTGAATTGCAATAACAGCTCGCAGGTATATTACAGAATGTTCGGCAGATCATATAGTACCATATGCACCATTCATAGGCTCGGACTTTGTTTATGCATTCGTACTTAATTCACTTTCTGCAACATTTAGTTAGCCCTTGTACCAGAGCTTTTATCGACCCATTGCGTTATCACAAAAAATGCAAGTGTCCGGTTTTTTTGTCCAGCAGTATATATTGACGGGGCATAAATTTCGTGATTATGAAGACAGAACAATCAAAGTACAATAGTACTGTGCTACAATTTTGAATATGTCAGTCAATTTCAAAAATTATTTTTCATTGATTCGTGAATCGCTGATTGTATCGTGTCGTGGTTAAATAAACTTTCCTTTGTCAAACAGACTAGTGCCCACGCTGTCATTTTGACAGTGGCGCAACTACAGGGGAGCAGGGAGGCATTGCCCCCTAAAGCTTCGACGGAAGTAAATTCTAGGGGGGCAAACGTTGACGGCCAAGGGCATTTCCAGGGGGTACATAGGAGCAATTTCCCCCCCTTGATTTCAAATTTTGTGCAAATAAAATACATTTCGTAAAATTTTCTTGCTCGCTTCGCTCGGACTGCTTGCTTTACTCAATCTCGTCAAGTTCAGAGCCGTAGTTAGGGGGCGGCGGGAGTCGGCCATGGACGCCGAGCGATCTAAATTAAAAAAGCTATAAAAGAGAGAATGCCATGGCGCCCCGTGAAATTATTTGCGCCATATTAAATCAATATTCTTTTCAGTTTGGAAAAATTGGATCTAAATATTTTCTTATGCGCTTTGCTCGCAATATAATTGTTTTCTATAATGTAATATATTTAGGCAATATACATCTGTTGTACATATATGTATTGAATAAATTTTGAATTTGTACACAATTTAGTGGCAGCATGTTGCATATGTATTTTCTTATTTTATGTCGCTCCATATTGCATATGTGTAAAACATATGATGTACATGAAAGTTATACATGTCATGTGTACGAAAAGAATTATAATCGGAATGCATTTATCGTGCATTTTCTGCCATTCAAAAATACAGTTTGTGTGCTTGTTTTCCATTATTAGCTAATGTGAAATTGAAAGTGTTGAAAACATATTTCAAATCGTTTGACCAAACAAATGCTTTAGCACCGACTTCTACCCCTTTTTTTGCGTAATTTAAGAGGATGATAACGTTTTTGATGCTGCTGCTACTACTACTACTACTACTACTACTACTATTGGTACTTTTACCCTGGTACAGTGGGATCCATAAGTATTACCAAGCAAATTGTCCATCACAACATTTACTCCCTTTGTTTTATGCAATGAGAGCTTCACAAACTGACAAAAAAAACACCAAGCAATCTGCTTACAACCTCTGAACCAGTATACATAAAAAATCAGTCCTTAAAAATACGTAAGATTAAGATAAAAACCAACGAAAATAGTCATGGACAATTTGCTGAGCAATACTTGTGGATCCCACTGTACTTGCCCCGCCCCGACAAAAATTCGTTGTTGCACCCTCTGCGTTTTGGAATCCAAGGATTCCACTTCTAGCTGGTGTACAATTTAATACTTCTCCCATTGTAATTGTAGGTGCAGTAGATATTAGCTTATTTGAGCATAAAATTTACGTCTAACAAACTACATCCCTTGATAACGAATATAAAATATTACTACCTTGTTGATGGGCAATGTACATTGCTTCTTTTTCTTCTTATTTTGAACCGGCCCCTGATGCGGAGTGGTTAGCACATCGCGTTACGACGCAAGGGGTCCCGGGTTCGACTGTGCATGGATGCTTGTGAATCACCATTCATTAATTTCATCATATCATCTCATCACACATCCCCATCTTCGCAATTAGCTAAAATTGGCACAAAAGCGGAGTACAATAAAGCAAATCAATCAATCAATCAAATCGTATTTTGGTTTCTTCACGTTCCAATTATACTTCTCTAGAATAACAACGATAAAGATACATGAATAAGGAATAGGCGAGGGAACACAAAGAAAAAACCATATCTGGGCACATGAAACTTTTCATTTCATGTTCTCTCCCCACAAAAATATTTCACTTCATTTTTTTTCGGAAGAAATCCGTCATAATCCACGGTCAGTGTTTCGATTAATAAATAATCACATAATAATCACATGCGTTTAACAGAGTGGGTTATGGCAAAGATACTACGAGTATCATATGCTACTGCTGCCTACACCACATGTAATTCGTCTCGATTTTAAGAGAACACAACGTTGCAATTACCAAACATTTACTTTAGTTTATTTTCTGTCAAGAAAATTTGTTGATTTAACCTCTACCAGGTAAATGGAAATCTGATCGTCATGATATAAATGCTGTTCTTTTACGAATGTGGTTACAGTAACGTCATTGTCAATAGGGGAAAAAGTCGAGTACTCGCTTGCTCCTACCTGTTTGCATATGAGGCATCGATACTGAATTTGAATTATTAAATTATTTCTTTCCCATTCTCAATTCCTTTGTCTCTGTCTACATATATATACATAATGTGAACACTGAGAAATATTTGACGGCATATATTTCACAAGACCTGGGTAGCAACAACAAGTACGGTAAATTTAAAAAACGAGGAACATAGATAAGAAGAGGAATAAAAAGGACTGATGTGGGATGAGAGGGCAATATGTTGTAAAAGAATGTATGCAAATACACACACACACACACACACACACACACACACACACACACAAAGAAATGTAAGTGATACTCTAATTGAGGAAAATTTAATTAATTAATTGTCAAGTGCCAAAAAAACAATAGGGAAGTTAAAGAAATATACGATTGGCATGCAGACACTGCGATGTTTTGTTTGACAATGTCGAAAACATTGGCAGACTACTTTAAGAGTTCTATCTTTATTCATCACATCAAATCAACAACTTCTAATATTTTTTACGCTTGCCAGATCTTATCCACGACATCTGACAAAAACCGAATTTTTCGTAATCTTGGTTTACGACATAGTGGATACTTATGTTCTTTAGAACTAAACTTGGTACTGTTAGACACACCAGGATCCGTTATTTTTTTCTCCTCTTGTTACTTTGCTTTCCTCCCGTTTGACAGTGAATGTTTTTACGTTTTATGTATGCGTCACATATTTGGCCTCGAAACCACTGGAATATTGCTAAGTTCTCATTTTTATTTAAAACACAATCGATTTATGATAAAATTACATTACTTGATTATTAAGGGATAAATGTTGAGAAATATGCATGTGTGAAGACAATACAATAAAATTGGTAGTTATCATTCCATGGACATAATTGAAGGGAAATTGGAAAGATCAAACTCCACTTTTCAGTTTTTAAACCGAGCCCGGAAAACAGTAGATATTAATATGTACGTGTATAATGTCTAACAATGAGGGTGCGGATTTAAAAGCACTAAAAAGCCCTCAAATAGGCAGACAAATGGGCACAAAAATAAAAAAAATAAGCACTTCAAAAAACACCCTAAAATCAAAAGACAGATTAATATTTATTTCCCACATGGGAAAAATATGTAATTTTATGTAATGGCCTTGTTTAAAACTATCAGCTGGTTACGTGATTTTCGGCTACTCGAAAACGTATCCGGGACAGGGTTTGTTTTTCTACCTATTACTTTAAAAAAAAAAAAAAGAGGATAAGCAGTGCTCGAAGTGAGGGGGCATGGTTTCCCCGAGTTAGCAACATTTTCACAGATCATCCCACCCGCTGCCACACTGTCATCGTTTCACCACGTTAAAGTTAAACTAGGTCGGTATTTTTGCTACAACCGTTTCTCATCTTCTTCTAAGAGAACTACTCCGCGGCGGACTAGTTAGCACTGCGCGCTACGATGGCACAGGTCTCGGGTTGGAATCCTGGCCTGGATAGGTGTTCTTTGTGAGTGTCCCTTCTTCAGTTTTAAAGTATCATCACTAGCGTGCGGATTTTTGCTTATTTGCCTTCTTTATTCCTTTGCAGAAAACATAGGCTTTAATGTTTAAAGTTCGTTTCATGGTGTTTATAGTCCGAAAACGCATTTAGTGCGTATAAATGCCTATTTTGAGGGTTAGTGTCTATTTTGCTTAATCGTGCCTAAACATGCCTATTCTGCCTTTTTTGATAACTTCAGCTGGTTTTATGCGTCTTTGGCTTTCCCTACATTGAAGAAGGTAAGCCATTGGTTACATTGAACTGACTGAAATATGGTATTCGCCAAATTTGAACCCACTACTTCCTTTTTTCCACCTGAAAGCCTCTAGTGTCAACCAGTACTCATCTGCTTTGTTGAGCGTGTGATAGGAGATAGGCAGTTATGTGTGGAGATATCGTGTTCATATGTTTAAAATGCCTAAGTACAAGGCAGCCAGAAGTGTATTAATAAAAAATGGATTGATGCAGAAGGTTGTTCTACGGATGAAAACTTGATTTTTGTTATTTAGCGCCGCTTTTCTCCACGTTTGGCTAATCGCATCGATGAGGATGAGTGATATGATGAAACTGATGAAGAGACACTCAGAAGCAGTGGCGTGCACAAGGGGGGGCTTGATGGGGGTTATAACCCCCCTTTCGCCCAGTATTCGTAAAAAAAAGAACGTCAAAGGTAGGAAAATACGACAAAATGATGGCTGACTACCAAGAAAAAATATACATAACTCCTCCCTTTCGAAAATCCTGGGCACGACACTGCTCACAAGGAACACCCATGCACAGGCCGGGATTCCAACCCGGGACCCTTGAGTTGTAGCCTTGTTGTACTAACACCTCCGCCACCGAGGTCGTGCCCACACGGAAAAGTAATTTTCTGTCAAGCTTGTATGAAGCAGACATCTTTAACTGTTAAATTACTTCCAAATAAACAATTTCTTTCACATGGGAAATATCACATGTACCTAGGTACTACATATGTAGCTATAGTTTTATGTATTGCACTTGTTCAAAACTGAGCTGCTCACGTATAAATTTCCACTCCTCAGAAAATGTTTTTCTACCTCTCGTGTTGTTTGGGAACAAAGGTAAATGGTGCACAATGCACACTGTGACGAGCCTTCAGCTTACATTACCTCAGTTCTAAATGTAACAATGCTATGTTATGTGACAAACTTCGTTTAGTGGCTTTGTGATGAATATGGAGAATTACACTAATAGCGTGTCTTGGCGCTAGTTGCGAGGATGCCATCCGCTCATATGCCGACTCACTTCGAGCACGGACACCAAATCAAACGATATTATTTATTATAAAATGTTATGCGCATACACAGATGAACAGCTCATCTACTCGTGCAAAAAGTGCAAGTAAAATACATTCAAATAAATAAATTAACCAGGTTGTGTTATCCTAGCTTCCCTGCAAATGATCATTTCATTCAAACTATTGTCAATAGTTTGTTAAACATATGTGCGCAATTAGTACAGTGGGTAACAGAAATTCATTTCTCCGGAGAAATTTTAATCGGAACATCCTTTAAAATATTTTTTTGTTAAAATGGTGCAAATCGTTTTTTCATCACTTCAGAACAATTATTCACGTAACAATCGTTAGCTCAAGTAATTTCTGCGAGAATTACTTGAACTGACGATTCTCTGAAATTTGTGAATTGTTAGCCCACTTTTATATGTAAACTGGAATGCTAATACAGTATGCATGTGCATTGGAAGTAAAAAATGCCTATTTTAATGTATTTTTATTTTGGTTGCCTATTTTAGAGCCCCTTTTTAAGTGCCTATTTGCATCATTTTGGTGCCTATTGCCTGCCTATTTCAGAGGTTTTTAGTGCCTATAAATCCGCACCCTAATCATCACACATCTTCGCGATCACCCAAGAAAATTTAAGTAAAATAAACAAAATCAATCAATGGAAATTCGTACATTAGGCTAAAACTTAATGAAGAAGATTTCAGGCTTAGTTCTGCTCCGTCCAGTGTGTCCGATATTGAGCTACATGTGCAAGTTATACTTCTTGTAAATATATCTGCAAAAATATACCATTATATTAAATTTTAATTTCAAACTGTGAAATGCGAGAAATTTCTCAGTTTTCAAGTAAAATCATAATAATTGTATTTGCCACTTTTATTCTCACCATTTGTATCGTTCCCATTTTATCCGCTTGCCATTTTCAATTTGCCACTTTTTCCGTTGCCACTATTGCCTTTGCCATTTTTACGTAAATTCCACCAGTTTCATGCCCAATTGTTTGCAAGTTATGAAAAAAAATTGCACCCTTAAAATAAATTGTGGATGTTCCCAATAAAATGTATCTGAAGAAATGAACTTGCGTTACTCATTGCGCTGATTACGCACATTACACTAATACGTGAGCTGTTAATTTGTATGGCATTACATTTTAGAATAAATAGCATCGTTTGACTTATGCAACACAAAGGCACTACACTAAGTTTTTCACATAACTTATAACTTAGCATTGTTTCATTCAGAACTGAGGCAATGTAAGAGGGTTCATCTCGGTGTGCATTGTTCACCATTTATTCTTGTTTCCTAAGAACGCGATAGGTAGAAATACATTTTCAGAGGAGCCTAAAATCACGTACAGAGAACTTGAGTTTTGAACAAGGATATTTTGTAAAACTATATAGGTACGTACATGTATGTGGGATAGAATATTAATTTGTATAGTAATTTAACACAAGCTTGACAGAAAGTTACTTTTCTGTCAGTGGGGCCGATCTCCGTGAGGAAGTGGATAGCACAGCAGGGGTTCCAGGTTCGAATCCTGGCCTGGGCATGGATGTTCTTTGCGAGTGTTCCTTCATAAATGTCATCATGTCATCCCTCATCCGAATCCTCGCGATTAGCCAAAAGTGGAAGAAAAGCGATGCTGAATAACAAAAATCAAATTTTCCGTCGGTGGTTAAACAAACTTTTGCAGAAATCCATTTTTAAATCAATACACATCTGGCAGTCTTGTGCTTTTGGCATTTTTAAACATATGAACATGATATTTCCACAGATAACTGTCTACTTCCTTTCACACACACACACAACAAAGCAAATGAGTATGGGTTGACTGCTACAAGATTTCAGGTGGAAGAAAGAAAGGGTAGTTAGGCGGTAGGTGTCGTTATGTCCACGGTGATGACTGATGAGTCACTAACAGGTTGTCCAGTTTGCTTACCCCGATTGAGGCTTTCAGTCAGTTCAACGTCAACGAAGGCTTACATTCAACATAGGGAAAGCCAAAGGCGCATAACAAAGCTGAAATAAGCAAAAATTGCAGAATAGGCATTTTAGGGACGATTAAACAAAATAGGCACTCAGCTAATAGGCATTTATAGGCAATACAAAAATGCGTTTTTGGACTAGAAACACCATGAAACGAATTAAAAATATTAAAGCCTATGTTTTATTACGAAAGAATGAAAAAGGCAAATCCGCAAGCAATTGATGATATGTAAACATCTAAGTTGTGGGATCACTTCATCCTCTGCACAAATATGTTGAACTTGATCTCACTACGTGACAATTACTGGAATTCCATGGAAAAGGAAGACTTGCCCCGCAGGTGTTCAAAGCCCCTACCTCCACCCCATCCTTTGTTGTAAGAGGGACAGTTTCGATTTGAAGAAAGACATTCATTCTTGGAAACCATGATGGTAATCTCACAGAAGAAACAGGAGCATTTACTATAGCTTGGTGAATGAAGAGTTTTGAAGACAGAGTGGAAATGGAAATATAATGATGTATTGGGTGGAAGTTTTTGAAAAGAGAAAATTAATGACACAGAACAGCAATCAAAGTACAAGTACAATAGTACTGTGTTATAATTTTAAATATGTCAGTCAATTTCTACATTTATTTTCCATGGTTAATTGTATCGTGGGGTTCATGGCCGTATTTAGAGGGGGGTTTCTAGGGTTCAAACCCCCCCCGAAACTTCTGACATGTTGGATTAATGGAAGTTCAGAAACCAATATTGTAACAAATTTTTAATTTTTTTTCGAAGCATCACAAAAATACATGGAGACAATGTTGAAACGATCGAGCTAGAATTTTCATACATTTGGAATTCTGAAACTTGAGTGAAACAGGATTTATTCTCAGAATCTTAGCCCACCCGCGACCCCTCCATTATCACTTCTGCTGTCATCTTTCCAGTGTTGCTCCTGCGTCACAAGGAATAAATATAGACTGAAGATTCCCTTATGATTGTCCCAAAATTCCCTTTCCAGCTTTTAAATTCCCTGTCCGATAAAGTCGAAAATCCCCCTTGATAGGAGTTCAAACCTAGGATCTCCAGTTTTGTAGCACATTACGTTCGCGATTGAGGTTACAATCCAAGCACCAGGCTAAGTTTTTAAAAAGAATAACTGGTTCTACACCTTTCAAAATTCCAAAAATTTAATTTTAAAGTCAAACAACAAAAACTTTATGACTAAAATTTCCATCTAACTTTTAAAGCTTTTCTCTTGAAGGTATCTAAAGATTAATGACGAAGTATAATAATTGTGCATTTCAGTACACACTGTATGAAACGTAAAAAAAAAAAAAAGAAAGAAAATTGTGCTGGATATTCACTCATCTGTTGGATTGAATAAGCCTCCTCAAGGATATAACAATAATATAATAATAATTATTAGTAGTATTATTATTATGGAATAAAATTGTTTTATTATTATGAAATTTTAATTATTATTGTGCAATTATTGTTATTATTTCTATTATTAAAATTTCTGGCGACGCCCATGATGGGAACAATTATGAATGAACCCCCCCCCCGAAATTTTTTCCTGCCTACGGCCATGGTGGGGTTCCCTTTGGTAACTCCCAGATAATGTAGTGCCCACGCTGTCGCTTTGAAATCCAAGGATCTCGGGAATCCACTACTAGCAGACACAATTTGCTTACCCCACTGGCGTACGCGGAGGAGGGGGGAATAAGGAGCTACAACCCCTCCCCGAAATTTTTTGACAATAAGAAAATCTAAAGAACTTGGGAAAACTTCCCTTTAAATTACCCTCCAGCAACCATTTCTTTCTTTGAGTTACTTCTGAAAGGAAAGTTTAAAATAATTATTGGAGCTCCTATGTCATGAAAAAGGAAATACAACAGCGAGGCAGTGGCGGCGATTAGAGGGCGAGGGGGCAATAGTCCCCCCAACTTTTCGCCACTTTTGCCCTCGTACTTTGCTAAACATTATCTACAAAGGAAAATATACTGCCTTTGCCCCCAGTTTTGGCACCTTGCCCCTGCCGGTTTTAGAATCCAATCGCCGCCACTGCACCGAAATTGATTACGCCAAATAACATGGCTACTATTGTAACAGAGGCCCCTGCAAGGCAGGCACCAACAATTTGCTCTCTTTGAAACACTGTCAGCTCCGACATGATTCAGTATCAACTGCAATGCACGCTATCTACAGTGCAAATGTCGACTCCTACCAGTCCGACAGGGTCCTATCTCACGGCGCAAGACAAAATAATGTCGCAACGTGTCCGATTTCAAGTGGAAAAAGTGTGTCGATATCACCCGTTCCGATGTCGTGCTGTTTCCATATTTTTGTCCATCCCCTGTACATTTTTTATGTTGGTGATAATGTTTTAGAAACTTTTTCGTTTTACCTACTTTATACCCTACTGCCTATATCTTTAACTTTTACGCCTGTTCTTTTTAAATTTTCAATGACATTTTTAGAATGTGTTTTTAAAAAATTGTACATAACTTAGTTTTCTTTCAAAAACATTATTTATTAGCACATTACGATGTTGCCAGTTGCCAGAAACAATTACAAAGCTAGGAAAAAGTGGTGAAACTCTTATCCATTAAAGTCTTGGAGGAATCGGTGCAGCTACTAATTGAAGTGTCAGGAGAAAAAGTTAGCAGTTTCAGAAAAGTGCAAAGGTGTAATGAGTAAAAACTATTTGTGATATTCTTAAACGAGAAAAAATATTTCATTCACGATATGAATCCAGTTCTTACAATAGCCTATTTCATGGGAGGTCAAATGAGATCATTTTCTCGTTACGAAAATCATTCTTTCTGACAGACGGCTAGCAATGAATGTTCAAAAAAAATATAAAAAAATAGTGGTTGTGTGTAATCAAGGCAAGAAATGAAAGTAAATATGTTATTTACATGTTGATTTTAAAATTAAATTATAGAGATAAATTATTTGGAACTTTCCCACTTTATTTTTGTTTATTGTGCCTATTTTTTTTAATTTGGTGCCTATTTTCCACATTATAAATGTTTTTTTTCTGCCTATTCTAACCAAAATAAATACCCGAACTCCGGTGCAAGTTATGAAAGTCATTCTTAGTTATCCTTGATATCGCACACCTTGTTAGGTTAGATAAAACAAGAACAAGCAGAACATTAAGAGTCAATGAAGCAGCTTAGAGTTTCTAATCCGACTAAAGTCAGAGATTGAAGGGGGACGAGTGGAGGATTGTTTCTGCCAGTGATCAGAACGCTACATTTTATAAGTATCTTCGCTACAACTACAGCTACTCTTCCAAAATGTAGCTTCGCTACAGCTACAACTACATTTACCAAAAAGTAGCTCGCCACGCTACTCTTGTTCGCTACTCGCTACTTCGCTACTTTTGCGCTACTTCTGTATTAAAAACTTAAACAACTATATGGCTATTCAAAAGAAGCTCTAGTATGATAGTTGTACGTACTGAAAAATAGATTCTGTTATTTATTACCATGATTCCCTTCATTCTATAATTTTTATAGCAGTGTTACTTCTGTTACATAATTTTAATAAAGTGTTTGAGAATAAAGTACCTTTGTAAGTGGCATATCAATTCAAAAAACTAGGTCTTACACGTATCCGTGATGTTCTCATTGTAATTTGAAAAATACTTATGTGACAGACTTCTTTTTAAAATTAATTGGAAGAATATCACATGTATCGAAATTAACTAGAACGTGTTGCACAAAATGGGAATAAGATAAAAATGTGATATGTATCAATTTAATCTTCTTAACTTAAACAGAATGTTATTTGGGGGATGGCGGATATTAGCTCCAACCTTGAGGATATCTGGGGGATGCTTCTAATGGTATAAATGAGAAACAGGTGGAACAATGCTTTACGTAAGTCTTTCTGTTGAAAATGCTTCCCCGAAGACACAGTGGAAATTGTAATTGTCACCTTGTATTCAAAGGGCCCCAGGTTCGATACCCGGCTGAGGTCACATGGTGGTTCGTATCAGTCTCGATCAGCTGATTTGTGCATAAAGTGAACTCAAAACAAACACTAGGAAAGACTCCTAGTTGGGAAGATGGGATCCTCCTGCTCCTCCATTCTCCACTCATCATTCTTCCCCATTCTCACAATTAGCCAAAAGTGGCAGAAAACGGCCTTATGTAAGAAAATAACTAAATAAACAATTCATCCTCATTGCCATGATTAGAAAAAGTTACAGGAAAGGGACGAAAAAGTAGGAAAAATACATAAATTTGAAAACTGTGTATTTTAACAAAAAAATGTCATTTCTGCAGGAAAGTCAATAACTTGTACGTTTTTTTTACAATATCAAAAATATATCGAGGAAACTGATGTGTAAACCCGAGTGTTCTAAACATATTGTAATTTTCAAATTTGCGAACAAATATCATGACCAAAATAATTGTAATTCCAGAAACAATCGTTCTTGTAACAATAATTTCCTGCCGGTGTGATCCTATACACTGACAATGATCAATGCTGTTAACGTACTGAACCATTGATTGCTGGCACTATTGCTTTGTCAGATTAGTAGAAAATGGATCGCCCGTTTTTGCACTGTAAGTTGTGTTTTACACAGTAATTATCGATATTTTGCTGTCTGTTATGCCATCGATATCCACAGGATTTGTTCCAGGGGTGGCACAAACGGGGCATTTTTTCCTGGCGGTGTAGCAAATGTGGCATGATTCTCCCCAAAATAGCGATGCAGCTAAAATAAATGGCTATTAGCCTGAATATATTCATATAGGCCAGTTAGTTATCTGGATATTAGAATTATTCAGATGCTAATGAAATAAATTACGCAGCTATTTATAATCTGCGATATAAAGATATTTAAAATCTAGATTATCTGTATTTGCATGTAATGGACTTTGTCTTTTTGAGTCTCTTGCAAAAGTAAGCAATATTGTCATTTATTTTTGACGCCGTTGCCACATTAAAAAATTACCTCAAAATGCTGAGAAAAATGTAGCTGTAGCGAAATTTTCGCTACAACTACAGGAATTTTGTAGCTTCGCTACCGCTACAACTACAATTTAAAAAATGTAGTGCCGCTACAGCTACCACTACAAATTTTGTAGCTAGCTACAGTAGCGACGCTACAAGTAGCGCGCTACTTCCGACCACTGGTTTCTGCCTACTAAAAGATAGACCAAGAAATGGAGTCATATTTTCCTTTATCTTATAGAAAATATAACAAACACCCCCGGCTGCTGGATTGTGTAACAATGCTCCTTTTTCGGAGCAACAACTGACTATTTGGCATGGGCAGATGTTGGAAATTGTTTGGTGTTTACTTGGATCAAAATTTCCCTCATTTCCCTTTCCGACCGGTTTAGGCGGTTAGGCGAAATGGGATGCCATCCGAAATTGGGATATTTGTTCAAATTGGCCGAATGGTTAGTGCAAGTTCTTTATATCAGAATTACTTTAATTCACAATTCCCTGCGAAGATGAATTGTTAATTAATACCAGTGGCGTGTCCAGGATTTTCGCAGTAATTTCTATCATTTACTGCCTTTCACTTTTTAAAAATAATACTGGAGCAAAGGGGAGGGGTTACGACCCCCACCGATCCCCTCTTGGCACGCCACTAATTAATACATTTCTGGCTGTCATATCCTTGTCATTTTGAAACACATGATACCTCCTCATACAACCACATTTTTTCACAGGCACATCAAAGCAAATGAGTACTGATTGATTCCCACAAATCTTTCAGGGGGAAAAAAGAAGGGGAGAGGGGCCTGCCCGATGGCGCATTGGTAGCGTCGTCGCCTTGTAATCAAGGGGTCTCGGGTTCGATACCAGGTGGAGGCACATGGCACAGTGGTTCGGATCCCACTTTAAACTGTAGGTCCAGTCCCGATTAGGTGGACTTAGAACACCAACTTAGACCAAGAAGGGGAGAGCTGTCGTCGTTACGTCCACATATATGATGAGTCACTAACAGGTTGTCCAGTTTGCTTACCCCGATTGAGGCTTTCAGTCAGTTCAACGTCAACGAAGGCTTACATTCAACATAGGGAAAGTCAAAGGCGCATAACAAAGATAAAGTAAGCAAAAATTGCAGAATAGGCATTTTAGGGACGATTAAGCAAAATAGGCACTCACCTAATAGGAATTTATAGGCAATATAAAAATGCGTTTTTGGACTAGAAACACCATGAAACGAATTAAAAATATTAAAGCCTATTTCTTACTAGACCCGGTGGAGGAGGCACACTGTAGTTCGGATCCAACTTTAAACAAGAGGTGGTCGTTTTCGTTCAATCTCCCTCACCTTCATGCCTCGCCCTCACCCTCACGGATTTTCCTTGCCCTCGCCCTGACCCTCACACGCCCTCACCCTCACGACTCGCCTTTCGCCCTCACACGCCCTCACCCTCACGACTCGTCTTTCGCCCTCACAAGCCCTCACCCTCACAGCTCACAGGTCGCCCTCACCCTCACACGCCCTCACCCTCACGACTCGACTTCGCCCTCACCCTCACACGCCCTCACCCTCACGACTAGCCTTTCGCCCTCACCCTCACGCACCCTCACCCTCACGGATTGACATGGCCCTCACCCTCACGACTCGCCTTTCGCCCTCACCCTCACACGCCCTCACCCTCACGACTTACAGGTAGCCCTCACCCTCACACGCCCTCACCCTCACGGCTCGGCTTCGCCCTCACCCTCACACGCCCTCACCCTCACGACTCACCAGTCGCCCTCACCCTCACACACCCTCACCCTCACGGCTCGGCTTCGCCCTCACCCTCACACGCCCTCGCCCTCACGGATCGATCTCGCCCTCACCCTCACAAGTCTTCGGAGGGTGAGGGTGAGGTCTGCCCTCGTGAGGGTCGCCCTCCGGAGGGTGACCACCTCTGCTGAAAACTGCTGCTTACAACCGAGTAAAGTCACCAATAACATCTGCTGAAAAACTGGCTGTTGCTCTGAGGTATGTTGGTTACAATGAAATCAAGTCTTTTTTGATAATGTTTACTTAGTCGTTTGTATATATGTGAGTAATGCAAAAATGGGTATCACACTAACAAAAAACAGCGATTTTAGTTAATTATTATTTTTCGATGAATGTCTTGTCATTCTGGGTAGGACTGAGGGTTTCATCGAGGATGACACTTGTTTGAGAAAGTTCAGATTTAGGTGTTACAGGGGTGGACCAGGGAGACGACACTGACGACTGGTGGGAGGTAGATAGGCTTTCATAGAAACCAAAAGGTGATGAACCAGAACCATACTCTGACTGCTGGTTTAACATTTCAGTCTCCGTGACAAGTTGGAAGACTCTCATTTTGGTCTGAGTGATGAGGTCAGGTCGAAATTCTTTCACCGTCATAGCCATGGTGGTACTCGCTTCGAAAGTTCCTGAATACACTTTTTGAAATGGATCCTGTCTACTTTCTTCTCATTTGAGTACTGGAAAAGTACAGACTTTTCCATCCTCTTTTTGGACAAGGGAGGTGGTTACGCGGCAGGACGAGGTGGTTGAGAGTGGGGGGAAGCTGTGTTAGGCTCGTCTGTTAGTGGACAGCCATCTCCCCCGATGCTGCTGAGGTCACTATCAAGTTCTACAGATCTTTTATCACGACGATTGTCTTGAGGAGGAAAAGCGTTTGAGAAACTGTCCTTTTCGTCTTCAACAGAACCTAAAAACCTCAGCCTGTCCCAGTAGCTAGCTCTCTTATTTTTTGTAGCAGATCCTGTGAAACCTTTTTCCTCTTTTTTCTGTATTTTGTATACTTTTCCAGCGTCTGTGGCACTCATCTTCTGCAACACAAATATTATACATACATTTTTGTTATTATATCTATGAATATATTTTATCATATTGATTCATTGAAGCAGTTCTACTGTAGGTAGCTAATACCAAACAAATTATGTTTCAGATTTCTAGCCACAGGAGAAACGTACAGGTCATTGGCATGTTCATACCTCATCTCTCCATCTGTTATATGTACTTTTGTACCTCAAGTTTTGGCAGTATTGCAAAGGAAGCTAGTGCCCGTGTTTCTGCCTCCCCCTGACCAAATAGATAGGAAAAAGGCTGAAAAATAGTGGACTCGCTGGGAATTTCTTAATTGTGTTGCCGCTTGATGGTAAACATGTTAGGTTGGTAGCACCTTCTAATACAGGAAGCTTATGCTTTAATTACAAAGGTTTTTTTTTTCAATTGTGCTTCTTGCGTTGGTGGATGCCAATTACAATTTTTTAGTTGTTGACGTCGGTTCCTATGTTAAAGAAGGCGACACTGGAATATTTTAAAAGTCTAAGATGGGGCATTTGGTGGAAAATAAAACAATATTTCCTCCACCACAGTATCTCCAAAATTCAAGGATCTTGCTACCACATGTAATACAATAGTTGGTGATGAAGCCTTCATGTTGAGCGAGCATGTCATGAAACCATACTGCAAACAACAAGTGTTGAAAGATGCAAGGAAAAGAACAATTAATTACCGCCTGAGTAAAGCGAGGAAAGTTTCGGCAAACGCTTTTGGGATTATGTGTGCCACTTTCAGAATTTTCTTCACCCCCATTAATGTAAGACCCAAAATTGCAGAATCGATAACTGTTGTGTGCTGTTGTTTACACAGCATGCTCAGGGAGGAATATTTGTCTGTTAACCCCGATGGTGTTAACGGAGCGCAAACCATTGAAGAGTGAGTGCCCAAACGAGAACATGGTTCGTCTCGCAGGTAGAGGTGGTTTTGCTCAATCTGAGGGTTTTGCAGTGAGAAACCGATTCACGGATTATTCCAGTAGGTAGAAGAGTTAACATATTATTCACGAAATTGTAATGTATAAAAGATTCAGAATATAAAACAAAAATAACTATGCTAATACAAAAGTTAATAAAGAACAAACTTGTACATTAAGTACATTACATATTTTCCGGTTAGATTACATATTATTACATAAAATGCTGTTTTTGCGCGATTTATGTATTATTCATTGTGTATTTTAGTGACATAAACGTTCAAAATATTATATATATTTTTTGCCAGACAAGACGTTTCCTTCCATGCTTGCGAGCTCTAGCCAATGATCACGAACAGTTCAACGTTATTTAGGACATTACAATTTCATTACCTCAAAATAAGAAATCAATTCCATTAATAAATGCACTAAAGAAATTTGTATTAAAGAAATCCCAACTTTCTTCCCTAACTAAAAAAACTACTATAGTTAAGATAGGTGGTATTACTTCTACTTCTTAAATTTAAAACATATGGAGACATTAATTTAGTGTAATTGTTTTTTTTATTGTCAAGAATCTCAAAAATAAAGGAAAAAACCGAATATTACTAAAAGGATCGTTACATATTTAGCTATTGTTACATATTATTTTACATATTTCGGGCATTTGGCCTACATATTTATGTGCATATTTTTGCTACTTAAATATCCAGACCTTATTAATGACAAACATTTGCCTCCACTAGAATTATTCCATGTACTTACTTCTCTTGTTGACAATTTTTCCAATTTCTTCCCAAATCAAGTCTTTCATCAATATATTTTTGTAATCTAGATTCATATCCCGCAGACAAGAATTACCCATCACTGCTTCAATTAACAGTTCATCCTCCTCGCCACTGAAACGCAGTTGTGGCCTATTAGGTGACATTGAAGCCACTCGGTACAAACTAAAAAACTTCGATGTAGAAAAAATGCTTGTTTTACGCGGCGCACAACACAATATACCCGTCCAGAGCCGGTCCACCTATCACGCCCGACGTAAAACGCTGGCGTACTACGCAATGAGCTCTGTAGGAAAACACCCTCACAACTTTCTCCTTTTTGAGTTGACATCGCATTGCGAATTGCGTTCTACGAGACACTTCTAGGAAAACGCGGCTTAATAGCTGCAGATAAACTAAAACACAGGCATTGTTGCGTGAAAATCTCGAGGCTTCTTTATATCATTCCCCAAAATCTTGCTTCGTTGTGTAGATTTATTGTTCTCTGCACGAAAATAAACCAGCCAAGGTCAGGCGTTTTCGGAGCTTTCCCTTGTCTCCTCCACACCCCCGGCCTTCCAGGGTTGGCACACTTCTTCTAATTTGCTCAGTCGACACTTCTCGCGTTGCAGGTGTGCGGTTGATTTCGTCTTCGCTGGTGAATTTCGTAAGGATTATGAGGTTTTGCATTCATTATGAATGGCATTGAGGAGCAGCGTCCTACGTGCGGTACAATAGCAGGTTGAAGTAATGGTGGTGTACGTATGTGCCTGCCGAACGGACATTAAATAACAAAGTGAGATGATCATTGAAAACGTTTACAAGTTTTACATAAATCTTGCCTATAACGAAGAAACGAGGAAGAACATCAACTTTGTAAAAGTACAAAAACTAACGGTGGACGCTTGCGGAATTTCTGAAAAGTCTGTTCACACTCGAGGTGTGAACGTTGTCTTTGAGACACGAAGGAAGAGTTATAAACAGGAACACAAAAAACACTGAACTTGACCATCTTAACAAAGACGTAGTTCAGAGTACCGTTCTGGAGTAGTACGAGCAGGGAAAATACCTACAACTAGAAAAATATCAGGCTGATCTATGGGGTAAAATTAATTAGTTTTATCTTCTGAAAGTCCTCGGTTTTAAGTTTAAGAAGCACAACAATTGTGGAAAATAACAGTAGTAGTGAAGCATTGATCCTAATTTGAAATTGAAGCTGCATTTGCTTTAATGTAGTAGATGCGGTCTCTAAGATGTTCAGCGGCTGCTGTCTCTCTTTCTTCAGCATTGTTGTTAAGAATTGTTTCTTGTTTTGTTTATTCACCAGCCGGTTTGTTTTTTAGGTTCGCATTTCATAACCACTGCAAATAAGCAGTAAGAAAAGGAAATAACAAGTTTGAGAAAATATTTTCTTAACTCTTGCAAAGTATGCAGTTTTAGATCCTTTGATCTAAACGATTGTTTCACTTTAAAGTTAAGAGCTGACTGTTCGACCGACAGCTTTTTTATTATCGTATCAATCCCTAAGATTGTATGTTTATTTTATTAAGTCTCTCTGAACGCTTCATGTTGACCAGGGCATTCACTTGTTTTTCTCAGCTGTCTCAAGCCTCTTAGGCATGTTTACAATGCATTGTGTTGTGCCATGCAAACCTCCTGAGCATTCAGGAAACAGGTAACACTTCTGGTTTTGGTGTCAGCGGTTTGCATGGTAGCAATTATGATAATCACACGATTCGGCGATTCGGCATCGAGGAAGAGCTCGATGGCCAGGGAATATAGAGGTGAGACAAGCTGGGAGGTGACTGACTTTGGAGATTGAGTTGTGAGAGTGAAGGTGGTCAGCAAGTCAGTAGGTGAGGAGTACTACGACACTCTTGTCGACAAATAGGAGAGAAGCTTACAGAGGACTTCGCTATTTTCATTCAGCTAAAGACTTCAGTTAGACAGGTAATTATCCTACACCCAGCCATGATACAGGTTCAACGGTTCACAAAACACAACGAGTGTCCATTGTCTTTTCAGTAGTTTAATTCCTTTGTGTAATTTGTACCTTTCGCATGCCAAGCAATAACTCGTCATGTCAATGACGAGTGGTCTCATCAAGAGGATGAATGATGAGTAGTTTACATCACCCCATCGATTAACTGGTTTAGATCCCTTCATTCTATAGAATGACACGTGGTGGAGATTAGCGGGTCTTTTCATTTTTTCAGAAATGAAAAGAAATTTTTACCCAGTTTAAATTCAACCCCACCCCAAATATTGACACATGGTCAAAACCCACCCTAAAATTCTGTTCATTTGTTTAGTTTTTTTGGTATAGCCTTGCCAAAATTAATTTTGAAAATACATAGGGCTTAAAGCTTTTTGCATTTATTGGGGGAGAAGAATTTACTTGTGCCATGATAGATGTCGAGCTTTCACCTTGCTGATGAACTCGACGAAACATTAGATCAATTATTAGATATAGCACGAGGGACTACAAGTTTCAATTTAGATGTCAGCGGCCCATCTGCAAGTTCCACCCCCAAATTTAAACGTAGCCCAATTTTAACTAGACGCCTTCAGCGAGAATTATTGGAAAAACAGAAATGTGAACCACAATTAGAGCAAGAGGATCAGGATATTAGAGATTTAGACCAAACACAATTCGCAACGATGGCTCAGTCGCAGTTTGTTCCCCCAACTATCTTAGAGGGTATCCGATTTCAGGGGATAGCCGGGGAGGATGTATCAAAATTTTTAGATAAAGTGGATAGCCTTGCCATATTGAATGGAGGGAACAATGCCCGTAAGCAGGAATTATTTCCAGCCCTTCTGGCCGGGCCAGCGTTACGATGGTACCAGACCTGGAAAGATGGTACAGAAAATCAAGAAGTTTCTTACGAGGTGATACGGCAAAAAATTAAAGACGAATTTACAGGGTCCTTGGATCAACTCCAGATCGAGGAACAAATTCGATATAGATTACACAAGGAAACTGAGCCAGTTACGAATTATGTTCGGGACAAACAATTACTTCTACTCAAGGCAGACCCCAAAATGAGTGTTCAACAACAGATCAAGCAGATCATTTTGGGATTACAGGTGGATTATATGAAAGATATCCACCATAAAGAGTATGAGTCCGTGCATGGGTTACTTAAGGATTTAAAATCCTTTGAAAAACTTCAGTTCTTGATGAGGCAGCGCAAGCTGAAAGAACTGAGGTACGAAGATAGTTTATTCTCTCCTTTGCATAATACACCAACTTTTCCGCAACAGCAGCAGATTTTACTGCAGAGTAACAATGTGGCTACTGCTGAGTCTGCGCAAGCGCGACCCACTTCAGACATTGCGGCAAAATTCAAAGCATTGCAAAAGGAGGTTGAGCAATTAAAATTATCCAATAATCCTCACAATACCAAAGCTCAAGCCCAGGCTCAGGAAACTGGTCTGGAAGCGAGATTAGCCAGTCTCACTTTGAGATTGGATAGCATGGAGGATCAAAAACAGAACCCTGGCACCGACTCATCTACTCCAAAACAATTTAGAGAACCTTATTATAGGGATAATTATCAGTCAGGTAATAATTATAGAGGCTCCTATCGGGGTAATAATAATAGACGACAATACAATAGGGGGTACAGGAATGGACGTAATAATAATGGTAACAACTCAGATCGCAATAGGCGATATGGTAATACCCAACAATGGCGAGGACGTGGAAACTTCCGCGGACAGAACTCGCGGGGTTCCTCGTCTTCCGCAGGGCGAGACCAGGAAAACAGGGAAGAGCAACAGGGGAGACCACGCTGCTCTATTTGTAATTACCCTAATCACACAGCAGCCACTTGTTTTCAGAACACGGAGGCTTTAAAGGAACAGTGACTGCCCATAGAAGAGACGTATGCGCAGATTTCGTTGGCAAAGAGATATCAGTCTCTACTTTTCCCTATGAGGAATTAATTTACATTAACGCAGTGTTAGGGGGACAACGTCAGAGGTTTCTCGTGGATTCCGGAAGCCAAGTATCAGTTACCAGTGATCGAGGCATTCCTTCAACCGCCAAACGTTTCAAAATTCATTCGGCCATAAGGGGAGTAGCCAAAGAACAAATTGAAATTAAAGAGATTGTCCTATTAACATTTGCAATAAACGGCCGCAATTTTACCCATTCTTTTCGGATGATTCCAAATTTTGAACATGGGACAATCCTAGGAAATGATTTTTTAAGAGCTCATAAGGCAAATTTGGATTTTGATCAAAATCGACTCACATTGAGGAGATTTGGTACTCCTCCGCGGAACCAGTTAAGGACGGAACACAGAAAGACCTTTGACGTTTCCATAAAAGTTGCTAGTCTGATCAGGGATTTATATGTGCCGGAATTTGTAACTTCCAGACAAATTAGAATCAAACCTAGATCTCATTTGTGTATTCCTGTCAAATTGACAAATTCTAATAATCAAAATTTAACTTATTTGGAACCAGATTTACAGTTTCAAATGGACACAGGTTTAATGGTGCCTAGAGCCATTGTAAATCCAGAGTCATTTTTAATTTGGATTACTAATCCAAATTCTTACAAAATTAAATTAGGAAAGGGGCACGTTTAGGTACCGCAGAGGCATGGCAAAATCCAGTACCAGCTTCACGTCATACTACAGATGACGAAGGACCTAACGTTATGGTGACTAAGGAGACTGGCACCGTGACAAAACCAGTGCACGACATTACTAAATTTGACATTAATCCAGCATTGGAACCCGATCAGAAATTGCAACTTAGACAATTATTAGAGAAGTATGTAGATGTATTTTCTTGGTCTGAGCAAGACATTGGTTGTGCCACTAATTATACGCATCGTATAAAGTTAAAGGACGATTCGGAATTTCACGTCCCAGCCTACCCTATACCTGTACACCTGCGTAAGGAAATTAATCAGCAAATTGACAACTTGCTAGAAGCAGGGGTCATCAGTCCTACAACATCACCGTACAATTCACCAGTTTTTCTTGTCAAGAAGAAATCAGGAGCTTATCGCATGGTGCAAGATTTTCGATTACTGAATGCCAGGTCCGTTTTCGACGCAGTTTCAATTGGAAACATTTCAGAGATATTGCACAATATGGCCGGTAAGAGCTACTACTGTAGTGCTGATCTGAAACAAGGATTTTTTCAAATTCCTTTAGCAGAACAATCGAAAAAGTACACTGCCTTTACTATACCAGCCAGGGAACAATTTGCGATGAACTTTACACCTATGGGACATGTGACTTCTCCTGCGGCAATGACCCGATGTGTTCAGCTCGCTACAGCGGGGATGAACGACAATAACTTTGCCTTTTATATCGATGACATGTTTGTTTTTGCCAATACATTTAAGGATATGTTGGTGAATTTAGAGAAAATGTTTCAATGTTTACGATCTGCCGGATTGAAATTGGCTGTACCTAAATGTTCATTTGGATACTATGAGACAATTGCCTTGGGCCACAATGTGGGCAAATATGGCTATCGTATAAGTGATAGAATACTGTCATCCATTAAGAATTATAAGGTTCCCACCACCACGAAGAAGGTTAAAATGTTTTTAGGTCTTTGCAGCTACGTGAGGAAATATGTCAAAAAATTTTCTGATATTGCATCACCATTACAGGGTTTAATTCGTAAGGGCAAGAAATTTACATGGGGTCCTGAACAACAATCGGCATTTGAGAAATTAAAGGAAGCTTTAATTACTGCACCTGTTTTGTTACCGTACGATCCAGCGAAGAACACCAAGGTTTTCACCGATGCTTCATCTCATGCGGTCAGTGGCGTATTAATGCAGCCCAATGCAGAAGGAGAGTACTTGCCATGTGCGTACTGCAGTAGAACGTTGACCGACACTGAAAAAAGATTGAGTGTTATTGAGCAAGAATTAACAGCAATTTTATATGCTTTCAAATCATTTAGATTTTATCTTGTTGGGCGCCATTTTGATTTATACACGGACAACAAAGCAATTACGTACATTAGGACATCCCGTAATTTGAGTTCAAAGCTTCTTCGATGGAGCAACCTTTTGGAGGATTTTTCATTCACTCCTATCCATGTTAGAACTACGGAAAACATCGCCGATCCCCTCAGCAGAGAATGTGGAGAAAACGTAGAGGATGGCAACACTGAAGAGGACATTCCCGAACCCAGGACACTTACTTTATTTGATGCAACCACAGATGTCGCGGAACATCAGAGACAGGATTCATTTTTTGGCCCAATTATTAAAGTTTTGGAGGACCCAGACAGGGACGATGGAACATTACCTCTATACATCCAGAGGCAGGTCTATCATCATGTGTTGGAAGATGGATTATTATATAGACAGCAGAAATTAGGAGCTACTACCAAGAAATTATTATGCATTCCAATGACATTACGTGATTCTGTGATTGAGACACTCCACGCTTCACCCATAGGAAGTTCTCATCTTGGGTTTACCAAGTGTTACAATGTGGCCTTACCACGAATTTATTTTCCAAATATGAAGTTATTTATACAGAGGAAAATTAGGGAATGTATTACATGCCAGCAGAATAAACGCCGTCCAGGTCTACCAGCAGGAGAACTGTGCACTTTTCGCGCACAGAAGCCATTTCAGCGGATTTGTCTAGATTTTTCAGGTCCATATCCTCCTTCATCCAATCTTCGTCATCGATACATAATCGCAGCAACAGATTTTGGGACGCGCTATTTAATAGCCAAACCAGTTGCAGATTGCACGGCCAGTACAGCAGCAGAATTTGTGTATGAAGAGATAGTGTTACGCTACGGAACCCCACAGGATATTTACAAGGACCGTGGATCAGCATTTAAATCTAAGCTTTTCCAGGAACTTGGCAATAAATTGGGAATCACCATCAAGTTTTCACCAGTCGGTCTACATAATTCTATAGGTCTTTCTGAACGGAACCACGGGGCATTGCAGAGTATAATGAAGTGCTATGTTAATTCAAAACATACAGATTGGGTCCAATATTTACAGCCAAGTGTATTCAGTTTGAACACCACCAGGAATCAGAATTTGCGGTATAGCCCATTCTTTTTAGTACGTGGATTCCAACCTACTTTGCCCTGGGAGCTTGCATTACACACACCAAGCTGTGAAAATGTGGAGAATGATGTACGGTTCCGAGTATTGGAAAAAGCAAGAACCAATGCTACGGATAACTTAGCAAAACGTCATGTTGAAGTGAAGAAATATTATGATCAGAAGAGGAAATAGATCAAGTTTCAACCAGGCGATAAAGTATTAATTTTTGACAGCACCCAGAAAATTGGAACCGCACGGTGCTTTTCAGGTATTTATAAAGGCCCAGCCACAGTTATTCGAGAAGAGAATCCCAATACATACCTGGTGGAATTCCAAAACAAGCGCGGAAAGACAGTAGTGGACTCTATTGCCGTCCAGAGACTCAAAAAATATTATGCGCCAGATGACGGTGAAGGCGAAGAGAATTTGGCAGGTGAAGATGAAGATCATCAAGAGGACAACGCAGACTCACGCACGGATAATGGTCACTAAAATTGAAAATTTATATAAGTAACAGGTTTAACATTTTAATTTCACTTGCGTGACATAATAATAATTTATAATAAAATAGCACTAATAATATTAAAGATTAAAAGCAGACTTATTATTTAATAATGTGCTTTAGGCACAAAAGTTTTTTTTGCAGTATGTAATAATACTAGCTCAGCGAATACATCACTAGAATTTTATAGTTACTCTTCAGAAGAAGGTATATGATTATATTAGCAAAGTTTATTTTTAAGCGCCAGTTATGAGAATATTTATATTATATGAATATGTAGACGTCGACGTCAAGATTTTATTGCGCTCCACTAACAAGTATTTTCCTTCGGATATTGGATTGCAACCGATAATCCTGGAAATCCATTCTGCGATGGCAGAATGATAATGATTAAACCACAACGGTTTTAGTTTAAAGCTTTGCCACAATAATATGCTAAGCATATTTTAGAATGAGTATAGAGAATTAGAGATTCTTCAAGTTTTTAGTGATGTTAGTATTTTAATGCATTTAAAGATCGCATAAATAATAATTATTATTTTATTTCAGGTAGTCAGGGGTAAATCAGTCTCAATTTTTTCCTTACCTTGTACCTCAGTACGGTTCGATTGATTTCAAAATATTTAAGAATAAAAATAACACCTGAAATTAAATAAGATAAGTTTGCAGTAAAATTCAAAATAAGATAAGTTAAACAGTGCTAATAAATTTAGAGAATAAAGAAATTATATTAAATAAATAAATTACGCAGATAAATTGAGCCTAAAGTCAGAACTAATTAAAAGTTGAGTTAAAATATCTACTAATTAGACTAGGCAGGCTTAAAGTACGTATTAGCTTTGAAGAACTGTTTGTTTTGATTGCCTAAGCAACATGAAAATCATTGCGATTTTAGTTATTTTAAACGGATTTCTTCCATACGTAAAAGCTTCTAATTTTATTTATCTGTTGAACAAATCCTTTGACTATCCTTATAATATAATTACAATTTTATTATTAACAAAATTTATTATTAGTATTTTTATAATTTTCATAATCTGTTATTTTCAATGTCAACGCAAGAAATCTATTACTTATGACCATGAGTGTACCAACGAATTACCGTTAAGCAAACTTAATGATTCACCGTCCATTGATCAGATTTACGACGATATTGCACCGATTGTAGAAGTGGTACCATTGAAAACGAGTCACCCGCCAATTCCCCCACCCCTTCCTCAGTCCATTATTATTCAACCTAGGGTACAACTAGCGGTTCAAGATGTATCCAGAAATAGTTTACTCACTAAAGACGATAGTATAGATTTGCCGAAGAATATTTTATCCGTTAAAGATAGAGTTCAGACATTTGCCGTAAGCAAGGATCCTAATTTTGTTCAAAACAGTCGCAAAATGGAAAGTGAATTGCCTATTTCACCCTGTGTTCAGCCAGTTGTAAAAGTTAAAGAGTTATTTGCGAATCTGTCACCAGTAAAAGTCGAGAAAGTTTCAAGTGTTACTTTAAAAACAGAAAGTAAGCAAAATTTTCAGGTTCCCGGACCTGTGGTTTCGTTTACAGACCATATTTTTTACGACTTGACGTTCGCCTAGAATTTTTATATTAATTACGATTTAAATTTTAAGTATAATTCATTTTTTACGTTTGATTGTACCTTATGCAAGGTTTATTAGTCATTTAGTCTGCTAACAGCTTCCCAACTGTTGTTATTTTACGAGCACGGAAGTGTTCAAGTAACACGCTGTCGCAAGCGCAACGAAGTTTTTCTCTTTCCATCCCATTTATTACGTCATTTCAAAGCCCTTGACTTTCATTTCGATTCTCGCAGCGCTTACTAGACTTTGTTTGTAGTAATTTAAAGTTTCGTAAACATTTACGCGTCATTCAATGTATCAGCGAACCAGAGCTTGCATTTTCTTCCTCCACCTATTCCACCGCTCCCCGAACGTACCCTAAGATGTCGACCGAACACGACAAGCGAGCCTACGATTTTCCTCGCTGTAGAGAAATTAGTTCAGTCCTTCCAAGCGACAACGAAATTGCAACTTTGCAGGAACTTTGTCAGCGAATTCCTTTCTCCGCACTGTAGCTGTCTCCCGAGTACTTTGAGCACGTTAGAAGCTCAGAAACACTTACCATAGGCTTTGTATATTTTCTCGCATCAGTGGCGGTCGTCCATTAAAATTTTATGGGACCAGTTTAGTTCCGCATATAGCCATCAGAATTTGATTTTCACGATAGAACGTTATGTCAACAATGTTAGGGATAATTTATGTTACATAAATAACTTTTGCCATAAAACGTCGCATTTATGCACTTCAGACTAATCATGACCAATAATTTTACAAAGGAACAACAAGACGATTTTTTTTTTTTTTTTGCGTTTTTCTCGCAAAATTTTCCCGTTTTTCATATAGATATTTATAGTAAGTAAATTTTTGGGAAATTGACGCATTTTTTCATTAGAATCAGGATAAAGTCAAACGAAATTTCGATAAATCAGGGAAATTTTACAAAAGGGCAATTTTAACACTTTATGCACATAGAGTAATCAAGATTATTAGCAACAGGCCCAGGCTAAGCCTCGGTGATTAGCACAGGCATGTGCAGCAAAAGTCGCCACGGCATCGTTAGCCTTTTCAAATTTAAACAGAGTGGTTTACCACAAATGTTATCATTTGAGAATTATTATTATTATTTTTTATTATTTGGAAATTTAGCTCACTTACCCAATTTGTACCTTATTCGACAATGCAGCAATAAATTCATTACTTCTTACTGATTAACTTCATGTTAATGTTAGTACAGTAGGTAATAACTATTAATTTGTATTTATATTGTAATATATAGCATAACTATTCTCTATCTATTTTGTTTAAACATACCTAAGGGATTGACACACCATTCTTATATGGGTCAAGTATACTTTTCCGCGGCGGGTCTGTTTACACGACCAAGTGATTTGAGGTATACGGCGGACTCAAGAAGTTTTGAGTGGATACATTTCTTTTGTTTAAAGGAAATTTGAAATTGAGAAAGTTTTTATTATTTTTATTGTGTTTCAAATTTGAATTTCACTTTTTAATTCCCTAATGCTATATTTTGTTACCACCTGGAGTTTCAACGAATCTCAGAAGTAGCATTTACTGAAATTTTGTTTTACATTGCATATTTATGAACCACGGCAAATTGCATCGGCCTATTGTTTATTAGGAGGCCATTAGAGGCTTGTCAAAGCAACCTCTTAGGACACTAATAGCTTGCTTTGCGCAACTCAAATTTTATATATTTATTTTAAGGGTTCACAACATAATAATTCATTTTATAATTTTCAACAGAATTTAGAACATGTTTGCAACACTTATCTTTGTTTATTAATTCTACATTTTGTAATTTTGAAGTGAAGTCTATTACTGACAATAAATTATTTCAGTTTATCAGAACACGCAATGGTATTTTAATATCAGGTTCAGGTCAATTTATTGTTATTCAGAATTTGAATAATAATTTGAACACGCACAGATCAGTTCAGCTTAACGAAGGCCAATCTTTATTTTTTAATTATCAGGATTTTTCGCAAATTATTGTGGATCAACAAATTTTACACACAAGAATGTTAGCTTTCGAACAAGTCAAAATGAAGGAAATTGAGTTACTACCTAATATCCCCAAGAATTTATCTGATTTCACTATTCCCCAATGGACTCCGCTTGAACTTGCTTTAAAACAACTTAATCAATCAATTAGTAAGAACATCTCATTTCAGGAATTAGTCCTAAACCCTTTGCCCATGTCTATATTAGTTTTTGTTATTTGGAATGTTTTATTAACCGCAACCCTAGGATATTATTTGTATAAACATTATCAGCTTTCTAAACAGATTCATTTAGAGCAGCGCAGTAATAACTAATAGGTTAAGGCAACACATTAATCATGGACATTAATATTTTAATTACGGTTGGATATTTTATTTAAATTTTCCTTATTTATTTTCAAAGAGTTATGGCAATTATTTTATCTATTTATTTAATTTATTTTATTTTGATGAGACAATTTAATTTGATTTTAAAGAAAAGGCAATCGAAATTAGTTGGTATTGGGTACTGGTATGAACATGAATTATACATTTCCTATCCTTCATTATTTCCTTTCTTTGTCATAATTTTTCCTTTTAACCTAACCTGTCTATACGGAGCACCATGGACAAGCAATGCCTACACCATCCATGGGCATTTTTCATGACGGACATCCGCAGGCAGTCTACTATTACCAGGCAGAAAGACTTATTACTATTCTACGAGGGAGACATGCAGACATTTTTAAGTATTATTTCAAGGAGAGACTCGTCACCACCAATTTGAGGGAGACATGCAGACATTTCTAATTATTACCACACGGAGACTACCTTTTACAGGAAGGATGTAGTCAACCATACATTTCCCAGTATAGCGGACTATACATTATCAACAACACCTAGTGATGGAGCTAGATAAAATTTCCCTCCACACTGTTTGTAGTTCAAACAACAACTTTTCCCCATCTCCCAAGTTCTACGGGTAATTTACCACTTTTTTACTATACCCCAGTGCAGTCAAGACGACAAGCAATCCAGAAAGAAGAAGAAGCATAGAAAACATACATTCTACAAACAGCAGTTCCGGTCACAAACAATAATTACAGAATTGTGCTACAGTGTTTCTACACATACACATGTGAGCTCCTATCATGTGTATTTATTTGGTTATTTAACATGCATTATGGGAAACAATACTTTTCCATAGCCCTTATACACATTTTCAGTTTTGTGCCATGCATGAGAACCAGTTTTATATGCATTCAAGTTTATATTATACTACAAGGAAGCGACAAGCGCCAGTGGTGTCAATTGACCAGTGCATCAATTAGTGCATATTTTTGTTTTAAGAAGAAGCTTTTACAATGGATATCCAATTGCACATGCAAGCTATAACAAGCATAGCTACAGTACTTTCAAACATTGCAGACAGTATGCTTTAGTTTTATGCAAATGTTTTTTCCAAACAGTTAATTGTGTTTCACCAATATGGTACATAGTTAAAAATACAATTGCACATTGGACATTTTCTGATATTTTCAATCAGAGTAGACAGTTGGTAAAATACTGCAAGATTATTTTTTTTATGTGTGTGCAGACATACAAAGGTATTCACCAAGCCATATATATGTATACAAGTGTACAGATTAACGTAGAAAAGAAAATTGAACGCTATAGTTATGTTTTACCAGCGACAGTTATCAGTGTAACCAATTATACGCATTGAATATTGTATTATGATACATTGGAATGTGCAACATAGCTGTGCAAGTTCATATTCAACGATGTTAGCAGTGCACTGGCTACGTAGTTAGCTCAACGTATTACACAGGCTTTAACACAAGACAAAACATTGAGATATATATATATTGTGTCAATAATTTACATGCTTATTTTGGACGAATGTGACTATTCACATTTTATAGACTTACGTGTGTACCCTTGTCAAGATTTGTAGTGTATTTATAGACTCCACTCTTAAGAAACAGTGGGAGCTATGTTTTGTTTTGCGAAGACGCTCCAGCCAGCCGTCTGCCTCGCTGACGACACAGAATAGTTACCGCTTGGCGAGGCATCACAGACTATTGACTAGGAGCTGGCGGATGAGCAATTCTACATAATAAACATCACGTACGCACAAATGTGTACATTAAGAGTTTTTTCGCTTAACGACATGAACTTTTGTGATTTCTAGTCTTATAATATTATATATTATTGTTTTTACATCGTATAAATATACGAATTTGTTAGTATTAAGGGTATTATTCATTATAAAGTTTAGGGAATAAAAATTTTCTTTCTTTCGGGATACGGCAAACAACAGATAGTTATGGTGGATTTCCTTTGTATATTTGGTTTTTTAAGAAAATATATGGAATTGACGAACCTGAGTCATGTCAAGCTTTGCGATTTGACTTTTAAATTTTCAAAGGAGAAAATTTTTTCTCAGTCGGGGCGAACGTATCAATCCCTAAGATTGTATGTTTATTTTATTAAGTCTCTCTGAACGCTTCATGTTGACCAGGGCATTCACTTGTTTTTCTCAGCTGTCTCAAGCCTCTTAGGCATGTTTACAATGCATTGTGTTGTGTCATGCAAACCTCCTGAGCATTCAGGAAACAGGTAACACTTCTGGTTTTGGTGTCAGCGGTTTGCATGGTAGCAATTATGATAATCACACGATTCGGCGATTCGGCATCGAGGAAGAGCTCGATGGCCAGGGAATATAGAGGTGAGACAAGCTGGGAGGTGACTGACTTTGGAGATTGAGTTGGGAGAGTGAAGGTGGTCAGCAAGTCAGTAGGTGAGGAGTACTACGACACTCTGGTCGACAAATAGGAGAGAAGCTTACAGAGGACTTCGCTATATTCATTCAGCTAAGGACTTCAGTTAGACAGGTAATTATCCTACACCCAGCCATGATACAGGTTCAACGGTTCACAAAACACAACGAGTGTCCATTGTCTTTTCAGTAGTTTAATTCCTTTGTGTAATTTGTACCTTTCGCATGCCAAGCAATAACTCGTCATGTCAATGACGAGTGGTCTCATCAAGAGGATGAATGATGAGTAGTTTACATCACCCCATCGATTAACTGGTTTAGATCCCTTCATTCTATAGAATGACACGTTATATTAATGCAGTAATAAATACTTAATACATCTTAAGAAAAAATATATATTAAACAATTGTAACTGGAGTTAAGAGGCATACAGATACGATTGATTTGATTAATTAAATTGGTTTGTTTTCTTCACTTTCTTTCTACCACTTTCGGTTAATATCGAATATGAGAATGAGTGATGATTTGATGAAATTAATGAAGGGACAATCACAAAAATACATTCTTTTCCAGAAGTATGATTTCTGTAACCTACAATTTGTTTGTCACTTCTTAGGTTTTGCAATAGAACGAATATTGTATTTTCAAAATAGGTGAAATACTTAAATTTTCCTCACTCAACGAAAAGCAGAAAATTAAGAGTGCTACGCAACATTTGAAGTCTAAAGTGTCAAGCGAATAATGTTTCTCAGTATTCGAGGACTACGTTATGTCTCCATTCACTTTCCATCATAAATACATAAAGTTAATAACCACGATTAAAACAAATTTCGCAAAACTTGATAATGGAAATGCTGTAACTTGAGTGCTTTTATGTTAAGAAACACATTTAGAAGACAAGTCTACTTTTGAACCTATCTATGAGAATTGGTGGACTGGAAAATATATAATGAAAATCGAAATGGGAAAGTTGTCTGTAAAAACTAAATTGCACATCGCTTTGAGTAGATCGAATTACTATATATGAATATTTGTGTGAACTGAATAGCAATATTCTAAGTTTGCAATCAACTAAAAGGTGTTGTTTCCGGCCATATAAACTGATGGAGAGTAATGCTATAGGTAGCAAATGAATTTAAATTCAGTGTTCTAAGTTTCCAATCAACAAAAAGGTTAAAGTTATGGATTGCAATGAAAGAAGCACAAATATAGTGCACACAGTCATCAAGGATTAAGGATATATATTTGATGGAACTCATTATAGTAATGCCTACGTGAAGGAATATGTATAGTACGAATGGGTAATGAGAACTTCAATTTTCACAAATATCTGATCATTTTTGGTGATTATATATTCCTTTTTTTATGACTGCTGCTTTATATAATATTCCGTTGCTCGATCAAATATTTGCATTTGTAATAGTGAATCCATCTCTAAAAGTCGGTAGTAAGTTTCACTGTTCATTTGTTTGGAATTTCTTCAAAGTGCCAGAAGTAACATTTTTCGGGAACATTTTCAACTTAAACTCTCCAAGTTTAAAATGTAGGTTCATAGACATGTACAATATATTTTAGGAATGTGTTAACACTTTAAGAAAGGGACAAATACAATTTGGTAGCTTAACCTTCTAGCGGGCGCGTTCATAATCGTGTCACCAGCGGGCGCGTGACGCATGTTTTACGTCATTTAGTATCATTCATTATGAGCAAGGATTTTTATAATATAAACGTAAATGTTTTTGGGTCTACATTTATTTATATCATATCTGAGGTTAATATAAATGAAACACTGAAATACAAGTTAGAATGCTGAAAAAAAAGAAAAAAAATGTACGTAACTTATTACATATTTATAGCGCACCACGCTTTTCATCAGCACGCGCGTGTCGTACTTTTTACGACAGATATTTGTGCTGAAAACCTAAATGATACAAGTCTATGTACAAACACTTTACATTCCAAGTTCAAGAGGGACCGAGTCGAGTAAACATTCTCTACGTCATATGAAAAATTATGGGCAGTCCATGGCAATATCCTGTGTACACACTCCAGCCTCCCCCTTCCCTCACCGCATACTCACACACACACACACACACACACACACACACACACACACACACACACACACACACACTATATCTCGTATAAACTAAGTAAAATAAACCAAATAATAAGAACTTACTTTTACATTTTCGGATATGTCCGTTCCCTCAAAACATCCTTGTAACGAGCCTAGCTACCAAAGTAGGTCAAGTCGCGATTAGCCTTTCTGTGCATAAATCGGACTCAAACAAAATCAAAATAAATCAATCTATTCCGTTCGAGAAACTTGAAGGATACGCTGAATTTCCCTAACATCTACGTTTTGTCGACTCCCTTTCAACAATAACCTGACGAAATAATTACAGAACAGGAGCAGGCGCGCAGCGCAAACTTTACGACACAGTGTTCTGATCTGAAATAAACACCAATTGACAGAGTATAACATATGGAAGAGTAACAATGACTGCTAATATACAACACAAAATACCTCATTGAAGAATACATAAAAAGCATAGGTCGACGAATTCAAAGGAAACAGAAAATTAAAGAAAATTACTTTTGGCGTAAATTTTGCGCAGGCGCGCCCGCTTTAAAGAAAAGGTTAGAATAGGCTATAGTATCTATCTTCTTGTTTTAGAGACTTCCAGGATGTACAGTGCCTTTTATGGTCGAGGTGTCCGTGGAGCGGCGGCTAGCGAGGCGGAAAGTGTATTCGCGTCTACCGGCAAACTGGATACAACTTCCGCGTAACCGGAACCGATAGCTATGTAATGAAATAATCTCGTACAATTACATTGACACTGACATTGACATTGACAGTGACAATGTAAATGAGCACGTAACTTTTTACAAGAGGTGTTGGAAATGGTGTCCTCTTGCATCCACACATTTACGGCATATTTATAGGGAGTTTTCACTAACACGTATCAGTTCCTCTTCCGAATTTGATTCTATTTTTCTCCTGATATTTCATTTCAATTCTGTTATATATTACAATACCTTTACCAATTGACGTAACGGATGTACAATTTACTGCAAAAGCGAAACAAGTGCAAAAGCAAACCAATTTTTGCGTAAGTGCGTAACCTATTTCTGTTCACATCGAATTTCAATAAATTTAAAATTTCCTGCTTTTCCGTTGATCCATTGATAATTTTGTACAATAAAATTTGCTCGTGGATTTCTCTTCTAGTAGAATATATTATACTATTTTTTTAGTAATTTTATATGTAGTATCTGTATGACAATTTTCTTATAAGTTTAATAATACAGTATAATTAACGTGAAAACTTTTTGAAATATGCACCACTAGTAAAACCGATCCCATTTTATACAGGCATATTTCTATATGCTTCTAACGAAAGTCTTAACATTTAATTATTAATATTTAATAATTAAATGATATAATTAATGCCTGTATATTGTTAATGTCTTTTGTATTTGTTATAATAAAACCTAGTACATAATACGAGGTTTTACAAACAATATTTTTTCAATATGTGTTCCACGAGTAGTCTATGTTGAATACTGAGTTCAGCACTGCGAAAAACTCTTACATCCATTATATCATAGTGGGTGTTTTTTGTATATTCGCAGTAATCTATTGTGCTCTGTGCTCCATTGCTAATTGCTTCAAAGCTAATTTAATGTATTCTTTTATGAGGGAAGAAGGAGTTTCCGATGCGGAGCTCGTTATCAATACAAAACTCCAGCATTTTATCTCCATTGCTGTTTCGGGTCCTTTCAGCACCATATCTTTCCAAACTTCCATGTCCTCGCCTCATTTCATTTCCCACTCTAGCATTCCAATCTCCCATTATGATTATTGTTTCCGTTGAATTTCTAGCCTCATCTAATGTTTGTTAGAGGGAATTGTAATATAGTTCTTTTTATAGTTCGCCCTTTTCCTCTGTAGGAGCATAAACTTGAATAATGGCAATCCTACGGTTTAATTCCAAATCCAAGTTCAGTCTAATTATCCTATAGAGTTAACTGCTTTTTAGTCAGTTAGCCTACTCTACTGTTTAGTCTTTCGCTAACAATAATTCATACTCCTTCTTTTGCTCTACTCCTTCTTTCTATTCCTGAATACCTGAGAACATATTCTTTTTCCATGTCTACCTCTCCTGATCCTTTCTTTTTGACTTCACTAATTAATAATATTTCTAGTTTGTATTCCTCCATTTCTTTTACAATCTCTACTTCCTTTCCTGATAGAGAGGTGATGTTCCAGGTTCCAAATCTCATAAAAAGGTAAAAAGGTAAAGTGTTCCCCTGTGCATAGCACCACGCCATGAAGGCGTATAGGGGGTGTGGGGGTAACGCCCCACACTTTCTTGATCCGGTCGTGAGTGGGGGTGATGTGATCAGCATCACGCCCCTGACCGCCTTTACCCCCCAGGGTTTCCCCCCAGGTACCCATGTTATTCGACGCTGAGTGGGCGCCGGGGCCGCTTTCACCGTTAGAAAAGTTCCCGGATTTGAACCGGCCGGGGATCGAACCCGGGACCTTGAGCATGGTAGTCAGACGCGTTACAGTCAGTTTTATCTTGCATTGTCGTCGTTGTTTAATCTCTTCGGCTTCTATTCCTATGTTTCTCTGAATATGTATTGTTTCACTTCATGTGGGTTATTAGCCCTACGATGAAGCTGGGCAGTGGGAGGAGTGCTCCCTTTAAGCCTCTGCTCTTGCTTGGCTTTCTTTCTGGGTTTTCTTCCATAGCTTCGGGTCAAAATCCTTACCACAAGCCAGTGGGGTTGTGGCTGTTACGCCTCTTGGGATGTTGGGACTCTAACGTCTTTTCCATTTCTAGAGCCGTTGGCGGGTTTTCTGTTAGCGTTCCTTCCCTTAGACTTTGGGTATCCCCCATCCCTACAAGGCAGTAGGGGCAGTGCGTGCTTATTTCACGGCTGCACTTCCTCGCCATGTCACAATGCTGTCGTCGTGCTTTTCTGGGTTTTTATTGAGGATGGATCTGCGAAAGGCCATCCTCCCCAGGCCCTGATAGCATTGTTGCCTCAGTCCGGGATTGCTTATTTGCCACTGCCTTATTCGCAACTAACCATCATATCTGGTGGCCCTTCGCTATCCGCCACCTGCGACCCGTCCAGTTGCTGAGACTCGCATGGGAAAAAAGCTTCATAAAGGCTTCTACCGCTTGGCCTAACTCAGTTGTTAGCATTAAATCTTTAGGAAACTATTTGGACCTAAAAGCGATGAGGAGACAGGTGAGTGGAGGAGGTTACATAATTTTGGACTGCATAATTTGTTTAAATTTCCAGATATTATTAAAATATTTAAATCAAGAAGACTTTGGTGGCACTCCATGAGGCACGAATGCGAGAGTAAATTAGAGTTTACAGGATTCTTGATGGGAAACCTGTAGAAATACCAGGACGAAGATGGAGGGATAACTTTGAGATGCACATAAAGGAAATCGGTAAGAATGGAAAATATTGGATTGGGCCATAAACCTTCGAGCTTAGGAAGGCTAGAGAGTTAATTACATTCACTTTTTGGCAACAGAGGTAACAGATGAGCAGTACGAAGACAAGACGATTGTGTGCACACATGAGGATAACGTTATTTCTTCTGAGGTAATGTTTGGTACTGGTATTTCACCATCGTGGAATGAAGTAGTGATGATCAACTTCTCCTCCACGTGAAACTTACGGATTATAACGGTTGTGAATACATCAGCATACGTACCGTGGATTCCAACAGTGCGTCTTTGTCGTGGCCATGGACCCATTTTTAAAAACAGAATGTATATTCAATAACTTTATTGGTTTTGATAGCGGGAAACACAGAAGGTGAGTGTGTGTTCATGATTTGTACTCGCAACTAACATCAAGATTCGCAGCAATTTGTCAATCTTTCATTCAGTCACTGGATGCGATCTGCATTGAATGGTGTAGGTACAAAAGGAGCTTGGAACTTATGGATGGACTCTCCTAGTATCAACAGTAGTATTAACCCTTAACCGCTGTCGTGAACGTTTCTGGCACTAACACAGTAATAAATAAAGGAATAATAAAAAAGGAATATAAGTATGTCAGGATATATTTTTAATGATGTGAATTTAATCATGTTGTATGCTTTGTTATTCACTGAACACATGTACGTAGTTTTGAGAGCGAAACATTCTTTTTTAGCTTCTCAAAAAAAAAAAGTATTTTGTTCATATTGTGAGTTTAAGGAAGGCAAATACACTAAGTCAAAATATCTCTTGACTGAGTATTAACACACAGCTGATCAACGTGAATTTAGTCTTTAGTTATTGCCTAACATTCATTATTCAAAACCACAGGTCCCTTTATTCAGTATATGCTACAAATAAAAAATCTGCAGATGTTCTCACATCAGTCACTCAGGACCACTGTTCACACATTTCAGGCACACTTTCTTGCAAGACTCAAGACACATCGGTGCTCTACACCTCTAGCACAAGTAACTTGTCTACCTTTTCGTTTTTGGCGGACACAAGAAGCATATTTTCTGTTGATGACAGTTTATCATCATCACCTCGATGTTCGTAAATGTTTATGGTTGTTCTCAATACTCGAGATATGGACATTCGCAGCTCCCTTGGAATCCATGTATTGACAAATCTTTCCCTCAAGGCAGGTTCTGTTAGTTGCTTGGCCAAACCTTTCAAGAAATTCATTCTTGTGAGAACATCACTTGATTTGAATGATTGGTGAATGATATATGCATTGATGACGCTCATGTCCACAATGCGGAAGAACAGAGCCATTGGCCATCTTCGTGTCCGACGGCTTGAGCAGTATTTGGCGCACTTTTCATCTGCTGCATCTACGCCACTTTTTGTGTTGTTATAATAAACTATAATCTCCGGTTTGTAAGTTTCTTCATCTTCATTTCGGCAGTGATGCATTGTTGAAATGAGAATTACGGCTTTCCTTTCTTTGGGTACGTAACAAAAATGGGTTTGCGCAGTCTTATACAGTCTGCGTAGGTATAGAAAGCTTTTTATCGTCTTCACATAACTCTAGTCCATCTGTTTCTTTACCGCAATAGAGGTAAGTATTGTAAATTTAATGTGTTCTGGCATTAGCTAGACACTGAACTTTTAGTCCATAATTCCCTGGTTTTGAAGGTATATACATTTGAAGACGGCAAAGCCACCTGAATGCAACTAGCATCTCATACACGGTTACATTAGCACCAAGCGAATAGCAAGCTTGAAAATTTGCATTGAATTCACTCAGAACTTGCAAAATTGCTACTGCAGGGTCATACACTTTCCGTTCTGTCTGCTTTCAGGGTTGTCAAATATTATACAATTCAGAAGCACTGCAAATCTAGCTGATGACATGGTTACTCGAAATATGTCTCGACCTGTTCCGTCTGTAGCAAAGAGAGATCAAAGGTCTTCGTTGTTTGATTTGAAAATTGCAATGTAAATGAGGAGGCAGAGGAAGCTTTTCAGTTCTGTAAGGGTACAAGGTATAAGTTCAACTCTGTCAGGATTGACGTATTTCTCTCTCACATTTTCAATATTTTTGTTTGTCCATTTTCGCACGTACTCCAGAATAGTGTCCGTGATAATGTAGCCCCCATGCATCAACTGGATCTACTTCGTTTCTTCTTCGTAGTTCGGGACGCAACACAGGAATTTTCGCTTTATTATGTTCCGGGACTCTGGTATTTCTTGTAGGCTCCACTGCAGACAACTTGAATCTATTTTTACCATAAAAAATTGTTACTTACGGTATCAGGTCGACTGCTTTGGTTGTCTTCATCGCTGTCAACTGACACACATGAATCGGTATCATGATCGCTTTGAATATATTCTCCGTCCTCTGTATCGAAACATTCAATATCTGACACGTCACTTGAAACCTCGGTAAGCATATTTGCAACTTTCTGTTTGAAGTTCGGATCATTTTCCCTCACGTAAGAAGGGCCCGCACCGCGTGACATATTCCACGTTTAACTCACAGTACAGACACAAACACAGTCGTGACGTCCGCGGGACTGCAGTATATAAATAGAACACCAGAGAAGCAGATAATGCAACCTTTCCCTTCACGCTTTAACAGCACACTGAAGTTGAGGAAGGTACTGAAAGAGAAGTAACCTCAAGGTCAAAACTAATGGTGGAGTGACAAGCATAATAAACGCTCCGGTCCGTGGGACGTCACAACTGCAGTTGAGGTTTAAACAGTTATTGATAAACAAGTAACCAGACAAGGTGTATATTATGCCACACTTTAACAGTATAAACGGCTGTAGACGTGTTCTGCTCATGAACAAAAATCGAGCCATGAAAACATAGCCCCATCCTGAAATGAACTATGTCAGCATGTGAAGCGAAGGTCTGAAGTTTTCTACAATGTTTCCGTTGGTTTGGTTTATTTTACTTTTCTGCCACATTTCGGTAATTGCGAAGAGTGATGATATGATGAAATTGATGAATGTACGCTCACAAATACCCAGAGCTAGGCCTGGATTCGGACTCGAGATCCTGGCGTAGTAGCACGATGTGCTATTCACTCCGTCGGCGTTGACTATTATGTGTCACATTGTCAACCATTCTACATTTCTGTAAAAGCTGTGAATGTCTGGATGAAACTACACTGCTCATGCAAATATATAAGAAATGGAATACGGGGTAAGTTATGGTCATGTGAGGGTCGCTTTTGTTGAATAGATTCTGTTCTCAGTTTCTTTCTTGCAATTGTTCGCCATAGAATACCTTCCTTTCGACATGTATCCAAATCAGACACCATGGCTGCTCTGAATATTCACACTCCATCCTTTCGTCGTGATCTAGCTGACATGAAATTTTTATACATAATAATAAATGGCAAAATCAGAACAGATCTCCTAATCAGTGAATTCTCACTTAGGGTACCCCAAAAGCTAACGCGCAACCTGCAACTCTTCCACAACCCAACCACTAGGCTATCCCTTCTACAACGCTCCTTGTTTTACAGGCTCCCAGAAATCTACAACAAACTTCCCCTGAATGTAGATATATTCCTTCCAGAACGTAACTTTTGTATATTACTGACGAAGAACATGTAAATCTATCCCATCTTGTTATTGTTTTTTATCTTTTGTTATTATTTGTTTCTACTTTATGTTGTTTCAGTGTAAAATGGCCAAATAAGACTGTATCTGAAACTCTGAGTAAATAAATAAATAAATAAATAAATAATATTTAATCTTCACATTAACTGGTGATTGGAAGAATTGTTAGAGTAGTCTATCATAGAGAACCCTGGGAAAATGTACAGCATGTCGTTACTGGCCTTGTTAGAAACAAATCCTAGTTACCATCCAACTTCCGGGAGCACCTACAAAATGGTTAAACAGTCTGCCTCAGAAATAAATTAAATTACAATGACAAGATTTCTAAATGAATATGTGTATTCCTGTTATTAATGCAAAAGTACTCCAATTGTTATGCATCTTAACAAGAGAGGTTTGCAAGGTTGAGCGGATGAGTATCCAAACAGGATTGAGCTGTTTATATGAGTTGTTCTTCTCTGGCTTCTGTGTCAAGCCTCGGTTCTGGATTGCTGACAGCCGTCCATTGGTCAGAATAGAGGGTGAAATCCAGTGCATCTGAGGTAAATGACCCAGTATACCTTCGTATGAAAACAACAGGAAAGTAACTTCAAAAATATGATTCTACTCCTCTGAAGAGATCTATTTGGAGTCAGGTCGGCATATCTCCACTTCTAATCGTTAGCAGTTAGTGTAGTCACGTATTTCCAATTAACTGACCCTTTTTAGAGTCAGATATATTCCTAAGAATATTTTTTTCTTTCTCTCTGTTACGTCCCTCTGGTTTTCATACGACGATATGTCTCCAATGAACAGTCCTGACTGAAACAACCTTAGGCCGTAATGATATATTTCACACGAAGGGGTTGCAATTCAATGTTTGGTAGTTATGTTTGCTTGTGAGTGTGTGTGTGTATCATTACAGTTTTCATAAATCTGACCACCACTGAATTCCTGGTGAAATTCTAGCCCAAAACCATACCCCACATGCTCACTTCCCAATTAAAAAGGAAGTTTGATCCAAGATGACGGACGTTGTCATGACATGCACCAAAATGTTTCCTCCTAGGTCTAACATATTACTATCATGACCAATTGCTGAAATCTACAATACCTTTCATTTATAAGGAGTGGCCAGGGACTTTTGACTCACCTTGTATTTATAGTTTGCCTCTAATTCGTGTCATCAATTCTTAATTTACCTAGCACATAACGGTTTTGCTATAACGTAAATGCCCCTTTAAAGGACAAATAATGTGACAAAGCATTTTCCTTTCTTATGGAGCAACTTACCGTTGCATTCTATGGTGAAAAATTAAAGCAATTTATTTATATTGAAACTACACATATCCAACAACATTCATTCTTTCCTTTCTTTCTTTTCTTTTTTTGCTATATTTACTAATAGCAGAATTGCCTTACTTTTGAATCACCTTGTATATGTAGATTGTCAAAAAGGCAACTATTATTACTTTGACGCTATTTTTCGTGCCACGGCTGAATTCTGCAACCTCGAAGACACAGATGTTTGCAACGTGCCACCACTCGTAACTCCAGGGTATGGAGATCCGAATTAGCAACACCGCTCCTTGCTCCGGCTGGTCAGTTGGAAGCACCAAGTTCTCACCCAGCGATCGGGATTAAGACGATCCACGATAGAAATAACTAAACTGATTTTATCAAATAATTCATATTTGCCCTTGCACATAAAAATGATTAAATAAATATTTAGTTTATAACGAAGACAATTTACTTCAATCTTGTACATTGTTGAACAAAAAAACAAAAATCGATATTAAGAAGAAATGTGCTTAAACAACAAAATTTGCGTGAAAGATAGAAATAATCCTAGCCATTTTGGATTTTAAAAACAATGAAAACGTTGTATATATTATTTGGGATAATTATTAGCCTATAAATTCTGAATAAATGTTGCAAAAATACGCGAATAATATTATAACATAAGATAAAACGTAAATATATACATGAATTATGAAAACAATTAAGTATAAACAATTTAATCCAAGTTCTTAACTTGAAAGTATACGAATAAGATAAATGCCAATATACGACTGAAATCTGCTTAACATAGCGGTCGTTACATGTTGATTCCAAACACGATCATAAAACTGAAACGCTTATCTTCAGACCTTCGGCTGCCATATTGGCCCCCATCTTTAATGCTATTTGATAAAATGGGTAATTTTTTTATTTTTTTATTTTTATAGTACTTTTAAACATTATCTTCCATAAAAATAAAATGCCGTGAAAGGTAAATAACTGAAATGAAGTAACAGGGTTCACGAATAATATTTCGTCATGACAGCCATTTTTACGATGTCATTTCAATTGAACGAGAGCTTAAAAACTTGGTGTCTGGGGCGATTTACATTCAGGAATAGATGTAGTATCTTCAGCCAAAAGGGCATGTTCTCCGACAGAACTGAAATATTCAACAACTTTTCCTTACTTTTAAACCGCACTAGAAGGGATCCCCATGACGTCAAAACAGGTGCAAGGTTCATGTGTGGCAGATCGTCACGTATTTTTGAAAACAATATATTTAAGGTGACCACGAGTGTGTTAATATTTGTGAATTGTTTATTTGTATTGTTTGTTTGTTTAAAATGTAATGTTTGCGTGTGCACTTTCACTTTGCATAATGTGTCATTTTGTTTAACGATGTAATTATGTCACATATTATTGTTCTCTCATGTGTAAGGGATAATTGTGTTCTTGTGTAATTGTTAAGGATAAGAAAGAAAGAATGCCTCTGTAAATATTATGTCGTTTTCTCCCAGTAGAGTTGTCCACCCGCTTTGAAAGAACGAACGTTGGATAATATGTAATGTACTTTTTTTATTTTGTGTATGTGTGTGTGGGGAGGAGATGCGTGTGTTTGTGTGTGTGTCATTCAATGACAGGTACAGAGAGGTTTGTTTCATTGCTTTCCGCACTTATGTCCAAGGAGGGATCCTTATTTTTAAACGAAAGATGGCATGTTAGTGTTGCCAAATACGATTCGTTTGTTCACAGCAGCGATCGCAACTCCCATAGAAATTCAGCATTTACAGATAGAAATGATGCACAATATTCCGGCGTTAAAGCATTGTCAATCACCATTCCTTTAAAATCAACATTGATTCATTGTAGTAGGGACGTCATGGTAATGATGGGGCCCATTTGTTTGTATATTAGCTGGAAAGAACACGAGTTCTCAGTTTCATTTAATTTTTAATATGAAAATTGATTGGAGGCAAAAATGCTTTTAAGCCGAAATGAATGTTTAGTAAAAATTCCACAATCTAATCCCATGTGAGAAATATTTGCACTTTTGAAAAATATTGCCACTGTCAAAAGTTTCTGAAAGTGAAAATGTATTTTGTGAAGCCCAATATTCTCGAAAGTCTAAACGATTCGCATAGTTTGTGTTTCAAAGTTAAAAAATGTTGAAAGTTTAATATTTTCCAAGTCAAAATACTTTGAAATCGAACTGGTTTCTGAAATTGAAACCTTTATGTATTGAAGTATTATTTTTCACGAAACGAATGTTTTTCAAAACCGAAGAAATATCTGTTACGTGTTCCTGCACAACAAAAGGCAGACGTTGAAGAGTGTGTCTGTATTTTATAATGTTCGAAATATAAATTTTGAAGTGAAAATATTTGTAAGATCGAAACGTTATTTACTTTTTCAAAAGTGTGTTTATCGAAGGCGAGAAGTTCTATAAGGTAAAATTTGTTTGTCAGATATGAGCTTTGAAGCAAAACGAATCTTTTTTTCTAATTAGAAGTAATATGTTAATTTTTCTCCCTCAACGAAAAACAGATAGTGAAGTGAATAAGTCATGAGTATTACACAACATTTGAAGTCAAATGTGTCAAGCGAATGATGTGTCGTAGTATTTGAGGACTACGTTATGCTTCCGTTCAGTGTTCGTCGTCAATATATATATATATATATATATATATATATATATATATATATATATATGTGTGTGTGTGTGTGTGTATATATATATATGTATATATAGTTAATAACCACGAATACAACAAATTGCTCAACACTTTATACTCCAAAATAAAGAAAATACCATAACTTGAGTGCCTTTGTGTTAATAAAAGTTTCAGACTCTTTCCAAATTAAATTTAAAAAGACAATAAATTGTACTTGTGAACTACTGTATCTAATAGAAATGCTGGAGTGGAAAATGTTACAATGAAGATAATAGCAATGGGTGGAAAAGTTGTCTGTATAGAAGAAATTGCAATTGTAGCAAGACATTAGGGTGAATTACAACATATCAATATTTTTATAAACCGAAATTCATCATTCTATGTTTCTAATCAATTAAAAAGTTATTCTCATTGACTACATAAAATTTTGGAACTTAATGATACGAATAAAACTAGAACAATGAACATAAATTCAATAAACTTAAATTCAATATTCTAAGTTTCAAATCGACTAAAAGGTGCTATTCTTGGCTAAATAAAATTATGGATGGTAATGAAAAAATCATTAAGGAAGTGCACACAGCCATAAAGAATATGGACAAAGTTTGAAAGAATGAAATTATAATAATATGTACATATACAGTACGTTTGGGATAAGTGTACTGCAATTTTCACAATATGTTGTCATTTTTGTTGATTAAATATTCCTTTCTTTATGATTACTACTCTAATACAATGTTCGGTTGTGCGACCATGTAACTATTCAAATGCGTTCATTTCTAAAAGTTGGTAATACTTTTCACCCTTCATTTGTTCGGAAAGTCTTCAAAGTACCAGGATTATCAGTTTTGTGAAAATTTTCAACGGAAATTCTCAAGATTAAAAAGTAAGTTGATGGACCTGTACAAAATATTTATTAAGAACATCTTAACACGTTTTAAACGTGGGAAAATAGAATTTGGTAGCTTAAAGAAATGGCTAGAAACATTATATCTCTTGTTGTTTTAAAGGCCCTCCGTAATGTGGTGTTAGTAAGAAGCTACAGTTTCGATACATGTTTGACATGTTTGACACTGGTTGGGATCTCTAGTCACGAGTTATCCTATCTTAGAATTAAGTTAGCTTTAAACAAAAAGAATCTTTCTGTGTTCACTTTCTCAATGTGAATTTCCCCAGGGTGTGAATCTTCCCTTTGAGTGTGATTGTTCCTTTTATTTTAAATTTCATTTAATCATCACTCATTAGCAAAAGTGGAAGAACAGCGACGTATTTAAAAACAATTATCGTGTTTCAATAACTAAGGGGTGACAATGGGAATTTGCAGTCAAATTTGAGTGGTCTGCTGCAACCGTCGTCTCACTTCTAGCTTCGTCACTGAACTGTCATTCTTCTCACGTGTGTATCTTTTTACTTTCAGATATCTTGGGAACATGCTAGCAATGAAATTTCTGGTAAGTCTATTGTTCATTGTATTAGTTCTCGATACCACTGAAGAAAGTGGGATTTTGCCTACAACGGAGACTCCATTCCACAACGATATCAAGTCTGTGGTTTCTCTTGTACTCACCAAGAAGTTTGACAACGAGAAACCTCTCACTATTGTAGATGCCACGTCCAAAGTCAACCTGGATCCTCTGCTAGAACTTATTCACCAAATGAATTTTGCTCCTATCCTTCATCAACTAACATCTTCAAGACATGATTCCATGCTGGATGGAAATGAATTAAGATCCTCCTCCAAGCATCCCGCAGAAAGCGATGCAATACTTGTAGTGATGCAAAATATCTCGCACACAAGAGACATAATACTAGATGCCTCAAGGACTGTCTATTGGAATACTACTGCCAAATTATGTTTCCTTCTGTTGAGAGAGACGACAGAACTGATACCCAGGAAAGACTTAAAACGCTTCTTCGAAGAATGCCAAAAAAGGAAACTCTTCAATAACTTACTAATTTCAAGGGCTGTCTACCTAAGAAGAGTTAAGTTTATGAAGTTTGAACCAGAGAACCGCCTCACTATCCTTTTAAAAACATCTCTTAACGATTATTTATCGTATACAACACATATTAAGAAAGTAAATGAAATAGTTGACAAAAAATCTTTCCCATCTGATATTATGAATAATCTTCAACGGTCATATCTGGTCTGAACGGCTGTACCAGCACGAAGTCCTCTGCTTTCAGGTGTTACAATGCTCAACGGTCGATATATTTACTGGGGTCCTTACGGAAAGCTTTACCAAAACTTATGTCTGTACATGAATTGCACTCGCTCTTGTCGTTTTCTTCTTAGCTTCACAGGTAAGAAGTATCCCAACGGAAGATGGACTGGTGGACTGGTTAATTGTCCAAAATATGGTTGACATTGGGTTAGATGCACTATCAGTGACTCATGAGAGATTCCAGGATCTACGGTTCCTTGTTCCACTCGAAATCAAACAACTTGTAGTTGTTGTTGCGAAGCAGAGACCAATTCCAATATGGAGAGCTATATATTTACCTTTCTTGCCGGAAACTTGGATTTGTATTGTCGGTGCATTCTCTGCGATAATAATTTGGCTATATACTTACAAGCGTTTGGAAAACCACACAGACAAAAGCTACACTGAAACTATTCTGCATATTTTTTCCATACTTCTTAAAGTTTCTGTAACACAACCACAATCTAACACTCTGAGAGTTATTTGGTGCATTTGGGTATGGTCTTCGTTGATTGTCTCTGTTCTCTATGAAGCAAATCTGTTCAACTTTCTTACTGTACCCCATTATCCACCAGAAATAGACACTTTCGAAGATATGGTCAATTACAATTATACACTTGTTGGAAAACATGTTCACAAAGAAATGCTACAGGATAGTACAAATTTCTACTTACATACTCTCTCCAAATCACTCAAGGTTGACTACAAGTACACTATTCCTGACGTAGTAAATGAAGACATTGGTCTGTTGTCAATGGTAGATACCGCCAATCAAAAATGTTTGTCTTCAAATTGGTCCATGTTGTATCACATCTTAAATGAGAAAATCGGAATGACTTTTGGTTCTCTATATGTACCAAAATCTTCGCCTTTTCTCAGGCGAATAAATACACTAACAAGACGTTTCATTGAATCAGGCATCTGGGAGATGTGGTTCGATCAGACGAAACCGAGTAATGCATGTAAAATATGCTATGTAAATTGCAAGAGTAGGTCAGCTTTTACACTGAAGAAACTACAAATCCACTTTCTCATCCTGTGTTTTAGTTGCTCACTAGCCCTGCTAACTTTCATCTTTGAAGTTTTGTATTCCCGTTGGAAGATTAGACACAATGCATAATTATGCCCACTTTGTACCCTCAAGTAACACTGTTAGTTGTGTAGCAATGTTTGAAATTAGATCTTCAGTTGTCTTACTATTTTTCGCTTGCTATCCAAGCCTGAAGTTTTTGCTGTAATTGTTACGTAGATCTTCAATTGTGCTATCTGTTTAGAACAAAACTCCCTGTTATTTTACAGATCGCTGTTAGTAGAATAGAAGGACAATGAATGAAAAATATTTTTTAACGTTTGTAAACGTTATTCTAATCCTTATAATTTCACAGTTAGTTCATTCAACACACTTATTGATATCTTCAAACACGGTTTAAGTTACCGTTGTAATTGCACAAGGAAGTATCAAATGAAAACCTAAGTTTGTTTTAGTTTCTTATCTGGTAAATTTCTGTACATAATGTTGCACAAGTTTGCTGAATATGAGAACATACCTATTGCCGATATACACATATTTTCAACTTTGAGTTAGTGCCTGTATACCTTAAGAAGAAGAATTATTTGTGGTCCACGTGCAGTCACTTATGAGCCACTGCAAAGGCCTTTCCACACAACTGAGGCCGTTGTCGAAGTATCTCCTCCATTAGTCAACTTGCAGGTGTGGAAAGCATGCACAGAGATATTGAATTTTTATTTTTCGGGAAATTTCTGTAAGTTTTAGGATGGCAGAGGGCAAGAAACCACTCCTCTGCACTGCTGCAAGTGAAGTTTTTTCACGAGGCGCCATCCTTTTTTAAAAAATGGCGTTTGAAACTCATTTGATTAGTGTTGCAGCTTTGAGGTTATTTTGTAAATAACGGCTGATACCTCACTTAAATTTCAGCTGTATATAGTGTGCCTTACAATTTTTATTGGACTATTAAGATTTTCACTTGACTTTTGGAATAGATTTAGTTTTCTGAAGGATAAGATGAAATGCGAAGAAACCAATGCTAACAATAGGGTCGGGGAGCAATAGGACGGAAGTATTAACGACCATCTAAATTTCTTATTCACTCCCTACATGTTTATGCATGTATTGACAAGATTTTATGATATGCTTTAACTATCTGAAAAATATATGCGATCAAGTTCTCAATTAATTCACAAAGAGCTCTCCAATGATCATAATGGATCTCGCCAATGGCGTAGTAATAATGTTGTCGCTTTGTAAGTAGTATTGTGTAATTGAGGTCTTGTTTATTGTAAAATCGTTTAGTGCAAGAAATTTCACATACACACTAGACACGATTTCAAAGGAACGACCAACTCTATATTTTTACCATCAAAAATCAGTGCAAGCCTTGTCTGAAAATTTTATGTTCAATGTAACACTTGTCATTCTCCTTATAAGGGTTGAATTACTCGAGTATCGGGCAAATATTGACAATGATCTTAGTAATGTATCTCTAATTCTTTTGTGAAATTCATTATTTTTCAACTGGTTACGATATATGAAGTAGTTGAGAAGACACTGGTCAATGTTGGTGATTATTATATTATTAGTATTGATTACAGTTTCGAACCGACACTCCACGACACCGTATTATTGTATTATCAGCTATGTATAGTTCTTGTTCTGTTGACTAAAATTATGTACTTCTTATTAGTGTGAAATCTAGTTATTCATATAGATATGTGTGAGTATCATATGTACATTTTAATATGCGTGCGTGTGTGAGGGGGGTGCAATTATATGTGTATTTTACTTGTACATACGTAATAGTATCGTATATCTGTCTTATACAATATATATATAGCCCCAATCCCACCACTCACTGACACAATTGTCCTCTATGAAGGAAGCCCCGGAGGCCAAAAATGCCCGATTACGACCCCCCTACATCGTGCTTGTTTTAACTAACAAGCAATTCCTTAGAGCTTGCCGTGCTTGTTGTTGTCCATGGAAACGGACGTTGTTAGGGAACTTAAAAAGTTTATTTTCACCACGAAAACTACTCTAAGGGAATTATGCTAGACTTTTCGAATTTCAAAACATGAGCATCAGCAATTATTACAGATGAAAGGTAGGAATTTGATGGGAATGACAGATAACAATTATTTTTCAATCAAATTTTTATATACGAAAATGACAATAGACGTAAAATATTGCTTTTCCGATTTAGTGCATTACCTTCTCAATCTGAAAGCCGCATGGCTTGCTCCGGTCACGTGACTAAGCGTCATCAACTGGAGGCGAGATAGCCGCCATATTTGATTTGCTTCTTCGGAATCAATGTTGGACCTTTTTAGTGAATATGGAATTGTAATGCAAATATAAAATTTAAAAACTGTAATCGAGTTTACATGACGTGTAAATATGCTTAAATGTGGAAGAGGTATGGTGTATAAGTCTTGTGTACTCAATTGCAGAGGCAATTATGATGAAAAAGGTAAGAGTAACATTCATATTTCTTCAAGATGTTGTTAAAAATGAGAATTTTTTAGGGCAATTCCATGTGATTCAGTCACTACGAAAAGATACAAGTTAAGTAACAATTGTTTTATACTAAAAAATAAACAAGAGTAATAGTTCATAATATAAACATTTCATGTGTCAGGAATAGGCATCAAATACCTATACTTGTAAATGTGGACAACATGTCAACATTTTATTAGAAATATCAAATAATTTACCCTGAATTACAAACGTTGGTTAATATTACGTCTACCAAAGCAATTTGTTAGTCTAAATTTTATGCAAGCATTCGATAAATTATTCATATTATTTACACAAATTTTCAGTATCAAAATATGCTTAATGAAAGAAAGCTATACAACGAGGCAAAGTTGATACATGTGTACATTTATTCTTCTTTATCCCGCTTTATGCTTCTTTATGCTAATCGGAGGCTAATGGAAGATATGTTGTACATTCAAATACAAAGGTGCGATGTGTAACAAGAACTTCGATGAAATATTCGTGTGTAAAACTATCCAAGAATATATTACTTATGTTTCAAATACAAATGTTTTCACACAGGGAGCATTTTGTTACCAGCTATGCTAATATGAACTACAAAAGTATTAAATTTTTAAAACTGTTTCATATGAACTGCTTTTTATTTTTTGTCTGTTTGAAGCTTCGATGTTCGTAACTTTGATTATTAAATCAGTGATAATGTTTATTGTTTTATAATTTATTAACATTCTTCACGATTTTTTTTAACAGAATGTAAAAAACAGTGTAAGGAAATATTCCAAATGTTTATTTCCCAAGTGAACGTAAAAATGTAAATATTAATCTGCTTTTTTTCAACTAAACTCTTACGTTATTGTCACAGATCTTACTAACCACAATGAAAAGGTTCAATTTGTTTATTATCTTTCGTTCAATAAAGTCAAAAGGATTGAAAGGATTGAAATTGCAATGTGACAAATTATTTATGTTTAGTCTTTATCACAGAAATGAAACATTGCCCTTGTACCAATTTATTTCGCTTTTGCTGCAAGAATATAGAAATTAAGGTTTTGTATTGAGATTGTATAGCTACACAGAATATCTGCATTATCCGGTTGATTAATTTTGGGTAAACTTAAAGACAATTTAATTGATTAGGTAACTTGGAAAGTTTACGGTCAACCTAACATGTTTTTTTTTGTTTTATTTAATAAATTGATTTTACATACAAAAGTTCATACCGTATCATTCTAAAGAATGATCGGATCAGAACCAGTCACTTCGCAATTAATTGCTGGGTGATGTAGGCTATTCATCATTCATCCTCGATGATGAGAGCACTCGTCATTAACATGACGAGTTTACGCTTGGTAATGCGAAAGGTACAAATAAGATTTAGGAACTTAACAGCTTGAAAAGACAATGGTCACTCGTTAGGTTTTATGAACCTTTGAACCTGAATCATGGCTGGGTTTAGGATAGTTACCTGTCTATCTGACGAATGAAGATAATTACGATGAATAAAAATAAACTAAGTCCTCTGTTGGCTTCTCTATAGGTTGACCAGCGCGTCGTCTCACTTTTGCTCCACTGCCCTCCTAACCTCTTCTCTCTCCTCAATTCCAACCCAAAGTCAGTCCCTTCTCGGCTTGACTCACCTCTATATTTCCCAGGCCATGGAGCTCTTCCTCCATGCCGAATCGTGTTTTTAATTCCCACTATGCAAACCGCTGACTCCATAGGCAGAAGAAACTACCTATTTCCTGAATACCTCAGGAGTTTTGCATAGCACAACACTGTGCATTGTTTACATGCCTCAGAGGTTGAGACAACTGAGATAAACAAGTAAATGCCCTGGTCAACATGAAGCATTCAGAGAGGCTTTTAAAATAAAATACAATCTTATGGATTGATACGATACAAAAGCGGTTACGAGTTTTACTGTAGCTGACCAATATTTCCGATAATATTTTTCAAAGATATACAATGTTAAAATTTTCCGCCAGGAAGTTTCTAACGGTTTTCAAACCTTTCTTTGTGCTATGGTAGGAATTTTTGTGGTGGCCATAGTGACTTCCTGAATGAAAATTTTGATGTAAATATTCAATATTATAAATTTTTCTTCTAACTATATTCGTCGGGAGGATAAATGTCAAAATTTAACTTCATAAGAGAAATAAATATACAATAATTATCTACGGTAAAATTACGACAAGGAGTTTACAGCGTTAAGACGATCGCCTCCAGATGATGACATCTTGACTCAGCGCTGTGGCCTGAACCTTAAGATGGTCTTGTTTAGTGTCGCTATTGAATTCGTTTATATAAAACATCCAACTAACTGTATTGAAACGGTTAGTACTTTCTTAGTTTATTATTAAGAAAATATACAATATTTGTACCATATTAGAGCCCATTCACACATAACATTACGTTGAAAACTTTTCAAATAAGCGAACCACTTCGGAAAGAGCACGAGACGCTCACTTATCCTTTTTCAAAGGGTGAAAATGCCCGTTTCATACTCCCTAGCAACGTCTGTTTCCGTCCAGGGGCTAGAAATAAGCCATTTTTCCATCATGGATTTTACAACTTCTACATACAATAATTAAATTGGGAACTGACATACCTTCTTCAAATATTTTTCTAATTGCAAACCAAATTGGAAAATAGTTAATCTCGATATTTAAAATAACAACAAATTTCCTCCATACGTTTCGATTTTTATGAATCGCACTGATTAATGTAAGCGCAGATGTTGCTAGATAAAAAATGTACAAGGTTATACTCGACTGAGGCGACACATGGTGCCCAAAAAAATAATAACAATTAAAATAACATGCACTTTGTATCTTTCGGTGCTTAGTTGAGAGTTTTTAATGTCTTCGAACATTTTAATTATGCTCGAGATGATCCCCATGGCATATGATTAAATTCCTAGTTATAAAACATGCATCAGACAAGACTTACATCTACATAAGAAGATTTAGTCAAGAGATAACAAACAGTCATGTATAACTTACTTAATTAGTACTCAAAATTCGATACTTCATCGTTATTTTAATGATAACTTTTAGACATGTAATACTGTCGTGTTAGCCATACCTGTAATTGAACTCGGAAACAGACGTTAAAAATGGTACCTTGATGTCATATTTTTCAAATAGGAACGTCACGTAAAATATGACTCATATCAACTGTCCATACCTAACAGAAAATCAATTTTGTGAGGGGAGTTGACTACCAGAAGAAAACTAAGATTGTGGTTCATGTTGTTTAAAAATTATTCGTGTGCACAATAAGAGATTCTAACAATATACCGTAGAAAATTATGGGCTGAATCTGTTAAGTGAAGATGACATCGTATCATACCATTAGGTATGAAGGATCTTATAGGGAATGTAGTTCACTCCATCATTCATCCTTCATGGTAAAGCACTCTCTGCACATAGTGAGCTTAAAGGTAAAAGCAAGAGGTACTAATTTTAGACCCTTGAATGGCAATACACAACTCTTGAGTTTTAAACCCCTACAGATTGGATCAGCATGGCTAAAGGATATACCTGTCTCTGTTCTGCAACTGAAGATCTGCCGTGAGAGGTTATGCTTGTATACGTTGTGTCTGACTTGCGACTAGAGTCAACACTCTCTCCCTAGAATCGTCAACCTCTCTCTCTCTCTCTCTCTCTCTCTCTCTCTCTATCGTACCTTGCTCCTAAAAGACTCAATTAGAACTCCCCGACCTCCCTGGCTCTCAGGACATTTATCCCAATCGAATTTAATAAGCGAATGCAGAGTCAGGCCTGTAGCCTCTTCCTGGATTTCGCCTGTTTACATGTTTAAACCGCTGATGACCAGGAAGAGCTTCAGTGCTTCAGTGCTGTCTGACACTGCATTCCTGTGATGTTTCTGAATATTTCCTGATTGGAAAACAATGGTTGAATAACTGGGAGTTGGAATTCATTGTACATTATAATTAAAAGATACTACAGAACGTTACGACATATATTTCCTTAATTTTCTTGCTGAAAAATCAAATGAACATTAATGGATTGTATGTTAGATATAACTAGATTTACCTTCACCGTAAGTTAGTTATTGTTGTTGTTGTTGAATTGGTGTTTTAAGTTCACTTTATGCACAGTAAGGCTAATCGGGACTGGACCTACAGTTTAAAGTGGGACCCGAACCACCATGTGCCCCCACTGGGAATCGAACCCGGGATCCCTTGGTTACATGGCGACGACGCTACCGCTCCGCCATCGGGGAGGCGGCACCGTAAGTTAGGTTTCCAAGTTTTTTGCAGTATATATTTAATGTGTTATCTTAAAAATGGACACTAGGGAACTTAAATAAAGTTTATTTTCATCCCGGAAACTTCTGAAAGTTAATTATGCTACACTATTTGAAATTCAAAATATGAGCATCATAATTTATTACAGAGGAGAGGTAGGAATTTGAGGGGAATGACGGAAAACAATTACTTTTCATTTAAGTTCAAAAATGTGAAAATTACAAGAGATGTAAAATATTGCTTTTCCGATTTAGTGTCGCTATTGAATTCGTTAATACAAAACATCCTTTGGCCCCCGCCAACAAAGCAGTCTTTGAAATTTCTTTACTTTCGAAGACCTAAAAAATTCGGTAAAATTATAAATCTGCTTAATTCCTTCTAGAACATTCATGTGAATCTTCGTGTGGTTTGATTTCCCTGGTGTCTAGAGACTTACATAGCCACGAAACTGTTGTTGTTGATGATTTGGTGTTTTATGTCCACTTTATGCACATTAAGGCTAATCGGGACTGGACCTACAGTTTAAAGTGGGAACCGAACCACTTGTGCCTCCACCGGGTATCGAACCCGGGTCCCCTTGATTACAAGGCGACGACGCTACCACTGCACCATCGGGGAGGCCCCCGGGCACGAAACTATAGCAAATATCTAGACAACAACAAAAGTAAACCACATGAGGACTCACGTGAATGCTCTGGAAGGAATTGCAAGCAAATATAATTTATCAGATTTTCGGATATCATAGCGCTTTATAAAAGTAAAGGAAACTTCGAAAACGGCTTTGTTGGCGTCGGCAAATGGTCCAGTTTAGTCTTAAGTACTTCTCTAAATTATCACCCATTTTTTAATAACTTAATAATGAAGTTTGTCAAAAGGTGGTTGAAAGGAAAACCTAGTGTTACACCTATATAGGCCTATGGAGTTTTTGTTGGAATTGGAGATTGTGAGGAGATGAGAGTAATCTATTTTATTTTAACTCTGTCCCGTCTCGAATTTTGAGACGAGTTGCGTCTTTTAAAACTTGAGACGAGAATGAGTCCAAACATTTCGACACTTTTTGAGACGAGATCGACGAGAGCTACTCTCTCTTTCTCTCTCTAAGAAAATCTAAGGATTAATAATTCAAATCCCTAATTCATAGCTACGTGAAGTCAATGCTGTTCACATTTCCTGTAAACACACGTTTACGGACATAACGGAAGAGAAAGCGTTAGGCATGCAAATCTTATTTAAAGAAGGTGTTTATTGACCCTGCATTAGATTTTAAAATCATCTTAAGCGCTAGAACCTTTTGGGGTATGCAGAGGGGAAATTTTGAGAAAATCAAAATTGTTACGTGAAAGCAGTAAATATTTCGGATAAACCAAAGTGATAAATGCAAACTCCTTTTAAAATTACACCAGATAACCATTCTTGTCTTTGAATAACTCTTAAAATGAAATCCTGTTCCCTAAAATCACACCTTTATAATGCCAACTCCTCGAAACAATGTGGCGTATGCTAATAGATTCGGCATGCAGTATTCTGCATTGAAATATAAACCGCAAACATTTTGTATGTTTTACAACATAAAAATGTCGTATATTGACATATTTACGCTTGCACGCACGAATCCTGTGGTCCTTTGGAAAATAGCCTGTCCCCGTGGCAGAGTGGTTAGCAAATCTTCGCAAATTAGCCAAAAGTGGCACAAAAAAGCAAAATAAAATAAAGCAAATCAATCAAACCTTTGGAAAATAATTGTAAGAAATGTTTGTATCTTTGAACATACTACTGTCAGCAACAGCAGAAGCTAGTAGAATTATGACTTGACCATTTGCGTATTAACAAAACAGCTTAGTGTATTTATAAGCACAATAAAACTTTTCCCGTGTGTAAAAACTGGTTACGTTGATATGGAATACTGCTTGTATCAGTATAATGTATTTTTTCGCAGTTGAAAAATTGAGTTCTAAGGCCATTCCTTTTTAGAAATGAGGTATTAATTCCACAATTACGTAATATTTATATTTTTTCACGACTCAATGACTAATCATGTTGCAAATTATTCATAAATTATCACTTAATTATTTCTACCAGTTTTCACTAAAATATACATATATTTAATGTTTTCGAATTAAGTTAATCATACGATGTTTCATGTCAGTATCATGTTACGCGATACAATTAAAGTGAAGGAGATAATCAGAATCAACAAAATACAAATATATAAAAAAGAAAAGGCTTCCGCTACCGGATTCGAACTTACAACCTTAAGATTATGAAGCAATAACGATACCACAATTTTTTATTTACAATATAACTCTATTACATACCACTACTTTTTAACAAGGTTTAACCATACTTCATTTGTAGTTACATTCACAAATGTTACATTATATTTTTGAGTCATACAGTATGTTGAATACAGTTTGCATATAACCTTTTTTTTAGTATGTAAAATTTTTCCATTTTCACTGCGGTAATAGTCCCTTATATTGTTTCCTGTTTGTCCATTGAAACAAATATATATCATGTACGTACCTATAATCCATTGTATCGTACGATGCTTTGTAGCAGGGAAAAATTAAATTCCGGAAAAATTATTAATTTCGGAGTAATACACTGAACTGATGATCGACTTATATGTGGTATCATTTTTTGGAGTACCGGCCAGTCTTGTTTTGCCTTTCCACAGTGCGTCATCCTGTGTGCTATTGTATCTTCTAATAAACACTGCTCACAATTAGGCTCTGAGCTCAACCCCAGCCGATGTCGTTTTGCTTTATTATCAATTAGTTCATGAACAACTTGGTACCATTGACTGCATTGTCTATTGGATAACTATTTTGCCGAAATATTGGTAAAAATTATTTTCCAATTATATTGAGGGTGTTTCTTCACTATGTGCGGCGTATCCATGTTTTGAGTAAGGTATTGATTATACAAATCTTTCACTGTTAGATGATTATAGTCTATTTTCTTTATAAATACATATAAATATTCCATTATAGCTTCTTGATATACTTTTCGGGAAGTGGTAATTTTTATCTCATTCACTGGTGCTTCTAATGGAATATCTCTTCCGTATGTATATCCTGGAATGTCCTGGACATTTTCTTTAGATTTATTCATTGAAAATACCGATGATTAAACAAAGTTTTTGTTTTTTTACCAACATCCACCAAACTCATTCCTCCTAGCTGTTTTTGTCAGCTACGTGTCTACTGATTCACTCGGAAAACGTTTCCTGCCCAAAGGAACCGGTTTAAACTTTTCTTTATTCGTGCTAAGTTACGATTATCACTTGGCCAAATTTGGGCTCCATACCACAGTTTTGATAATATATATATACATTTGCTATTTTGACTCGCGTACATAAAGTGAAGGCTCGTTGTATAAATTTGTTTATGGTATAATTAATATTCAGATATATATTATCATAACTAAGTTTTATGCTTGTTGTAGTGTCATTTGTAAAAAATTCTCCTAGGATTTTAACTTGATCCACTTTTTTAAATATCACGTCAGGTAGCTGTTCATGTTGTTTTCCTAATGTTAAGTAACACGTTTTAGTCATATTCACTAAGGCACCAGATTCTATTTCATATTTTCGTATACATTCCATTAAGTTCTTAATTGCTGCCTGAGTTTGGCATATGACTGTGACATCGTCGATATAAGCTCCAATCGTAAATTCCCTTCCTGTATTGTTATCATTTACGGTCGTGCGACAGTGTTGAAGGAAAGGTGTCAAGGCCATTACAAAAAGAGGTAAACTTAATGGGGTTCCTTGCGGAAGTCCTCTGTTGACTATGCATTTATTACTTAAAAACCCATTGAATTTTGCCTTTAAGCTTATATTTGTCACTAATATTTTAATATTTTCGTACATTTGTCCATGAATACCCATCTTTTGTATTGTTTTTACCAAAAAAACTATGCCTGTGAATAATCAATCGTTACGAGGTATTTATTTGGTTGGGAGTTTTACATTTTATTATTTCATCTCGTAATAGTGTCAATAAATGGTATATTGTTTTCCTCCAACTACTCCATATTGATATGGTGTAGCCAGGTTTGTCAAAATCAACTTTAATCGATTTCCTACACATCTAGTAATTATTTTATAGTCTGTATTAAATAATGTTATTGGTCTATAATCTTTTATTTCCTTGGGTTGACTATTTTTTGGTATTAAAATTATTATTCCTGTTGTCTCATAATTTACTAAATTATTTTTGTTTAATACTGTATTAACCCATTTTGTTAAAGTATTACCCATTGTTGGACATAAAACTTTATACGCATTAGTCGCTATTCCGTCTTCCCCAAGTGCTCTTCCCCGTACTCGCTGTACTATTGCTTTATACACTTCTTCATTGTGTATGGTTGGTTTAATCCAAACATTTCTTCTGATTGGAGGATTGGTATGTATTTGTCTAAATATTGACTAGCCTTCTCATTATCTTGATATGCGTTTGAATATTTATTTTCCAAATATTTATACACTATTTGTTGTATTTGGTTCCCTTCATTATAACCTACTCCATAATTATCCTGCAGTTCTGTTATCAGACTCTGTTTTTGTCGCTGATATATATTTGTTACGTGAACTAAATGTATTTCTTCTTCAATATCTATTATGGGGAGCGCACTGTGTATACGTATTCCTTCTACTTTTGTTGCCTGTAGGCCCAGTAGTTGTGCTTTTACTTTTTTAATTTTCGTTTGGGTGTCACTGTCGTTTTTCTTTTTCTTATATAGGTCGTGTAATACTGCATAATGGAAATTAAATGTATTATACCATTCATGTTGTTTTTCCCAGGAGTATTGTTTACAATATCTTTGGAAATTTGGTTTAAAAATTTCTGTTCACCACCTATTATCAATATTTTGTTCATATAATGATCTCTTAGTCCATTTTTCCCACTGTTTTTCAAAACGAAATCTAAAATCTTCTTCAATTAAATATGATGTATTCATTTTCCAAGTTCCCCTCCCTATTCTAGTTAACCTTACCGGTGATTTCATTGTTGTAATTACAGCATGGTGATCACTAAAAATACCGGTTTCATATGAACAGAGGTAATATTTGATTTTAGTTCACCTGAAACATATCCCCTATCTATTCTCGAGGCACTAGTTGCAGTAACGTATGTGTATCCGAGTTCATTGCCTCTTTTTTCTTGCCACACATTCTTTAACTGCAAATTGTGCACCAATTTTTGCAAAGAATTTGAAAAATTGTAACCCGGTAATTGATCCACATTACATAATACGCAATTAAAATACCCTGCTAAATACATTGAACTTGCACTACCTGCAATGTATTGTGGTACTGCATATGTACAAAAAATACTTCTTTCGTTCCAGTATCTTGATCCCGACGGGGCATAAACGTTAATTAATGTCAAGGTTCCCAATTTCCCCATGATTAATCTTCCACTGGATTCTTTTTGTACTTGAATAAATGATAGTCCTTTACGATCTAAAACTGCAGTTCCTGAACCACTTGAATTATAATTATTTGTTTCATTTTGTATATTATTTATATTTATATTTGCTACTCGTATTACTGATGTTTCCATGTTTCTATATAATGCTATTAATAGTATTAAAATAATCCACACTTTTGTATAATACATATTTTCCATATAAATAAGTTACTCAAAATACTATTGTCTTGAGCTGCCTTTTCGCTTTCTTTACTTCTATTACCATTCGCCATCTTCCCTACTGGAGCATTTAATCCGATAATTGGAGCACTATTTGAAAAGTTATTTCCTATACGTCTGGTAGAACGCCGTTTTGCTATAAAGTTTTTTGTTTTTGTTTTTCGTTTAAGCTTAGTTTCACTTACCTTCATTTGATTACTATTCTCACTCCCACAAGTGGAAATGAGATCACTATCTTCTTCTGATTCTTGTTTGTCACTCAGTGATTTAGTGCCGGAGTGTTTCTTTTCTTGAGGTTCTGTCATTTTGTTATTTGCTCCCTCCTCCGGTGTTCTTCCTATTTGTTTATCCATCTCATTATTACAGGTTGGCTTCATTTGTGAGGTAACCTCATTTTTCTGCTGATGTGATGCACTTAATGATCCCTCTGAGCCTACTATGTCGGTATCATTGAGCAATACTGCCTTACTGCAGGTTACCTTTACTTTCGGTGGGACCCGTAGGGTAGTCATTTGCCGCTGGTTACAACTGTATCTTAAATGTTCATCCGAACCACAAAACTCACACGTTGGAGTTTGTCCCGTATATATCACGTGGGCCTTATATTTGCCAATAGTTACGAATGATGGTATTGGCTTCCTTAATTACATTTTTACCATACGTACGCCACTAGGCACAGGGTAACGAAAATTTTCACTCCACATTTATTCTGTCATTTCATCCACTGTTCCATATTCACAGAATTTCCCGTGCACTTGTCTTTTAATTCAACTTCCATAGGTAAATTAAATACACGCACGTATTTCACAATTCGACTTGCGTCGCTAATTTTTACTTTCACTACGTTTCCATTATCATACTTAAATTCTAATTCACCTGGGTACTGTTCTAGCAATTTTAACATAGTGCGTTGTCTCACTAATTTCAAATAAACACCTCGCGCAGTTGTCGGTATTTGTATTGCTAAACTTTCATCAATACTAAGTTTAAACTGGCTGTAAATGAACTCATGCACGTCCATTGCACTTGGTTTTCCTGCTCCATATGCGAAATTTATCAAAATGGTATTTTCACGATTCATTGCTATATCCTTTTTGTTCTTATTAACTATTGTCAATACTGTTACCTATCAGAGTCCTATTTTCCACTTGGCCCAACACTCGCACTTGGTTTTACGCGTCACGCGTTATCTAAGCCCGCACGACTGCTTAGCTTCGACCTTCCTCTCCCGTGCTCAGGCACGGACTGACTGGGCTAATTTGCCACAATAGAACATGTGTGTTATGAATGATACATATATTTTCTATTGTTTTTAGATTTGAACTAGGAATCGAAATACACTGATTTAACAAGTTACGTTTGATTTCAATTACGAAACTTGCCTTTGCACGTTATTTTGTTTAATGTGTGATGCTAATTGTGTACAACTATTGCTCAAAACGATACTTCAGAACATCTATAATGCTGAATCGTGGCCTTGGATTGCACATTAGATAGCTTGCATATCTATCTGAAAATAATCAATTTCAACCCACTTCAAGTGAAAACCTCTAAAGATTTTTAGTAATTACGAACCATAAATGTACTGTCACATCAAGATATAAGCACTTCGGTGCTCCATTTCAAGTTTTCACTTTGTGCTCTTTTCTTATATGTGGATAATGCAACACTTCTACGTGTACTTTCGGGGGTTAGATTCACTGGATCCCACGATTAGTCATCAGATCGCATGCATTTTGAGTAAACAAGCTTATGCAACAACCAACCCTGGTCGGTAGCTAAGGAGTACTTCAATTGTTTTTTCCTTGCTCATAACAAGGAGACGGAGACAACTCTTGAAGTCAGTAGGTATAGGGTTGTCGCATGTCCGTCCTATTGATCTTATTTGTGGAAAAAAAATTCAAGGCGATCTTGGTTAAATCTTGAGGTTAAAATATATCTTACACCTTTGTTGTTAAGGTTATCGAATAATCCAAAAGGGATCTGATACTTGTAAGGAAACCTTTTTGGAATGGTAGCAACGTCAACGAATTCCCAACTTTCATGATTTCGCATATGTTGCAGAATTTTTTAAGAATCTCTTCCTGTGCCTCATAAAGTAGACCAAAGTCGCAAGCTGTAGATGGTTTGTCTTCTTTAGGCACTCTGCTGTTTAGAATATCAAAAACGTCATTTATTAATCTGAAGAAATACGCGGCTTCTTCTTCTTCTGACATGGTGTAGCGTATTGCTTCCGACGTGTGTTTTGAAAACAATTGACAAGAAGAGAAACGTTTTGACGATCTCTTCCTCTAACGGTTATATGGTGAAAGGTTGGGACATATTTTAAGTTCTCCTCCATCAAAAATTAAGGGCCTCTCAATAATTTATTTGCCAATATGCTTGCCGCTTACAGTACAACCATGGTCCACAAAGTGGTTACGAAGCAACTTTAGCATGTGTGGAATGTCATAAAAGACCCATACATTAGAATTAATTGTCTTCTGTAGGATTTTTAAAATATGACTTGGTAAAGTCACCGACAGTTCTTTCCAAACCCTGTGGTTTTTCCCTACCATATCACAAACAATCGCCACAACTTTGAACCCTGCTCCCTGCACTGCTCCAATGGCTTTCTTCAGCAGTGCTCCTGTCATTTGAGTATCATATTCATAAAATATCGGTTGCTTCCAACCAGATACCAATCCACGCGCCATTTACGTTACTATGGGGCCCATATATTTTGTCTTCCGCTTGATCGTAACATATTCTAGAGTCAATGTTCATTTCATTGAAGCTGAGGACACAGGGTTTTTCATTTTCTTTCTGATTTTTTGCTTGAATGCTCATTAACTGGAGCACGTCTTCTAAAATACCAGGATTGCAAGAAAATGAACTGGACACCCACTTCTTCAGTGTTGTTAGTGATGGCAGTGGGAAATGCAAATGTTCTCTCAAATATGCATAACACTTCTTAGACACACATCGCAAAGTTAGAGCTTTACTAATATCTTCAACTTTCCATTGAACTTTTTTCTTTTTCATGAGGATACAATTAATTTGCGTATCCGTGAAAATCGGAGCGAGTGCACTAGATCCTGTTTGAAAACTGTCTTGTAGTTAGATTTCATGTTTTGAATCTCTCTGGTTTTTCCTCGTAACGCATATTGCAGTGATTGTATCTCTCTTCTTAAACTGTTGATTTTATTCTTTAAGCATTGATTAGTGTATTCTAACTGCCTAACTTTCTTCACCAATTCTTTGTGGATCATTAACCCCTCATTTGTGTCTGTTCCGCTATCTATTTTATTCTTCTTTGAAGTTAAGGTAAACAACATATCCTTGGCACGTTTCTTCATCCGACTTCTTTCACTGCTGTTCACATTCCTTGAAAACTTATTTTTTACGAGCAGAAGCACAAGTGTCATTAGATGGTGTTCCTTCTAGGTTTACATTGTGCAATGCATTCTTATTTAAAATCTTCCCTCGGCGCCGAACCTAGAAATTCAGCCCTGCATAATCGTGCATGCTTTGTATTGAAAGCATCTTTGCGCTTGCAAGCACGAATACACTTGTAACAAAGTGAGGAATCCTTTGGAAAAGAATGGTAAGTAATATTTGTGCCTTTTGACCTACGACTGTCAGTTTTACACACGGCAACAGCACAAGCAGGCATTATAAACTAATCACCTTAATAAATAATCACACAAGTTCAATTCACAAATAGTTTCTTCCACATTAAAAGACTGATTTTGAACTGTTGCTATGGAATATGCTGCTTCAATACTGTAAACAAGTCATATCAAGTCTCACATCTTAATCTGGCAACAGATGAATCACAATTTTGATACTCTTAAATATTTTCAAGTAAATAAAATTAAATGTTTTCCTCTTTTAACAGGAAATAAATAAAATTATATTAGTAATATAGTATTTTCCTCAGTTGAAAGATTGGGTTCCAGGTTATAATCCTTTCTTTTAGGAAGTGATGAGGTATAAATTTCACAATTTCGTAATATTATAATTATTTCACGATTCAATAAATATTAATTGTTTTAAAATATGCTGTACTAATCAAGATACAAATTATTCATAAACATATGTAGGCAACATAATCTTTTCTACCAGTTTTCTCTAAAATGTACATACATTTAAAACTTTGGAATTAAATTAATAATACGATATTTCATGTAAATATCATGCTACGCGATTCAATTAAAGTGACGAAGATAATTAGAATCAGCAAAATACAAATAAGATAAAAAAAAGGTCGCTACCGGATTCGGTCTCTCAACTTTGAGATTATAAAGCAAAACCGATACAACTGGGCTAATTTGCCACAACAAGACATGTGTGTTATGAATGACACATATTTTGTATTGTTTTTAAGTTTGAACTAGGAATCGAAATACACTGATTTAACAACTTACATTTCATTTCAATTACGAAACTTGCCTTTGCACGTTATTTTGTTTAATGTGTGACACTAATTGTGTAAAACTATTGCTCAAAACATTAATTCAGAACATCTATAATACTGAAGCGTGGCCTCAGAGTACACATCATAAAAATTGTGTTTATATGTGAAAATAAGCAATTTCAACCCCCTTAAAGTGAAAATTCAAACAATTTTTAGTAATTACGAGCCATAAATGAACTGGCATATCCAATATATATAAAGCCACAATCCCACCACTCACTCACTGACTGGACTGACTGACTGACTCACTGATATAAATGCTCTCCATGAAGGAAGCCCCGGAGGCGAAAAATGCCCGATCACGACCTCCCATGAAATTGTCCCAAAAGGGCGAGAAAATTTTAAAAATTGCTCACTTTGCCCTTCCTTAAGGGTGAAAATGATCTTTCTTCACGACCTTAGCAACCGTTGCCACGAGCATCTCTTGCAGCACACATTGTTTTCTTCAATTCTTAATTGTCGAGGTACATTATATTTCTCACAGATCTACAACACACAGATGAATCAACTCCTGGCTATGGAAAGGTGGCTCAAACAAGGGTGGCATCTACATAATAAGGCGTTTCAGCCCAGATACAATTACAATTGTATTTGTGTACTCAATGGGAATATATGTACATCGTGGTTGCCTTAATTAAATGTTTAGAGGCTATACCGACAAATAATTATTTAGAACGTTTGCCGTGCTTTTTGTTCCCTATGGAAACGGACGTTTCTAGGGAACTTGAAGAAAGTTTATTTTCACCCTAAAAACTACTGTAAGTGAATTACACTAAACATTTCGTATTTCAAAATACGAGCGTCAGAATTTATTACAGACGCAAGGTAGGAATTTTGGGGGGGAAGGACGTAAAACAGTTATTATACTGGGTGATCGAAAAGTCCCCGAACCCAAACTTCAAAAAAAAATTTCGCCGGTCGTTATTATGATAATGTAATAATTTCTGTTGAAGCTGGTTTGCGAGGATCTTGGCTGTAGACGACACAAGAGATGGCGCTGGGGAGTGGCGTTAGCAGTCGTGGCGAGGAAATGAACTACGAGCAGTGCTGGTAACAAAATAATCACGAATTATTGGACCGATTTTTTTCGAAAACCCGAATAAACTCTATTGTGTACCAAGACATTATACAGCAGTTTATCGCGCTTTTGGACGCCGATGAACGAGATGTGTGGTTACAACAAGACGGGGCAACATGCCATACGTCCAATGCCACCATGGCATTTCTGCGTGAATTTTTTGATGACCGCCTGATTTCATCAGGGCTTTGGCCGGCAAGATCACCTGATCTAACCTCACACGTTTTTTTCTTGTGGGGTTATTTGAAGGGGAAAGTGTACGAAAATAATCCCCACGATTTAGATACCCTGAAAACCAACATTGCCCAGTGCATTACTGCCATTATTGTGCCTATTCTGCATCGCGTAGCACGAAACATGTGCCGTCGCATACGTTTATGTGTGCTGCAGCATTGGGGGACACTTTCAGCATCTCTTGTGATGTGCCTACATCCACCCAGATATCCAATGAGAAAGATCTGCACGATCAGGCAAGTAAGGTCCACTTATTCCTTGCTTTCACAGTTTAGGTTAACTGTTGGTTTGGTTTACCTGATTATTTTGTTACCAGCACTGCTCGTAGTTCATTTTCTCGCCACGACTGCTAGCGCCACTCCCCAGCGCCATCTCTTGTGTCGTGTACAGCCAAGACCCTCGCAAACCAGCTTCCACAGAAATTTTGACATTATCATAATAACGACCGGCGAAATTTTTTTTTGAAGTTTGGGTTCGGGGACTTTTCGATCACCCTGTACAATTACATTCAAAAATGTGAAAATGACAAAAATATTGCATTTTCAATTTAGTGTCGCTATTGAATTCGTTTATGCCAAAACATCCAACTAATTATCTTGAAACGGTTATTACTTACTCCGTTTATTATTAAGAAGTTAGACAATACTCTTTTGAATATTTGTACCTTATTAAAGCCCATACACAGATAAAGTTAATTTCTAAACTTTTCAAATTAGCGAACTTATACAATCCAATACAACATGCAGACATTTTACCCCATCTATAATATGATTACGTCCATAACGTGGCCGAAGGTCAAGCATGCGAGCGTAGAAGACGTGGCCAAAGGCAACGTCGAAAGTACGAGAGTCCAATATAAATAAAGCCCCAATCCCACCACTGACTGACTGAAGGAAGACCAGGAGGCGAAAAATACCCGATTACGACCCCTCCCCCATTAAATCATCCCAAAAGGCATAGAAAATTAAAAAATTGATAACATTGCCCTACCTTAAGGGTGAAAATGCCCATTTTTCACTTTCTTAGCAACCGTTGCCACGGGCATTTTTTGCATCACACATTGTTTCCTTCAATTCTTAATTGTCGAGATACATTATATTTCTCGCAGATCAATACCGGTAGCACATAGATGAATAACTCCTGGTTTCGAAAACGTGCCCTAAACAAGGGTGACATCAACTACGTTTATATTGTTATACTCAATGCGTAAATATCTGCATTGTGCTTGTTTCAACTAAATGTTTAGGGGGTATAATGACATGCAATTCCTTAGAGCTTGACGTTCTTGTTGTTGTCCATGGAAACGGACGTTGCTAGGCAACTTAAGGAAAGTTTATTTTCATCCCGAAAACTACTGTAACTGAATTATACTAGACATTTTGTATTTCAAAATATGAGCGTCAGAATTTATTATGGGGACAAGGTAGGAATTTGAGGGGAATGTCGGAAAACAGTTAATATCTAATTACGTTCAAAAATGTGATATGATTGATTGTGTGTTGAAAGTCTACTTTATGCACAGATAGGTTAATCAGGACTGGAGATACAGTTTAAAGTGGGATCCGATCCACAATGTGCATCCACCGGCTACCGAACCCGGGACGCTTGGTTACAAGCCGACGCCGTCAAAAATGTGAATATAAAAAAAGACGTAAATATTGCATTTCCAATTTATTGTCGCTATTGAATTCGTTTATGCAAAATATCCAACTAATTATCTTGAAACGGTTATTACTTACTCACTTTATTATTAAAAAAATAGACAATACTATTTTGAATATTTGTACCTTATTACACTTCTGTAAGTGAATTATACTAGACATTTCATATTTCAAAATTCGAGCGTCAGAATTTATAAAAGGGGTCAGTAGATGTAATCCCAGCCAACGTCTGTCGCTATTTAATATTCGCAATTTATTTGCACGTATTTAGAATTTATCTGCACGTATGTAGAACTTATTTGCACGTAGTTAGAATACTTTACATTTATGTATTTGCATGTTTATAACTTTTATGAATATATAATTATTTATTTTATGAAAAATATGTATATAAAAGGTAATTAGAGGTGCTAAACGCTATGCATATGGTTTTATATTCATTACTGCAAAGTATGTAATGTATGAATCGATAATATTAATGTTTATAGTATTGAAAATAAGAGTTTATGGTTTAAGAACCGCTATGAAAGGTGCTAATGGTACGAAAGAAGACGGTCCCGGTACTCGAACCCGCGATATGCAACGGTAATAAATGGTTTTAGTGTACAATGTATGTAATAATGTATGTTATTATGGTATGAAAGACGATGGTACGACACGCTAGACAGAATACTGTCTCTGAATCTGAACTCTGCTCTAAGGGTAGAGGAGAAAGGAATTTGGGGGATGTGTGATGTAGGTCAAATGACGTCAGAACAAAGAAAGAACCCGACAACCAATCAGAGAACGCGTCAGTTTTGTTTTCGAGGTATAAAAAAGCGCGTAAAAGCGAGAAGATGTTAGTTTGAGAAGAATTTCTGAAGTATTGTGTCAGAAAAGATATCAACTTGTGATCATTGCCTGAGATTTGAAGACAAAGAACTCAAGAGAAGCTATAATTAAGGTAAGTGATTTTTATTATGTAGTGTGTTTTTAAATAATATGTAAATCCTAAGATTGGAACGAAGAAAAAGTCAATGCAAACCAAAAAGAATATGCGTAATGTGAACAAGTACTACAACTATGTTTTTTTTTCCAGGTGATTCTATTTTCTGTGTACCTGTGACTGGAAGGAACGTTTAGTGAAAGATCGCGTCTACAAGCTCTACCAACGAGGCTAACCACACTGCGGTGAGTACTTCGGACTAAATTATACGTAATTTTATCTCTGGAATGTATACCTCCCCACTAGAACTCGTTAATGCATATTATGATATGTGTGACAGGGTAGTGTTCCACGACGATATCCCTACATGTGATCCGACTTTTTTCTGTGAGACAGTGCAAACAGCAATGTGTCAATTAGGGTGGGGGCAAGTCAATTTTCAATTATGGAAGAAAGAGAAAGATATTTTAGACGGTTTGGAATTCTTGGGCGGTAGGTATCCATTGAAGTACTTAATCAGGTTGTGGGGGGACCCTGAATATTTGGTTGGGTCTATGTTCCAATTTCTAATGAAAAAGGGTTTTTTTTAAGCGTCACCGGACAGTCAGGTTGGTTTGATTATTTTCGTCAATGAAACCAATAAGGATATTTATATCCCTTGGCGCAGCCTTTCGGCATTAAATCCCAAGATTATTCAACACTATGTAACCAAAGTACTGAACAGCAATGAATCCTTCTTTGTGGATAACTCTTTGAAATGCATGGCGCATATTGTCGAACCCAAACGCGGTAGAGGGAAGAGAAAATATCCAATTTACAGGAAGTATGCTCCCTTACTAACAATAAACAATCCTAACCAGAGACAGACTGCTTTTACTATTATGACTAACGATGACAATTTGTGCTTGCCACGCGCTATTGTATTTGCCCAAGCTAAAGTTGAGAAGAACACAAACAAAATCCAATCGTTTCGAAGATACAATAATAAACTGAAAGAAGCGGCTATGCGGTTATGCCATGAAACACGCGTTGATCCAACCAATGGATGCACTGTAGAGGGCATTATTAAATTTCAGAACCAATTGGGACCAGAGTACCAAATTGTTGTGTTTTCAATGAAAGAGGGGGAAAGGGAGTATGAAGTTATCCGATCAACATCGTTCGCCCCTAAACAGATTAATTTACTCTATCACGACCAACATTTTGATATAGTTAATTCTGTCTTCACACTTCTTGTGAAGAAGTATTACTGCCCCAAATGCCAACTAGGATTTAATAATAAATATCAACATACTGAATGCACTAGATATTGTTCATTGTGTGAATACAGTCATGGTGATGAATCCACTAACACTATCCCGAGAAAATGCACAGCATGTAATAGGAAAAATTTTTTCCCCGAAATGTTATGAAAATCATTTGCACACCGAAGGGCGAAAATCCAGTGTTTGCCATGCTATTCACCAATGTAATGTATGATACAAAGTAGTGAACAAGAGATTGCGCAAAACACCACACAAATGCTATGATTTTTTTTGTAAAAGCTGTAATGCTTTTGTTGAGCCAGCACACAAATGTTATATTCAGCCTATTAAGCCCGAACCAAATACAAAGTTTCTTTATATTTTCTATATTTTGAGTGTATGCTGGTAGAGGGTGAGGAAAGCCAGAAACAAGAAGTCAATCTGGCTGTTGCTAAGCAAGCTTGTCATGTCTGTAAAGACACGGATGCATATTTCTGCGAGACGTGTGGTCCCCGTGTCCATATTTTCCCCAATATTCAAGAATTTATGCACTATATACAAACAACGAGGGAAGGGTTTGATAAAATTGTGTGTATTGCACATAATGCAGGATGATATGATTCTCATTTTGTTTATATTACCTGATTACTAAAGAGAATATTACCCCATCCGTAATTATGCAGGGTAGGAAAATAATAGAGATGTCAATTACAAAGAAAATAGTGTTCAGGGACTCGTTGAATTTCATGCTCATGAAATTGAAGGAATTGCCAGCAAGTCTGGGACTAGTGGAAGATTTGCAGAAAGGCGATTTTCCGTATTTGTTTTCCACCCCAGCAAATCAGAATTATGTAGGTCCATTCCCAAATATCAGTATTATGATATAGATTCCAAGTCCCCCAAAGAAAGAGAAGAGATGCTAAAATGGCATGAGAAAACAGTGCAAGCCGGGAACATTTTTGATTTTCAAAAAGAGTTGCGCGAATACTGTATTAAAGATGTGGAAATACTTGCTGCTACTTGTATTAAATTCTCTAATCTGATCGAAGATCTGACTGGAATACAGTGATTTGTTCGCTGCGCGACTCTTTCGTCGTTTGCTTCTTTGATATTTAGAAGTAAATATCTGAAAGAAAACAACCTTATTAAAGTTCCACCATTTGGATTTCGTGAACAAGACCAGCAATCTCTAATTGCATTAAAGTGGTTAAAGTGGGTAGAAAATACTAAACAAATCACTCTAAGACACGCAGGTAATCTGGGGGAGGCTAAAATAGGTCGTTAAAAGTTGGACGGGCTCCATGAAGAAAGCAAAACTGTTTATAGTTTTCATGGATGTTATATCCACGCTTGTCGGATTTGCCTTACTGAAAACAGAGATAAGCCTCTTAACGTGACTGGCGAGACCCTTGACCATAGATACGAACGTACTGGTACCCGTAAAGAAATATTAGAGCAAATGGGGTACACAGTTGTAGAAAAATGGGAATGTGAATTCAATGAGGAAATTAAAAAAATCCAGAATTACACAAATTCATTCCTGAGAATTGTTATTCCCTGAATAACCCACTCATCCCAAAACAAGCTTTTAATGGGGGACGCACAGAACTTTTCAGAGCAGTTTATGAAAAACAAGAGAATGAAAATACGAGCATGAAACTGCTAAAAGGTTTTTCCCTTTACCCTGCAATGATGAAGCAAAGAAAAATGCCTACAAGGAAACCAGTGATTTACACGTCAGAATTTCCTACCTTGGATAATGTGTTTGGGGTTGTAAAATGTGATATTCTCCCCCCTAAAGATTTATATTTACCAATACTGGGCATGTCATGCAATAACAAATTAATGTTTGCTTTATGCAGAATTTGTGCACAAAGCGAGAATCAAGAACAATGTACACACACAGATAAAGAAAGATACTGGGGTATCGGAAGAACTGAAACTGGCTGTAGAAAAAGGGTACAAAATACTCAAAATATATGAAATTTGGGATTTTCCTTCGGCTAACCAGAATGATAATGTGTTCAAAGACTATGTAGACAAATTTCTTAGACTGAAACAACAGTCCTCAGGATATCCTTCCGGCTGCAGTTCAGAACATGACAAAGACAAGTATATTCAAGATTATTTCGATCAGGAGGGAATTCAACTTGTAAAAGATGAAATTGCACCCAACCCTGGGCTTCGTTTTATTTCCAAAATTCTGCTGAATTCTTTGTACGGGAAATTTTCAGAAAATACTTTAAAAACTAAGTCTATTTTTGTAAATACAGAACAAAAATTCCATGATATAGTGTTTAATCCACAGTATGAAATCAGTAATGTTTTCCCTATTTCAGAATTTTGTTTATTAGTGAATTATATTGATCTGTAAAAGCAAAAATGAACGGTTAGTACTCTCAAATGTACTTGTCTCTGCGTTTATTAATGCTTATGGAACAATGCATTTATATTCTTTTATGAACAAAGTCAAGGAAAGTATTCACTACGTGGATACGGACTCTGTATTTTATGTAGAACATGAACATGAAAAACTTATTCCTACAGGCTCATTTCTTGGTGAAATGACGGATGAGATTAAAGAGCCCTACCAAATTACTTGCTTTTTGGATGGTGGTCCCAAAAACTATGCATATAAGATGGTGAACAAACATGATCCTCAGGATGAGAAACATGTTATTAAAGTAAGGGGCTTTACCATGAATTACAGAACTCGACTTCAGATTAATTTTGATTATTTTAAGCAACTGGTCAAAGGGGAAATTGAAAAGCGAGTTCTTGAGAACCCACGTAAAATTAAACGAAAAGCCAATTTTGAAATTGTTTCTGCATCTGAGCAGAAAACACACCAAGCAGTCCACACAAAACGTAGAAAAATGGTAAATTATAATACCGTGCCATATGGTATATAAATAAGAAGCGAGTGTTTTGTTTCATTTTTTTATTGTTATGTGTTGTGGACGCTTATTCATGAAGACCTAGTGCCCTCCGTAGAGCTTCTACTTGTTGGGCTATCCACGGACACACCCCGTTGATTCGCCGCCTGGTACAATATCCACATCTTCCTGATGGTACATGAGGGCCTTCTTCTCTCTGAAGCCCACTTCCCAACAAACGTTGCATTCTTGTTTGATTTCATCCTGAAAAGAAAAGATAATATTAATTTGTGGTTTATAGTTAGGTTTAAAACTTATGATAATATATAAATGTGCCATTGTGTGTCTGCGCTTCAAGCAGAGAACGTGTGTTGTTCAACATGGAACTACGTTTTACCCACCCTTTTGCAATGATGGTTTGTGGGCCGTCACAAAGTGGAAAAAAAAACTTTGTGGATAAGCTTCTATTTTATAAACATAAAATGTTTACACAAGTTCCAAAGACAGTAATATGGGCGTATGGTGCGGTTCCTCCCAGATTAAAAATTAAGTCAAAATACAAATATTCAGTTTATTGAAGGAATCCCTGATGTAGCAAATATGGATATTGAAAGTCCTGGATTAATTGTCATTGATGATCTAATGAATGAAAGCAGCAAAGATTCAGCTGTTGCAGATATATTTACAAAATATTCTCATCACAAAAATATAAGTGTTATTTTTATAGTACAAAACTTATTTCACAAAGGTACTAAAATGAGAGACACCACACAGTTATTTAATGTTCGATTTAACACAAAATACACCTGAAATTTTACGTATGAGGGCGCATATTTTCCCCGATGAACAATTGACTATTTATGCCACTGGAAAGCATGTAAACAATCCATTTCTTGTGCGAACGTCAGAATGACAACACAACTAAAAGAACATGCTCCGGCACTTAAATTATTGTGTAAATTAAAACCTATTCAACGGAAACGCCTTTTGTATCGAGCAACACCAGGTCTAGTTCGTGTACTAGGACAATGTGCAGCCAATACAGTACGCGGTAATATTCCGCTTTCAGAGGTACAAAAAACCAAGCTTCAAAAGTATAAGGCCAGTTTGCGTAAACTAGAGGCGAAGGGCACTTTGCTCAAAAAGAAAAAGAAAATGTTAATTCAAAAAGGCGCCGGCTTTTTACCATTTTTAATCGGTCCGATTATATCAGCGTTAGGTAGTGCATTGTTTTCACAATGAGCGTGAGAAAAATGATTATTGTTCCCGAGGACTTTGCCACTAATATGCATGCCTCCGTTGAGAAAGCTGAGAGACACGAATCAAGATTAGATTCTAATGTTCGTACAATATTAGCACGTAAAGATATAGGGGAAAGTGAAAAATTGAAACTTTACCAACAGGCACTTCGACTATTTGTTAATTGTACTAAGCCTATTCCCACACACCTACCAGTGATCGAAGAAGAAAATAAGCTGCCACAAATAAGTGAACCAATCCAACAAGACGACCCCCCTCCTAGTGTTACTCTCAGGGAAGAAATTCTTGCTTCAGTACCGAAAACTGTTCAGAAAAAAACAGAACTTTTACTTAAAAGACTATTCTCTTCTCAATATATAAATTGGGACGCATATGAAACAGTGTACATAAATGGAAAAAAAATTCAGGGTTCAAATATCATCGATCTGATTAATGATTCTGTTCGCCCACGTAAGAAAAGTCGAGATCCTGTCGGGAGAGATCAGTTCCAATCTATCCTTCATTCTCTAAACATACCCAAATAATATATTGTTACACGCACGCCCCCACCCCCTTCAAGATATAGGAAAGCTGAGTTTATATGTGAAGATACCTTAAAACATTGTATTTTACACATGAACTACCGACTTCATTTTCCAATACTAAAAAATTATCCAAACATTCTACGCAATCACGAAAGAATATTTCTCAGTGGCTATCAAAACAGGATGCATATACTTTACATGTTCCAGTTAGAAATACATTCCCACGTAAACGCTACGAAACCACTTTTCCCCTGGAACTTATGCAAATGGATTTGGAAGATATGCAGAATATCGCCAAGTACAATGACGGTAGGCGCTATATACTTTGTGCAATTGACGTGTTTTCAAGGCAAGCGTTCTGTATACCAGTGAAAAGCAAGTCGGGTAAAATTATGGCAAAAGCAATCACTAAAATTATAAACATGTTAGAATATCTCCCTGTTTACTGCCAGACAGATCAAGGAAAAGGCTTTTATAACGCTCATGTGAAAAAGTGTTTGACAAGTACACTATTATTCATTATAGCGTTTATTCAGAACAAAAGGCTGCAGTAGTGGAACGATTTATTCGTACTTTAAAATCAAAATTGTATAAACACTTCTCAGCCAATAATACGTATATTTATGTAGATATTCTCCACCTTGTAGTAAAATCATATATTCACTCGTATCACCGTTCTATAAAAATGGCTCCTGTTGAGGTGAGCGAAAATAATGCGCTGCAGGTCTGGTCTCAGTCTAGAAACAATACAAGTCAAAAAACCAATAATATCAAATTTAAATTTAATATTGGTAACTACGTAAGGATAAGTAAAGCCAAAATGAAATTCGAAAAAGGATATCTACCTAGTTGGACAGAGGAATTTTTTTATAATTGCGATCGTATGAGTACTGATCCCCCTACATATCGTATAAAAGACTGGAGTAACGATCCTGTCAAGGGCATTTTCTATGAACCAGAATTACAAAAAATTACACTTGATCCAGACTATGAAAAACTAAATATGCTGACCAAAGCAGTAATTTATTTTATTAAAAACATAAACTAAACGTAACGTTTCAACCTTCTAGCAAGGTCTTCTTCAGACTCTGTATCAAGTAGAAAAGTAACAAGATACAAAAACAGGGCTTTATATATACACAAACATTACTCCCTCCGGACTATTTAGAAAGTTGTTTGGAAGTTTCTAGCAGGTGACTTTCACTTTCCAACTTTACTTTCACCTAAAAGGCTAAACACAATTACTTCCATATAGAATGTGGTTGGACTTTTAATCTCACGCTCTTTTCCCTTCATTTTTCTTCCTTCTCCTCTCCTCTTTATTTTATAAAGAATATGGAGGACAGAATCAAGAAAATATGCATGAAAGAATGTGAAAAAGAAGGCAAAATAAATAGCCTATGGAAACAGCTGGAAAAGAATGGCTAAGAGAAGCAGGATAGACTGGAGATAAACAGAAGAAGGAAGAAAACGGGCAGGGAAGAATTGGAAGAGAAAGAAAAAGAGAGAAGGTTTGGAATAAGGAGTATGGGGAAGACCACAGAAAAGATATGCAAAGTGCTTAATAAAGCGGGAATTAAAACTTACAGAAAGGGAAGGAGAAGCATCTTAGGAATAGCGAGGAATGCAAACAAGAAAAAGGAATACAGAAAAGAGGAAGAGGAAAGGATTATCTACGAAGTGAAATGTAAAGAATGTCAGAGTGTGTACATAGGAGAAACGAAAAAGAGGCTGAAAGACAGGTTGAAACAACATAGGGATGATGTACAACTTAAGAGAGAAAGAAATGCAATATTTAAACACACGAGAGAAACAGGACATGACATAGAGTGGGATGAGGCTAAGCTGATAGGAAGGGAGAAGAGAATGCTAGTGAGAAAATGGAAGGTTGCCAAGGAAATAGAGAAGAAAGGTGAAGAAGACACAATGAACTGGAATGGGGGATTGAAGTTAAACAAAGAATGGAAGAAGATGTTAGAAAGAGTGGAAAGGACAAGAGAGAAAGAGGAGAGGAGAAGGAAGAAAAATGAAGGGAAAAGAGTGTGAGATTAAAAGTCCAACCACATTCTATATGGAAGTAATTGTGTTTAACCTTTTAGGTGAAATTAAAGTTGGAAAGTGAAAGTCACCTGCTAGAAAGTTCCAAACAACTTTCTAAATAGTCTGGAGGGAGTATTGTTTGTGTATATATAATGCCCTGTTTTTGTATCTTGTTACTTTTGTACTTGATACGAGTCTGAAGAGGACCTTGCTAGAAGGTTGAAACGTTACGTTTACTTTATGTTTTTAATAAAATAAATTACTGCCTTTGTCAGCATATTTAGTTTTTCATAATCATGGAAACAAGGCTTAATGGTGTTATAATTGATCCAGACAAACCATTTACTATCGAGAAAATTCTAAAACGAAGGGGGGACTTTGTTCTAGTAAAATGGAAAAACTACCCCCTCGCATGTGCAAGTTATGTACATAAATCAGATATTACGCGTGTTTAGGTTAGTTGCCATTATGCCGCGGGACGAATTCTATGTTACATTACCTTCCAATATAAACTTGACCTTGTTTCCTGATAATAAAAAAGCACATTACCTACTAAGCTGAGTGAACCAATAGAATTAAATGAACAGTGTATGGTGGCGGCCACAGAGCTTCATTTAACTTGGAGTTTTTATAATATTGTTAACGATACAAATAGCATTTCATATGAATTTAAACCGAAAAAGAAGGACCAGATTTTTTATAGTGAAAGTATAGTTCCTAAAGGTTACTACTCCAATATTCCATTATTATTAAACAATATTCCCCCTTCAAAAAGAAAACTGCTTGCTCAACATGTCCGATTTGGCTATATTTTGTCCACGCATAGTATGTATACACAAACAACACTAGAGGAAGATGAAATTATGAAAGTGTATATATCTCCACAATTAGCTCCAGTGTTTGGTTTTTCGTTGGATACTCCTCAGTCAGAAATATCTATACATTCGGTTATTGTTCCAGGTACGGCAAGATCAAGTTCTATTTATCCTTGTAATTTAGATTATCATATCCCCCGTGAAATCAACATATGCACAGATATTGTCAAATATCAAGCAAATATAGGTCCCGTAATACGAACGGTTAGTGTGGCTGATTATGAATATGGAGCAATAAAATGTTGTATATTTGAGCCCAGGCAGTATCTAAAATTCGAGAAGCGTTACTTTGAACAATTGAAATTATATTAAAAACAGAGCATGGAACTTTGCTTCCCTTTGAGTTTGGAGCGTCAAGCGTTACATTACATTTTAAAAAAGTGTATTAATGATTTCTGAAGGCAGTGATCATGATTACTATGTAACTTTGGTTTCAAATGCATCCAAAAATATTTTTCCGACTAATACACCTTCTCAATTTTTAACTAAACTTTCTAATGCTGTTAAGCTCGGGTCCTGGAGGCTGGTTAGTGGGTCTGTCTGAAATTCATTTCACAAACAGTCTGTTTAATATTCAAAAAGGACAAAATGAAATTATTTGGTCTTTTTATAACCAAGAGTCGGATCAGTCAAGTAAACAGAGCGGTAAAACAATTGTTCCCACTGGATATTATTCAAGTGTGGACTCTGTTTTACAAGTTTTAAATCAAGATCATATTGGAGAAGGGCTATTTCGATTCGGTTATAACCCGTCCAGCAATATTGTTGAGGGAAAATACAATGCTCAGTTATCTACACTGAACTTCTCTGATATTTTGGCTCTGCAGTTAGGATTCGAACCAAATAGAAATCTTGTTAAACAACAACATAGTTCGAAACAAACCAACCTAAATATCGGTTATCCCCAGCAGGTTTTAGTATACACTAATGTACTCAGTTACCAGTTTGTAGGAGAATGTTTACATTTTCTTCGGTCCCTTATGGCCGGTCACAATCTATAATATCTAACCCCGTTCATTATATGCCTGTATAGAAATATTTATTTGATACAATAGAAATAGTTTTAAGAGACAACACAGGTCGTAAATTCTCATTTGCCTTCGGAGATCTGAGTGTTAAACTACATTTCAAGCGACAATGAGATACGATAGACGTCAGTTATATCGAGATTATTATCTCAAATAGGCGGGAACAGGTTTACCTTATTTTTCCGGTCGTCCGTATCGGAAAGGTCACGGAGCCCTCGGTTCAATATTTAAAAGTTTGTTTCGTTTTGCGGCCCCTTTATTAAAACAGGGAGCTAGAGCAATTGGCCAGCAAGCTTTACATTCGGGAATGGAGTTTGTTGGGGATGTTCTACAAAACAGGCCTCTCAAACAATCTTTCAGAGATCGTGTAAATCAAGCGGGACAAGCTCTTCGTGAAAAGGGTGAGAGAAAAATTTCTCAGATTGTTTCAGGAAAAGGGAGACAAAAACGAAAGGCTAAAACTATAAAATTCGAACCACCATTTATTACCTGCCAGTCACGCAAAAAGGCGAAGAGTACACAGAGATATATTCGCTAATTAACTACCATGTCGTTAGTAAACTGTAACTCATCGGAATGCACAAATACAGAATTGGATTTGTTTTCTCTGCCATTAACTCAAACTAGCATTGAAAATTCTTGTTTAGTGGAGTATCGTCCCATTTCATCTTTAACTAGTAACAGTCCAGTCGAGTTTGCCATTACTGGAGACAGTGGGGAATACATTGATCCAGCACACATTTATCTGTATCTAAAATGTAAAATAACTAAACCAGATGGTACGGCCTTAGCTGCCGATAACCTGGTTGCCCCCGGAAACAATTTTCTACATTCACCATTCAGTCAGGTCGACGTTTCGTTAAATGACAAATTGATTTCGTCCTCTGCAGGGTGTTACGCTTACAGAGCATACATTGAAACATTACTCAACTATTCTAATGAGGCTAAAAAATCTCATCTCACTGCTGCTCTCTGGTATCGCGATACTTGTGGAAAATTAGAAAATCTAACTGAAAAAAAAGGAATTGAAAAACGAATGAGTCTTGCTGCGCAAAGTCGGTCATTCGACATGTATGGTAGACTGTATTCTGATTTTATGTGCCAACTTCGTCTTCTCTTGAACAATGTGTCCATGAGAATTAAATTACATAGATCAAACGATGCATTTTCATTGATGGCCGCCGAGAATACTTCTTATCGTGTAGAAATACAAGACATTTCTCTTTATGTAAAAAGAGTTACTGTATCTCCAGATATAGGTCTTGCTCATGCAAACGCTCTTGAAACTACTACAGCTAAATACCCAATTACACGTGTGGAAGTAAAATCAAAAACTATCCCTCAAAATATTACTTCTTATAATATAGATAATATATTTTTAGGCACTGTTTTTAAACGTGTGATATTAGGTTTTGTTGAAAATTCAGCTTTCAATGATCAAATACATAAAAAACCTTTTAATTTCCATCATTTCGGATTGAATAAAATTCAACTCCAAGTTGGAACTAGAACCATTCCAAACCAACCTCTCTGCCCAAGCTTCACAGACAAAAATATTATCCAAGCATATTACAATTTATTCTCTGGAACGGGAATACATTACCAGGATACAGGAAATAGTCTCTCCCGAGAAGATTTTGATAATGGATTTGCTTTGTATCCCTTTATTCTTTCACCCACAATGGAAATTGACTCTACTTGGGACATATTACGCGATGGGAGTGTAAGTGCTAAACTGTCATTCTCTGCTCCATTGCCTACGGCGGTCACGTGCATTATTTATGGAGAATTCGACTCTTTACTGCAAATAGATAAACACAGAGGTATTTTCCCAGATAATACAAAATAATCAGTTGAGTACCAGCCTGGAGGGAGTACGGATCACAATATGAGGGCTGTCGTTGATTTCCAAGGATTCCGAGACAATTCTGGCAACTTTATTCCTAAAGAACTAGCTATTGTCGATGCAGACTCAGATAGTATGCAATCATGGATATTTCTACCACCTTACGAATGGGATACTTTAGATATTGGAGCAAAAAACGAAAATATGTGGCAAACACAAAACAAGCATTCTCTCGAATGGCCTATCGGTGAACTTTGCTATTCAAAATTGTTTTCTATACTTTCCCAGTACACCGAAAACGCCCCAGTTATTTATTCTTTTGGAGCTGACAAATGCAAGTTTTTGATTAAAGTACTTCACCGCACTGTGGTTAACCTCGAGGACCTAGGATGCTCTAAAGCGTCGCTGTTAGCCTTCCCTGCACAAAATTGCTGTCGCAATTATCACAGATTAAGGACAATCAAATGTGCTCTTAGAGACGCACATTTATACGCATCTTATCTCCGTAGCTTCATGCTTCAACAGGATATTATAGAAGAAGCCACAAGGACTTCACCTAAACAGAACACCTCAACATCAGACAGTGGATATTCATCATTAGCTTCGTTTTACAACGACACAGCAAGTGTGTGTTACTTATACGAGCAAGGTTGCTGTTCCAAGTATAGTGCATTTTCGGGTAGTGAACAATGAATAACATTGAAATTGAAAAAACTGTTCAATCAGACAAATGTCTGTCTTTTATTTTTCGAGGTGTTTTTGCTAATAATACATTACCAAAAAATGTGCAATTCCCTGCTGCATTGGTTATTAACACCGACAATGAATCTGGACCAGGGATACACTGGACAAGTTTGTTTATAAACAGTGATAAGGAGACCCTGTACTTTGATAGTTTTGGTCAGCCTCCTAGTGCAAATGTACTAAAATTTATAAAAAAGAACTGTATTTCATGGTGCATCAGTTAAACGGTGGTTCAAAACCCAAACTCATCAATGTGTGGAATTTATTGTATTATGTTTTTACATTATATGTGCCGTGACTTACCCATAACCTATTTTCTGTCATTGTTTGGAACAGACTTAAAAAGAAATGACAGAATTGTATGGACAAAATTCTCAAGTGCCTTTCCTTAATTTACAGTGAATGTGTGGAGCAGGCAATACTGGAAAAGTATCCTGACCCTACATGTTCAAAACATAAACTTGGTGTGAGAAAAATGAAAAACTTCTGGCGTGTCAAGCTTGACAGTCCAGAGAAAGAACTTTGTATAAAACTAACACTGTCATTTGAATATGTTTTCCTAGTGTCTAAATATAACAGCGTAGTTTTAAAGCTGTTTACTATCTATGTACAATCTTGCTTGAGAAAATGAAAAGCGTTGTGTGAACGCTATGTATTACAACATGAGTACAACCTGACTTATAAAAAACTGTCAAGCGTTGTGTTAACGCTATGTATAACCTTTTGCAAAATTACTTTGACTCTGTATTCATTTTGTAGTAGACTAGTTTTAGAACAATAAACTTGTATGTAGTAGACTTGTGTGTTTTATTTCTTTTTAAAAATAAAAATAAAAGGTTTATAGTTATATGTAGAGTAAAAAAAGCTAATATTGTTGGTGTAAGCGGTCCTAGGTTCGATCCTTGTTACAGATCTTGCACAAATCTCAAATACATTAATCGCGACTGTTACTACAATTCACTTTTATCCCGTCTCGCCACACTAAACACATTGCCGCTAAAACAAAAAAACCAACCGAGATAGAACTTGACTAGTTAGTTTGTATTTAAGATAAAACACTAGTCAAATTCCATTCTCGTAAAGCACTTCTACTTAGAAAAAAGGCAATACTTACAACGTGCATCTGCATATTCTTCTTCTTTTTCGCAATCGCTCCAACAATCAGGCTCCAACGGCAAACACACCAGAAACTCAACAGAAAAAATAGAAATCTGAGGACAAATTCGGATTCCCAAGTTTAAATATCCCCAAAAATCGGGCCAAACGTTCAAGGCCTCTTCCAGCCACCCTTATTTTCCACACTGGAAAATAACAATTCCTTTAAATTCACGCTGCCCCGTTAACTCTAGACGTCCAAATTTAAAACCCCCAGCCTCTCTTTCCATTAGAAAAATTCCTTACATCCACCCGCCTTGAATTATATCACCTTCAGCTCCTGACAGCTTGTTCTCTGCAGATCTCCACGACCCCTTGGTGGCTCGCATGGGAGGGCGGTAGGTAAGCCTTGGCCCGATATTGGGCTGTTGCGCTATTGGATTTATTATTTAAAGTAAAATTAGTCCCAATATTAAATGCAATTATACTCTGGTGTACGCGAAGCAAAACTGTATTTTCGGATGCTGGTCGACTACAGCATCGTAGAAGGCCCACTCTGAAATATGAATTGGTTGATTAGGTGTTTTAAGTCAACTTTATGCATAGTAAGGCTAATCGGAACTGGACCTACAGTTTAAAGTGGGATCCGAATCGAGTGCGTAATATAACGTGAACCTTGTGGTGTAGGGGGATCGTGTTTGCTTGTGGAATGGAAGGTCATGAGTTCATACCTACTTCTTTGCAAAATCTTTTTCGGGAAGTAATCGGCTTTGGACGAGAATTCTTATCTACGTTTCTTGGATACTTCCGTTGATATTTATGCCGAAAGATGCAATGTAAAGTCTGAGGTGGGTAGTTTCAAACGTTGAATATAGCATAATATTTGTGGTTGTAACATTTGAAAATCCGACGTATACTTTAGGTCCGCAGTATAGAGCACAAACAAAGAACATCGTATTTGTGTGTATGATGGTATGGCCGCGGTGGCTCAGTCGGTAACGCGTCTGACTACCATGCTAAAGATCCCGGGTTCGATCCCCGGCCTGTTCAAATCCGGGAACTTTTTTACGATGAAAGTGGTGGCGTCCCCGGCGCCCACCCAGCGTCGAATAACATGGGTACCTGGGGGAAACCCTGGGAGGTAAAGGCGGTCAGGGGCGTGATGCTAATCACATCACCTCCACTCATGACCGGATCAAGAAAGTGTAGGGCGTTACCCCCACACCCCCCTATACGCCTTCATGGCGTGGTGCTATGCACAGGGGAGAACTTTACCTTTACCTTTTTTGCGTGTATGATGGTATGTGTGTGTGTGTGTGTTGTTGTTGTCGCTCTTTTAAGTCTACCCTATGCACAGATAGGTTAATGGGGCCCATCTGATATTAAACGGGGACACCTTGATTTCAACATGCTGTTTAAGAACATATATTTATGATATATTAATTCTTAATGTTTGTTAACATAGCTTTTGACAGTTGAATGATGGCCTCCCCGATGGCGCAGTGGTAGCGTCGCCGCCTTTTAATCAAGGGGTCCCGGGTTCGGTAGCCGGTGGAGTTACAAGTGGTTCGGATCCACTTTAATCTGTAGATCCAGTCCCGATTAGCCTTACTGTGCATAAAGTGGACTTAAAACACCAATTCAACAGCTGAATGAAAAGAAAGTTCTTGCCAAAAATCCTGCCAATCATTGAAAAATCAAGAAGATGAGCCGAAACTTTCCCGAGGTATGCATTGCATAAATATTTACAGTGATTTAATATAATATTGTATTGCATTATTACTAGGTAAATAACAATAAAAAATTAGGAGTGGGTATGCTCCAGAAGATTACTAACGTGAAACTCTGTAAAACAAGTTGATCTCAGTTGATGTAATATTTTGCTCGAGTTCCGAACTATTTTTCGCCACAGATCAGGGAAAAGACGCACTTTGTAGAATCGTCCGGTATTGTGCAATTTATATTTACTGTAATTTTGCCTAAAATCAAGAGAAAATTGCTTCATTGCAGTGAAATGTGATTTCAATTCTCTCCAGAAGGTGGAGAAGAGTTCAGTGTTTCCAACTGCACATAAACTCCCTTATTTCCTATTTTAGAACGAATAATCTTAAAGAATAATCAACATTTTATCTCCAATTTACGATTTTTGTATAATTGTGTATTATATTACTGGTTGAGGGTTTTTACCTTCATGGAAAAATGTTCGAAAGTCCTCCACTTCTTCTCATTTGCAACAAACCACGCCTTAGCCTTTCCTACCATAAGAGAGGGCAATAATTTCAATCTAAAAATCATAGGGACATTCATTAGATCCAGGTATCTTACTAGTTCTTTTAAATACCTCTCAGCAGAGACAGTATTAATCTCTCTAGTAAACTTTGAAAGAGCGTTAACGTCAGACATCCGAAAAGATTTGTAGGAACTATTGTTACAGGCATTGTCTCGAGATATCTCATCCTGTTTCCATCTCTTAGACTTTCCATTATTATGTCTCTTCTTGGGATTTGTAATTTTTCTAGTTTCAGCTTCCTCAGAACTAGTGGAAACTGCAGAGCAAGAACTCGACGAGTAACGATTCCTTTTCCTCATCTTGCCCTTGGAATCATCTCTAGTTGTTGAACCGTTCATTCCCTGTTGAAATACATCTTTACCATTTTGAGAAGGTTCTAGAAACCGACAGCCTGCCATTAACATCTGTAGTAGGTCGACCTGCTTATCTACAGACGCGACTTTCTCCGTAACTTCTTCAAGTTTCATTTCTTGCCTTCTCTGATTTAGCTCTAAATTATCCAGTAATTCTGAGGAACCCTGCGTTGCGTTTCAACACACTCTATTTGTCCCCTCAATTTCTCAATTTCAATTTCCATTTGCTTTTCTTTAGCTTCTCTAGTTGTTTTCTCCTGTGTCAAGTCTAAGATCCACTTTTCATAATCCTCCCTGTTTTTCTTCCAGATTTAGTATTAATTCAGCTACTTGCTGCCTCTCACACGCAATTTCCTTCCTCAGAGTCTCCTTAATTTCTTTACATTCCTTTCGCCCCTCTTCTATTCTAGATAATAATTCTTCCTTATCTTGGCTGAGCAGCTTAATCAATTCTCCTCTTTCTTCATTCCTTTATCTTTCTTGTTCATTTCTTATCCTTTCCTGTTCCTCTTTATCTTCCTTTCTTATCCTTTCCTGTTCCTCTTTATCTTCATTTCTTATCCTTTCCTGTTTCTCTTTATCTTTTCTTCTGATTTTTTCTTGTTCATTTCTTATCCTTTCCTGTTCCTCTTTATCTTCTCTTCTGATTCTTTCTTGTTCATTTCGTATCCTTTCCTGTTCCTCTTTATCTTGATTTATTTTTCTTTCTTGTACATTTCTTATCCTTTCCTGTTGCTCTTTATCTTCTTTTCTGATTCATTCTTGTTAATTTCTTATCCTTTCATGTTGCTCTTTATCTTCTTTTCTGATTCATTCTTGTTCATTTCTTATCCTTTCCTGTTCCTCTTTATCTTCTTTTCTTCCCATTTCCATTTTCTCCATCAGGGTTTGAAGCAACTGTTCCAAACAAGGACTTCCTTTGTTACCCTTCTCTTTACAAATAAGACATTTAAATTCTTCCACCTTAATCTGAGATTTTGGCAAATAATAACCAGCACAACGTAAGTGGAAGCTTCTCTTACAATCGTTGCACTCGACCTCTTCATCATGAGCTTTCCCTTTATCGGAACAGCAATTTAAAGTATCCATTTGTAACTTAGGACGATCACTTCTTAAATTACGCTTCTGCATACCTTACTGAAACACATTTATCGAGCTACGCGTTGAGGCGCCAAAGAGTTTATACATGCTACGTTCCCCGGTTCATTCTGAATGGATCAACTTACTTTTATTCCTCGACGGCGAGCATGAGACTTATCAGCCTACTTTGAAGCCCTCAGGTAGTGGGAAATCAGATAAGGATATGTTTACGTAAACCTTACTAACTCTCGCACACCAAAAATATATTTAGATGTCAGTTAATGTTAATATATTACACTTGCACTCGCAATTAAACTCCTTATTACAAACAAAATTGTTACAACATCATTCATTCATTCATACTTTATTGGTTTTAGCTGTTATACCAGCTCTACACCAAGTGTCCTTAAAATATGTCATGCATGACACTGTTACACAAATTACAAATTTTGAATATATACAGTTTTTTTATACATAATTTATCTACATCATTATCATACAAATTTAAAATTGATAATAAATACAATTGTTATATCTGGTAACTATATCAACTTACACATTTTGAATATTTACAATTTTCATATGTCTATATTAATATCATGAAAAATCCACAAATGATAAATACAATTGTTACATCTGGTGACGATATTAAACAGGATTTTTTATTAGATTATTGAATAACATCTCCCTTTGAGTGGTATAAAGTGGACATTGAAATATAACATGATGAGCATCTTCCTGATCTAGATTGCACTTTCACATAGGTGAATTTACTAAATTAATTTTATATAAATGGTGATTTAAACGTATGTGACCTGATCTCAATCTTAGTATTAAAACTAAAAACTTTCTGTGTATATTAAATGTATAAAACCACGGAGTCCTATTGATTAAATTTAGTACATTTTTATATGAATGACCCATATATGTAAATTTTTGTTTGACACATATCTCCCAATCTTGTTGAATTTTGTTTTTAACTCTTGGTAACATATCTGTATATGATAATAATATATTCGTTCTGTGATCCATAATTCTTGCTTCTTTAGCATTTTAATCTGCCACTTGTAATGATGCGATCTTTACTGGATCCTTTTTTTTTATGTTATAAATTGTGTATGGCTATGTATTCCTGTACTTTTGGGTTCTTGGCCGTTGGGGGAGCGGTAAGTTTCCAGTAACGGTTTTGGTCATTAGCGGGGCCTATAAATAGGAAGGGCAGGGGAGCAGTGGCTCTCAGATGTTTGGCGGAGTACAGCAATGTAAGAGGTATCTTTTTCTCTAAGGGGAGCGGCTGGGCGAGCTTTCTTTCCTTATTATGTGAACCAACGACGGGGATGTTAACTTTCTTTCTTTTAATACACACACTTGCTCTTTTCATATTATTCCAATAGTTTATTTCATGTGGGAAACCGGGTACACAACACACATACCTTCAGCCACCTTTTTTGGTACTGAGGGTTATATTTTTTTTTACTCGTGGAGCCAGTGGCTACGCGAGTCTACACACTCTCTTCGGGAAGGGGGGACAGGGTACACCGGAATGTAATTTTGTGAATAACGGCCAAGAATTAACTTCTGTAAATATAATATGAATAAACCTATATATATCTAAAAGGAAATGGGCGTTAAGTTGTAATTTGAAGAGGTACGTGTCTATTGCCTAAACTAGCATCCACAGAACTTCAGGTACTGCAAGTTTTGAACCTCGGGACAAGGATTCAAAAATGTATGGTTGTGTATATTGTGTATGTTGCTGAGAATCAGCTAAAAAGCACAAAATATACCGTTACATACTGGGGGCTAAGTCAGGGATATTTTTTTGTGAAAAGTACTGAAGGCATTAGTTATTGTGAAGTGGAAAGAAAATAATAGAAGACAAAATGGCAATTCAAATAGACAGGGAGCTCATTAGCAAGTTGCTAGGCAATGCGAACTTGGAAGGAAGGCCTGAGGAAGATATTGTGGGAGAACTTGAGAGACTTTCTCTAAATGGTACACAAGGAACTTCGATAAGGACCGGCGAGGAAAAAATGAGCAAAATCTTGGAAAAAAGCAACATTAACATTCCGATCTTTAAGGGAAGCGTTGGCGATGTAAGTCCACACGATTATTTGTATGAATTACGCAGTTATCAGGAAATCATGGAAATTGGGGATACTTTTCTCTTAGATAGAATCTTGCCGCTTTCGTTGAAGGAAATCGCTGCAGATTGGTTCAGATTTTCGAGACCTTTCGGCACTTTTAGGGAATTCGAGAAGGCTTTTCTTGAGGAATACTTTAGTGTCGATTATGATTTGGAAATAGCAAGGATCATTCAGAACAATTACCAGTCACCAGACCAGTCTCTTCTTGCATTTATTCGACACACCAGGAAGCTTTTTGCAATGAGGGAGAAACGGGGGACAGAAGACGAGGTCATCCAGCATGTTTTGAAATTTTCCCATCCTAAATTCAGAACGCACTTGTACGATAGAACCTTTGTAACCTTGAAAGATCTGGAGATCCGCGATATGGACATTCAAAAGAGATTGTATTCAGAAACCCTGTACTATTGTCCAGAGCTAAGAGATAGCAGTTTACCACTAATGTCAACTTCAGGGAGTGTCGCAAGGCAATTAGTAGCCGCGGGGGCAACGAACCCTTTCGGCCGCGTGGAAACAGAAGTATCAATGAGTGCCATAAACCCGGGTCTTTTCAACCGCTTGAACCTTTCCGGGAATATTGGAACCCCGTCGAGAACAGAAGAACCAGCGAGGAGAAGGGGGTATGATGGTCAGCAGAAAGGCGCCACCTTTGCCGTTTCTAAAGATACCGCTAGACCAGAACAGATAACCCCGGTTCTTGCACACGTAGAAGGAAAGCAAAACAGAGGTAGGAATAGGGAAATACGCAACTGCAGAAATTTCACTTCTGGCGACAAAAAACCGTTAGTCACCTGTAAGGTTCAGGGAAACGACTTCTCGCTATATTTGGATTCCGGTGCGTCTGTGAGCACCGTGTCTGTTGAGATCGCAAGAGAACTGGAAAAACAAGGAAATAAGATTAACAATAAATGTATTAATATTTCTTTGGCAGTAGGCTCTGTACAATCATGTGGGGAAATGTATCTTACAGTACATTTGAATGGGATGAAATTTAAGCATAATTTCGTCGTTCTGCGCAATTGTTTCACGGGAGTTATTGCAGGTCTTGGGTTCATAAGGAAGGCCGGCATATCACTACATTTGAAGCAGGGAGGCTACAGTTTTGAGAACACTAACGTCATTCATTTATTTTCTGCGGAGAAGAGGGAAGTGGGAAAGAGGCTTCCGTTCTCGCAGCAGGGGAGGACGTCGACTGTGGAAGCTGGAGCTGGGCTAACCGCGACGATGACTGCGACGATGGAAAGAAATGAAACTGTAGCTGAAGCAACCGCGACGATGGGAAATTGCAAACCACACCCCGAAACTGAGGACATGATTGACCGTGTGGAATGTTCGACTGACACTGTGCTGAAATCAGTTGCAGATTTCAGCGCTTTGTGTACTGCAGAAAGTGCGAAGCAAATGAGGAAGAAACAGAGGGAAAATTTGCTTCGGAGCACAAAACTGCCCATGGTTCATCTCTCTGGAAGTAAAGATATGGAAGATTCTTCATTGTTGCCATTCTCTGCCACTGAGGGAAATGAAGAATACAATTCTGAGGAGCCACGTAGGCTTCTGGACACAGCCTCCCTCATTTCCGAGCAAATGAAAGACAAGTTTCTTGCTGACGTAGCGAGGGCTACAAGGAATGAGGAGGTGGAAGGAACGAAGAAGTACAAGGAAAAGGTGAAGACCCAGGCCAAATCTTCCTATTTCGACAACGAGGGAATTCTTAGGAAAAGTTTGCCTACGGAAAAGTACAAAGAGAAGGGAAAAGGGAAAATATGGGCACCTACTTCTCTACGTTCGCAAATTCTCGTGTCGTTGCATGATAATGCATTCGTTTGTCATCCTGGGAGATTGAAAACGTTAGCGAAGGTTAGGCAACAATACACTTGAATAGGGCTAACTAAAGACGTTATCCAGTATTGTAAGTCGTGCCAGCCATGCTGCGTATTAAAAGATGACAGGAATAAGCGAGATTTCATGTCAAGTAAGGAGGAAACGAAATTCAGGATGGAAGACGCCAAGAAGAAAGCTTGTGATAGGAAACGCCGCAAATGCACGTTTCAGGTGGGGGATAAAGCTTGGCTTAAGGAACATCCTATCTCTGGTAAGGCCCGCAGAGTAACCAGTAAATTCTCGGGGAAGTCCTCTGGATCACACGCAATTGTGGAGCAAACTTCGGCAAATACTTTCAAAATGAAACACAGCGGGGACGGAAGAATATTGAGAGCCAACAGTGACCCGTTAAAGCCTTATTCTTCGCCACCTGACTTTGAAAGGAAAGTAGCCTAATCCAATTCAGCAGAGAGAGCGCACATAACTTCGGCAGGAGGAGCAAGACGAAGATATATCCCGGATGCGTTACAAGCTGAGAAACAGATTCTAGTCTAATTTCAAAGGGAGATTTTTTTGTAAATATTGTACATAGGGACTTATCTATCTTTTCTTTATTCTATCTTTCACTTATTTTCTCTACCTCATACCTCATACAGTACTGATACAAGAGTGTCGTTCCGCAGTCAATTTCATCGCGAAAGTAACGCAAAGTTAGTGCGTATTCTTTTACCGTGTAATTTCGTCGAGAAGTCGCAGTTCGGTGGCGAGTGAACGCAGTTCTAGCGCCGGGCATAGCAGTGACATCTTCGGATGTAGAGCCACTTCGATCCATTCATGTGGAAACCGTTCGAAGCGGTGTCTTCCGATCTCGGGAGGAGCGCAGACCAGTGGCGTTGCCGGGACTCGAACCAGCAGCCTTGATGACTTGGATGGATTTCCAAGAGACTGTCTCTCATTGGTCCAGGAGGAAGGATGGAAGAGATGCTGAGCGGGTAAGAATCGACGTGTGTTAACCAGCTCCAGTGCTGGGGGAAGATCGCGGATCTCGAAGTACACTTGTGGACAAAATTAGGGTGAACATTGACTGTCAGTGTCGTGTGATCTAATGAAAGTGTGTTTGTAGTGAACAGAAACTGCGGACAAGTGCCTTGTGTATATTATTATTATTTTTCTAGGTTACAGAACTTTGATTTTTCTCTCTTCAGGAAGGGGGGACTATGTAATGATGCGATCTTTACTGGATCCTTTTTTTTATGTTATAAATTGTGTATGGCTATGTATTCCTGTACTTTTGGGTTCTTGGCCGTTGGGGGAGCGGTAAGTTTCCAGTAACGGTTTAGGTCATTAGCGGGGCCTATAAATAGGAAGGGCAGGGGAGCAGTGGCTCTCAGATGTTTGGCGGAGTACAGCAATGTAAGAGGTATCTTTTTCTCTAAGGGGAGCGGCTGGGCGAGCTTTCTTTCCTTATTATGTGAATCAACGACGGGGATGTTAACTTTCTTTCTTTTAATACACACACTTGCTCTTTTCATATTATTCCAATAGTTTATTTCATGTGGGAAACCGGGTACACAACACACATACCTTCAGCCACCTTTTTTGGTACTGAGGGTTATATTTTTTTTTACTCGTGGAGCCAGTGGCTACGCGAGTCTACACACTCTCTTCGGGAAGGGGGGACAGGGTACACCGGAATGTAATTTTGTGAATAACGGCCAAGAATTAACTTCTGTAAATATAATATGAATAAACCTATATATATCTAAAAGGAAATGGGCGTTAAGTTGTAATTTGAAGAGGTACGTGTCTATTGCCTAAATTAGCATCCACAGAACTTCAGGTACTGCAAGTTTTGAATCTCGGGACAAGGATTCAAAAATGTATGGTTGTGTATATTGTGTATGTTGCTGAGAATCAGCTTAAAAGCACAAAATATACCGCTACACAGTTCATTATAATGAAACCCTGAATGTGCTGGTATATATGCAAAATGAATTGTCCTTCCCTCTGTAGTTAACTTATCATATAATCTTATTATGTAAAGTACCAATGCTGATGCCTTATATAACTTTTTATATGAAGATTGCACACTGTACAAAAAAAACACTTTTAGCATCTGTTAATATTAATATCCTTTTATCTGGAATATTATTAATGTACATGCACGATATATTCCATATGCTTCTGCCGAGAAAATAGAACGCTCTCCAGGTAGTCTAAACTTTTTAATATTTCCATTTGAAGAGTCAATAAAAGCACATCCTACTTCTTCTTTATTTTTTCATGCATCTGTTATTTTAATCTATAATTCTCCCAATTTTGTAAATATAATTGAATATTTGCATAACTTATTAATGAAACATTCCTTACCGGTATTTGATCATATGAAATTTCATAAATTGGATGTTTGCTATGCGTTATTATTGTAGAAAATAAATCTTGAAATTCTATTTTACATTGTAGGAAAGTTGAATATTGTCCCTTTATTTTGTTCTCTTGATATAAAATCCATTGGTCTGGCATAAGTTTATTTACTGGATGTTCTTGTGTTTCCCAGCACTTGAAAACGAATTTATTTGTAATCCATTTGCATCTATACTTAAAAGGTTTTTCTATGGATTCTAAATAAACTCCTACATTGGGAGCTGAATTCATGAGACCCAATGATCTCCTCAAGACTTTTCTTTCTAAACTATCTATCTTAGATAGAATTCTTTCTGTAGCATTTCCATATATGCTGCATTCGTATTGTAGCTTAGGCCTAAAAAAGTTTTTGTAAAATAAAAGCATTATTCTTGGGTGAGCACCCCAATTAGTATTTCCTAAAATTTTAAGCATGTTGAAAATTTTTTCACCTTTAGCTTGTAAATACCTTATATGATCCATCCACATTAATTTTCTGTCAAAATTAATTCCTAAATATTTTATTTTATTATGAAATTGAATACCAGCAATTTGTGTCAACGTATTTGGATATTTATGTTCACTTTTGTTATTAAAACATACAGCTGCTGACTTGTTCTGTGCAGGGACTGCAATTGAAACCTACTTTCAGTTTCAGTTTCAGTTCGGCTCGGAATGAAACATTGCAGTTCACTTTCAGTTCTCGAACTGAAACTGGAATGAAACCGGAGTATATATGTCCGAACCAGAACTGGAATGATCTGGGGTTTTAGTTTCAGTTCGGCCCGGAATGAAACCTTTCGGTTCACTTTCAGTTCTCGAACTGAAACTGGAATGAAACCGGAGTATATATGTCCGAACCACAACTGGAATGATCTGGGGTTTTAGTTTCAGTTCGGCCCGGAATGAAACCTTTCGGTTCACTTTCAGTTCTCGAACTGAAACTGGAATGAAACCGGAGCATATCTATCCGAACCGTAACTAGAATGATCTGGGGCTTTAGTTTCAGTTCGGCCCGGAATAAAACATTTCAGTTCACTTTCAGTTCTTGAACTGAAACTGGAATGAAACCAGAATATATCTATCCGAACCGTAACTGAAATGATCTGGGGTTTTAGTTTCAGTTCGGCGCAGAATGAAACCTTTCGGTTCACTTTCAGTTCTCGAACTGAAACTGGAATGAAACCGGAGTATATATGTCCGAACCACAACTGGAATGATCTGGGGTTTTAGTTTCAGTTCGGCCAGGAATGAAACCTTTCGGTTCACTTTCAGTTCTCGAACTGAAACTGGAATGAAACCGGAGTATATATGTCCGAACCGTAACTAGAATGATCTGAGGTTGTACTTCTAGTTCGGCCCGGAATGAAACCCTTCTGTTCATTTTTAGTTCTCGAATTAAAATTGGAACGAAACCGGAGTATATCTACCCGAACTGTAATTGGATGATCTGAACTTTCACTTCCAGTTTGGCCCGGAATGAAAGTTTTCAGTTCAGTTTCAGTTCTCGAACTTAAACCGTTTCCAGACCCAAATGTTAAGGATCTGGGCGCGTTTTGCTATGTTTGAGATCGAGAAAAATACTGCGTAACTTTTACATTTTCTTCATTTAAGAACTGTATCTCACATTGTACTGACAATTGTACTTTTTTGTAATTATCTGTGAAATGAAAACGAAAAGTTTATATGAATCCACCGCGTCACTTTTACATCAGTTGATTCAGTTCAAAATGGCATCAAAGAATGGGATGAAAATTAACTGTGCAAAAAGTTACGTATCTTCATTACAGTAACCAAATTGTAGTTAATCAAACATACATTTCTGAAAGTACCGTATGACATCACAGCACAATAACCAAATTGTAGTTAAACAAATACATTTATGAAAGTAGCGTATGTCATCACAGTACAGCAACCAAATTGTAGTTAATAAAACAGATACAAGTCTATGTGAGCTGTGGCTAGCTTCATAAGTATGTCCATTTTCCCGCAAAACTACATCAATAAGATTAATACACATTAGATTTTCCTATGGTTTGGTTTTCTGAATTCCTGAAAATAGAAAATTAAAATAGTGTATGAACTGTTAATTTATGAAAAACGCAATGAGCATCTATCCTCGATGGATATTTTCACACCTACAAATAACCGTGGATTAAAGAAAAAGCACTCAAAAATATGCTTCACAAACTTTGGTTGATTGTAAATGATACATGTCATAATTTTGTAGTACGAGTTCCTCCTCCTCGTATGTAACATAGTATTTGCACTTTAACAGTTATTATTTAAATTTTGAATAAAAAAGGAAATTAGGTCATACATAAATCTTACAATGTTAATCTTTTAAATGTCTTTCCAAACGAGAATTATGAAAAACGACAGCAAACATGTGAGCATGAAAGACAATGTATATTCACCTTCCTCCTCGACGAACTCGTAAACACTACTGGAGCTAATAGAGGAACTGAAAGAATTTTCATCTTGGTTTAAGGCTGGCAAGTGCTGATCAGAACGCTTTTGGAATAAAGCATTCCTCCGCAATACCATGAGATCATCAAGTGTTGGAGAGGAAAGGTTGTACCTCAAATCTGACATTACAAACTTCACACTTGAGAACAACCGCTCCACGCTTACCTGGGTGGCTGGTGCAGCCAAAACCACCGGTGTCGGGAAAAATGCGCCCGGGAAAAGTGTGCTCTCGCAATAAAAGTGGGAAAAATGCGCCCTCCCAAGAGTAACTACAATGAAAAGTAGGGAAAATGCGCATTGCACTTGCCTTCCACTTGGACAATGCCGATATGAGAATTGTTTCTTGAATTGCGCTGCAGCTGTGGTGAAAAACATGATTCCAATGTGGATTTGACTAATATCTTGTATGAACAGGGTTATTTATAGTACCTGGATTTAAACATTTTGTTGGCATGGCAGTCGGGTAGGAGGCCACGTGATTGGTTGGGAACGGGAATGCAATGCGATGTAAGGCACTGTTGGAGAATACATACTTCCTGTTCCCTTCCTACAGGTGGTGACGCAATAGGAACTGGACCGGATTGACGTAGTGACTAGTGAGTCACCTACTGACTATTTGAATCAACAATGTTATTCTTTTATGTTGTAACAATATTACATTTATTTTGTTATAATTGAAATCTGGGCTATAAAATATGAAAAATGACACCAAACACGACCAAGATATACGAATTACAAACATATTGCCACTCAGAAGTAAAAACTACGTAGGCTATCCATATTATTATGTAGCGTATTGGAAGCAATGAGTTCGTGTTTGGTGTCATTTTTCACACTTATTTCATACAATTTTTAGGTATATAAAATATTGAGAATTCAGGGGGTACACAGAAATATTTAATTATGTCAAGGGGGTCTCTCAGGCAAAAAAATTGAGAAACACTGCCTTAATGGCATTTCGGATCGTATCTATTTCCAAATATTCGGATCTGGCAGCCCCCAAAATACAAAATTGTTCACTACGAAGTTTTATTCCGAAACAAAACTTAAACTGAAAGTACAAGGAGGGTTATGGTGCACCAGAATGTAGCGAAACATTTTAGTTCAGGTTCGGGTTCGAACCGAAAGTTTTCACAATGAGGTTTCATTCCGGAACTGAACTAAAACTGAAAGTACAAGGAGGGTTATGGTGCACCGGAATATAGCGAAACATTTCAGTTCAGGTTCGAGTGCGAACTATAAGTCGAACTGGAGCATGTTTCAGTTCGAGTTCAAATTCGGTTCGCAGTCCCTGGTTCTGTGATATGATAAAGTTCATTCTCTCCAGCCAACAATTCACTTTATAAAAATTATTTTCTATTTTCTGAATACCTTCATATGGATTACAAAATGATCCTAATATACACAAGTCGTCTGCATACTGAATTATTTTTATTGTAGAATTATGAAATTGAAATATTCCTCTCATATATATATTAAATAATAATGGACTCAGTGGACTTACCCGAGGTAATCCTTGTGAAGTGGTACGGGACCCACTAAGTGTGTCCTGAAACCAAAATAATATTTTCCTATTTATCATCAAGTTCCATATTATCTTCATAATTAGTTTCGGAGTATTTGTCTGATTTGACATATCAATTAATATATGAGGATCAACGCTATCATATGCACCTTGTATATCTATAAAGTGTATGTTTCTTATACATTGCATTTTGAACATGCAATGTTAATGTTGATAATGCATCAATACAACCCTTGTTTAGCCTAAAACCGAACTGATACTAACTAACTAACTCTCTAGCCTTCTTAAACCCGAAGGTTCATGGCTGCAGCAACACAGGCCTTCCATCTTTCCCTATCTTGAGCAAGATCTATATACTCTTTTCCATCCCTACCGATTTCCTTTAGGTCCATCTCAACGTTGTCCCTCCATCTATGTCTTGGCCTTCCTACAGGTCTCTTACCATCAGGTTTCTCAACAAGAATCCTGTAAACTCCTCTTTCCTCTCCCATTCGTGCCACATGGCCTGCCCACCTAAGTCTTCTTGATTTAATTATTCTAATAATATCTGGACATGAATACAAATTATGTAGTTCTAAATTATGTAACCTTCTCCACTCGCCTGTCTCCTCATCCCTTTTAGGTCCAAATATTTTCCTAAGGATCTTATTTTCAAATACTCTCAATTTATGTTCCTCTTTCAATGTAAGGGACCAAGTTTCACATCCATATAATACTACAGGCAAAATTACTGTTTTGTATATTTTAACTTTTAGTTTCTTAGATATTAAACGAGAAGATAAAAGTTTATGAAGAGAGAAGTAACATGCATTTCCTGAATTAAGCCTACTTTTTATTTCCTCTTTAATATAATTTTCATTTGTTAATATTACTCCTAAGTATTTGAATTTGGAAACTGGTTCAAACGAGTTGTTATCAATAATTAGATTTTGATTATTACCTAACACTTGGTTTCGGCCTGTAAGCATATATTTAGTTTTCTCTTTGTTAACTTCCAAACCTATCTCTTTAGCAGTTTTGAAAAATATTTTAGCATTATTCTTAATTGTATTCACATCATCCCCCAGTAAGTCTACATCATCTGCATATGCTAACAACTGAGTCACACCATTTAAGTTTAGTCCTTGTTTAGTTTCTTTTACCTTCCTAACAGCATATTCTAAGGCAAAATTAAAGAGCAATGGAGATAATGCATCTCCTTGTTTTAACCCATCATGAATTGTAAATTTGTCAGACATATTAATACCCACACGAATTTTACTTTCTGTTTTACTGGTGCATATTTTTATCATACTAACAAGCTTCTTAGGTATTCCAAACTCTACTAATATATTATATAGTTTATCTCTTTTGACCGAATCATATGCTTTTTTGAAATCAATGAATAGCTGATTGACATTTTGATTATATTCCCACTTTTTTTCAAGTGTCTGTCTGATGTGAAAAATTTGATCTGTAGTTGATCTGTTACGTTTAAATCCACATTGATAATCACCTTTTGATTTGATTTAGTTTATTTTACTTCGCGTTTTGTGCCTCTTGGCTAATTTGCGAAGATGGGGATGAGTGATGAAATGATGAAATTGATGAATGGACATTCACAAACAACCAAGCCCGACCGGGATTCGAACCCGGGACCCTTGGCGTCGCAGCGCGATGTGCTAACCACTCATTGATAATCACCTATAATTTCATTAGCATATGGGGTTAGTCTTGTTAAAAGAATTTTAGATAATATTTTATATGTTGTTGAGAGTAGAGAAATTCCACGGTAATTATTGCAGTTCATTTTATCACCTTCTTTAAACACAGGAACAATTATGGATTCTTTCCACTGTTGAGGGATTTCTTCTTTATTCCATATTAAACAAATTAATTGATGAATTTGACATATTAATGAACCGAACTGATAGGAATAAAAATATTGTTCTTTCTCAAAATACCACTCTAATCTTTTAAATAATAATCTTTCAAATATCTTCTCAATTGTAAGAGCCAACGTAATAGGTCGATATGATTCAGCTTCTTTCGGATCTTTAGTTGATTTAAGTATAGGTAGTATCAGATGTGTTTTCCAGTTTTGTGGCACATTTCAACTTCTCAGAATATTATTATAAATATTTAAAAGTACTTTTAATGCATTGTCCGATTGATGTCCTATCATTTCATACGTTATTCCGTCGTATCCTGGAGCAGTTGATTTTATATTACTCAGAATTTCTCTTAATTCTTGAAATGTTATTTTTGAATAAAATTCATCACTGGAACTTGTATTATTTATAATCTCGGGTTTTTTATTTCTTACATAACTAGGTGTAAACTTTTTTTCAAAATGTTCTTGCCAAATTGTTGTTATAGGTGAAACTCTAGTTTTATGTCCCTTTTTAAGAATTTTTTTTTCCAAATTGTGTTTGTTTTAACAGATGGTGATAATGATTCACAGAATTCTTCCCATGCTTGCCTTTTTGCTTTATTAAAGATACGTTTTGCTTTAGCAATTACTTGTTTTAAATTTATCCAATTATTTGGCAAAGGTTGTTCAGCAAATATTTCAGACAATCTTATTCTTTCTTCTTTTGCATCTTGACACTCATCATTCCACCAACTTATAGTAGGAAAGTTGTTTTAATTATTAATTTTCTTCCGTTTGGCTACAATATCCATTGCATTCGTTATTAATTGTAAATAACGTTGACACGTTATGTTTTGTTCCTGTTTAATATCTTCCATTGAGATATAAGACTCCAAAATTACAGAATATAATTCCCAATCGATGTTTTTAACCTGCCACCTTCTAATTGGTAATGAATATATTTTAGGTACTGAGTGTGCATCATTTAACAGTGTAATGAAAATTGGCAAATGATCATTACCCCTATTCACAAAATCTACTTCCCAAAACAATTTATTTATTATATTATTTGACACAATAGTTAAATCTATGGCTGTTGGTGATTTACCATTCCATGGATAATGAGTAGCTGACCCATCGTTCATGAAATGTAATGATCGATCACTAATCCAGTCCAAAATACTACATCCTAATGCATCTCTATAATTACAACCCCATGCTTCATGATGAGCATTCATATCACCTGTGATAATGACATTGTCATGGACATAATATAATAATTCATTAAAGTGTGTTACTTTAATATGTTGAGATTTATAACTCGATGGAATATACATTGAAACTATTGTACACTCTAATGTGTTCATCTTAATTTTCACTGCTATTAATTCTACATTAAATAATTTTATCAACCCTAATGATTCTGGTAATGTTACTCTCTTAAATTTTATACTTTCATGTATATATAAACCTACACCTCTTGTATCTTTAGTATGTAAATTAGATATTACCTGGTAATGAGGTATTTGATAATATTGATGCTGTCTACCACGAAATTCGGACAAACTCAATATACCTGGATGATGCTCATCTATAATTTGTAATACTTCTAATCTTCTAGCTGTAAATGAATTTATATTCCATTGCACTATAAAAGACATACCTATTTATCCTCTTTTACAAGTTTAACTTTCTGATAATATTGCAATTATCTTTCCTATAATTTGTTGCATTGAAATTAAAATCTTCTGTTTCTTCCTGGAATCATTTAAATCACGAACTGAGTCAATCATGTCTGGTAAAAGGTCCAACAATGACTGATATATTTCCTTTTGTCTACAAGAAAGTGATTTACGATCCGAATATCTTCTGCAATTTATATTGTCCATATCTTGTTCTTGCTTACTATAAGGGGATTCTCTCAAATATACTGGATATTTGTATTTTATTTGTTCTTTTTCTGTGTCTGATGAGGATGAAGAATCCACATTCACATCCTTTTTGTTTTCCCGTGGGAGTTGTACAATACGTCTTGTAGCCGTTTTCATAATCTTCTTTGGAGGTGATGTAACAACTTTGCTGTATTGTACTCTCATTTTTTGACCACTATTCTCTTTTGATATTTTCTTTTGTTCCGCCATTTGAGTTACAAAACTCGCACAATAACTCTCTCTGCCCTCCTTGCAACTATCACTTGTTGGTGCATTCTTCTCAATCACATAACTCTTTTTGATGGGAAGGAATTCCAATCCGCTTCTTCGAACAGTTTCGTGTTGAAATTGATCCCTAAATAATTTAATTTTTTGTTCACATGATATATTTTTTGAATTATTTCCCGTCACCATACCTTTTGCTTCATAGTATGAGATGTTTTTCTCGGCCATAATAATTTGAATTTGCTTTTCATCCTGATATTTTGAGCACATTTTGTTGCAAGCGTTATGATCTCCTTTGCAATTTATACATGTTTCACTCATTTCGCAGTTTCCTTCGTGATAATCTTGGCCACATTTATATCACAATTTTTTACCCTTGCACTGTTGACCTGTGTGAGCAAATCTGAAACATCTATTACATTGCAACACTGGTTTCACACGTGGCACTACCTCAACTATTTGTTTTCCAACTGCTATGTATTGTGATAAAACTGTCCCCTTAAAGGTTACACATAGGACTTGAGTAGGTTCAAGCTTAAATGACCCATCATTCCGCCATATTTTCTTCTTCATTCTTTCCATCTTAGTCACTAGCACTGGGCTTTCTATACTGCTTTCCAAATACTGCATTTCAAATTCTGTTGGTATTCCAAACACAAGGCCTTCCTTCTCCACTAAAGATTTAGGAATTCTGGCATTTACTCCTAACTTGTCTAATAACACCTTATTTTTCACAAAGTTATTAGCTTCTTGTGACGTGTTGAATAATGCTCGAACTCTATTTCGTCCACTTTGATCTACATACTTTACTTTCACATTATTATCCATCAACATATATCCAACTTTAATTTCCTAACTGTTGGTTTCTACTTTCTATTATCACTAAATAGTGTTCGTTGGCACCTATGTCATACTGGTATATTTTTTCTTCATGATTGGTAGTGGATTCCATCCTAGATCTTTTGTTACCCATTTCATTTTGTATTGTATTGTTCTTTCTTTTATTCGGCCCATTTACTTTGTGTGAAATGTCCATAACATCATTTACATCATTTTCTTCATGTTTTGAATCAGATGATATTATATCAATATTATCACTGGTTATAGTATTATTGCATATAGCACTATGTCCGTCCTCAACAATATTGCTTCCCTTTTGATCCATTATGATAAATAAACGAGACAGTTAAAGCACATCTCTAATACAATCCAAAGGGATATTGAACGTCTTAAATTGTAATCGATTTGATTATTATCAATCAACTTTTGTCCTTTTCTATCACAATAGATAATAATCTAAACACTACTTAATCTTACTACACAAGTCCTTCAATTAAATCCACATAACATTCGATTCAATCTAGCGAATAATCTTGCTTATTGAACCAATACGCCATTTTTCACCTCCGTTACAACATCTATATAATATCTCTCCTAACAACCCACAATCAAATATTTTAAGGTTAGTCCATAACCATAACAGACTACCCAATTGAACAAAACAAATTACGTCATCATAGATAATTTACATATTAAGCACTTAAAATGATACAATAAGTGGGTGCGTATCACGTGGCTGCGATTCTTATCTGCGCATAGGTCTTGCTGGTAGCGAAAACTTGAGTCCCCGTTCATTAAACTAGTGCAAAAATATTTTTTTCAATATTTTTTCAAAAATAAACATAAGTTGGATAGTTCCGACGTCCCTGCAATTCTTTGTTCTAAAGTGTACTTATGTTGCTGCATTATAACAACACTAATAACACATAAAAAACACAACACATACCATTTATCGCCTTAGCAGACCACACAGAAGCGAATTATCGGGCAGGAGAAGTAATGAAATTAACATAGATTTTGTTAAACTAGGATTTGAGCCTTTGTCTTCATCCCTTAAGCCCTTCTTCAACACGACATATCCGCCTCTACGAAAGCAAATATGGATATTCGCCGCAGAGAGAGAGATGTCACGTTCAGAGAGCATGGACATGATGTCCATGCCGTGTTACCTCTATTGCCATGTTCTGCAGTGAGTTTACTGACGAGAAACTGGACAAACCGTTGGCTTCAAAAGCTTCCAAATGCTCTATGCGCTTGAGGTTGTGCTCGCGGTCGCTACCAGGCCGCGTTATAGCGGCAAAATACCCAAACGAAGGCACTGCATATAGTATTACAAGTGGCGTGCCCTAGGAGTTGTTACCACAATTAAAGAAATCGTCTCTTTTGAACTTTGAATCTTGCGTCATACTCTTTTAAAAAAGGGGGGAAGGATCTATCGCAACACTTCCTCAGACGTTGTGAAGGTATGAACAGGTATTATCAGTGATTACGCGATCGGACTTCGCTTAACTCCTACCACGCATTCAATCTGCTTTATGTGGAACGTCAAACTGTTTTTTTTCCGCAGTGAAATACTAATCACAAATATCAATGAGGACAAAATGGCTTTAATACAATACAAGAAGTAGCACTTATAAGGGAGGCCGCAGGATTTTCTCAGAAGGACAAAGTCATAGAAACGTTTTTTGTTTATTATTATTATTATTATTATTATTATTATTATTATTATTATTATTAGTTACTACTACTACTATTTTACATATCATAACATTCAAATTGAATTAAAAATACTTTGGTGTTGTACACAAGTTCAGACACGAGTATACTATTTAGATAGAAACTGGATTCTTCTTTCTTTTCAATAAACATCTAGCCTATCACTTTGTTGATGAACAGTTCTTTTTTTGCACTATTTCACAATGAACAGATATCAATCAGCGTCAGACACCACTGGTACCTTCATGGCACCTCTGCTACATGTTTTTACGTGCCCGAGGGTACCCTTATCTGTGGTCCTTCTGTACTGCTACCGCGTTCAGCACTTCTGTAGACATATAAACGCTACTTGTTATATTTTGTGATATTAGAGCTGTGTTTTCAGATCTGCTAAAAAATCTTTCCTCCCATTGTTTTTGGATTGGGGCTGATAAAGACTCGTATATTTGTACTGTATAGATTAAGTGTAATGTAATGTAATGTTCCTTTAAAGATTTTTATGTTTGAGGATTTTCACTAATTTAGTAACGGGATACGTTCATGCACGCTGTTGTAAACGTTTCGAAGAATTATTTGGAAGATCTCTCTGTTCACTATATTTCAACTTTTTAACTCCGTTATTTATTTTTCAATAATAGTTTAAATCAATGGCATACAGATAACACTATTGTCACATAACATTAATTCTTTTGATTTTACTAATAAGCAATTAAAAAGAACTAATTGAAACAAGAGCTGTAGTCGTCTAAAAATGATGAAGAAAGGTGATAAAATTCAAGAATAGTGTTACAAGTTTTTTGTTGACAAAGCGTCACTTTTATTTGTTGCATGTCAATGGATAGTAACTCGATTGTTACATTTTTCCCATAGTGATGAGCAGACTTTCATGACACGACTATCTGAAGTGTATCCATTATAGCTCTCAATATCTGAATTGAAGATACATGTATTTAAAAAATATGGCTCTTGAAATTCTGCCAGTATTTAAGTTGATCAAATTATCCGTTTTCTCTTTACCTATTTCGAGATTTTCAAAGAGCACAATGCACTAGCACGTGCAGTTTCCTGAGCCTCGAGTCCTTTGGAATCCATTAATTGGCCTGTATCCTCGTGCATAGACTTCCCGCTATTCTTTTTTGAATGCTTGTTGCTTACTTCCAGACACGAGTAATGTGAGGAGTTATTCTTTCCCTGTACTGCGTTATTTCTCTGCATAGTAGTACGGGTGCATGCTTCGAGAACGTGTAAATCACGTCGCTATCCTTGAAAGACCAACTGTTCACCTCAATGTGCAAATTAATCCCACTTTGCCTCAAAAAATCCCTTTCAACCATCACGTCACGGAAGCAATGTTCAAGAACGATAAATTTATGCATGAATTTCATGCAATTTATACAAACGGTAGCATACATCTCGTCCTCTGACGAAACGCTGCCTAGAGCTAATGAAATGTTCCATTTTCTCGTCTTCATAAATTTATTTCCATCCCTCTCTAATAACTTTGCTGCTTTCAAACTTAGCATAGAGGCTGAAGCTCCCGTATCTAAAAATAATACAAAAGGCTTCTTGTTTATCTTACAAGGGATCAGATGTTCGATTTCTCGCTGAAAGCTGCTCTTTTCATTCATAAAACGTCTCTTGTCTCTTCGATTTTTTTCTCGAGGTCGAGATAAAGTTTACTTTGGGACCCTGTTTACCTCCCCCTCTAGGAGCTTGGTTGTTTTTATTACTCTGTGTACAAACTTTCATTTTGTGACCCTGAGAATGGCAGGTTATTTTTGCAGAATTTTTATTTCCCTTCTCTTGTCGAAAGGTTCCATCAAAAGGGTCTCTCTTTTGTCCAAAGGTTTCACCATTTCTCCTCTGTAGCCCCGGATTGACAGAACCTAACGGTAATTGAAGGTCACACTCGCCGTGTTTTTCGCTTTTTCGGGAGGAAAAAGCCAAGTGTTTTCCTTCTGAATTGTCCGCTTCAGTCTTGCCAACTTCAGAAAGAGATAAATCAGTCTCACCGAGTGGCGAAAAGTTAAGTCTTTCTGAATACAACCTTATCAGTACAGTTGTGGCTTCTGATTCCAAATTATACAATGTGTCAAATTGCATTCCATACAAATGTCTTCGGAAACAAGGGTGTGCATGGGACAAGATATTCTTGATAAGTTCACCTTCTACTTCCTTCTGTCTTATAGAAAAGAGATTCCTCATACGACGAAATATACAGAACTAAAGGCCCCTCCCTCATCTGGAATCTATTCTTGATCAATCTCCCTGTCTCATTCTTATAATGAAGATAATAATACTCTTCCAAAAACGCATTTCAAAGCTTTTGAAATCTTTAAACGGACGTGAAAATCTATACCAATCACCTGCAGATTGTCTGAGCGAAAACGGAAGAATATTGTCAAAAAAATACTTCTTCAAAATTTCTATAACATACTTAAATTTCGCAAGTCCTGCAAATAATCATGCGGCGAAATTTGTCATCGCCCCCTGTGAAAACTGGAATCGGTAAATTTGATTTATGAAGAATTTTCTGTGCTTCTTTCTCCTCCTCCTTAACAATTTGCTGTTCATTGCGAGATAATGCAACATTACTTAACTCCCTAACAATTTCTTCCTGAGACTTCTTGCTTACATCCTGATTTCACAATAGCTGTCAAAGCAAATGTCTATCAATTTGTACTGCCATTTCTCCTACAATGTTTTTTCCACTTCTCAATAACATTCACATTCACTTCTGTACAATTTTCGTTGTAAAAAAATAAAAATCCATCTGTCCTTCAATCAGTCTATCATTCCGACCTATTGACCTGAATTACGAAAAGGAGGTTTACACATAAAATTTAAATTTTTAGTCCCTAGGTTCGTTACACATGTACACGTTTTTACAACGTCCAGGAGGAAGAACGGGAAACATGGGAGAGGACGGAGGAAATACTACGCCAAGTGATAGAAAAGAATACAGGCATCGCGCTAGGAGGAAATTCGTTTGAGAGGGTCCATCGCTTTGGCTCAAGAAGAGGCTGCCGTCCGATTGTAGCCAAGTTTCTCTCGTTCAAAGACAGGACGAAAATACTGATGAAATCTAAAAGTTTCAAACAGTGCGGTGTAGCGGTTTCGGAGCATTACTCTGATCGTGTGCGTCAGATTAGAAACGAGCTAAAACCTCATCTCGAAGAAGCCAGGAAGTGCGGTGACAGTGCGTTCCTTCGTTACGATCATCTCGTTGTTAACGGTGTGCGTTATTCCTTGCAACAGTGCGAAGAATATGCAAGATCGCGTTCCGTTGAAAGAAATATGGCAACGCAGGAAATTCCTGGAAATGCATCTGTAAATGAGAATATAAGTGTCGAACGTGAATCACGAGTGTCTGCTGCTATCCCCACCCCAACACCACGTCACCCCCGGCTATCGAACTGCGAGGATTCCAGGATGCAGCTGAGGAACCGAAACAAGTGAGTCCTGTGGAGTGGGAGATCGGGTCAAAGGGGAGGTAAGAATCCGTCGAGCAGTGACCTAGCATTAGAAACTATCACCATATTTCATAGCAACGTTCAAGGTTTGATATCAAAAGCGTCAGAGATAGATATATTTTTCGAGGAACAAAAAGAAAACAACAATGAAATTACTATTTTTTGTTGCACTGAACACTGGTTAGCGAAAGATGAAACAAAGTTTAATTATATTGATAATTTATGTATTGCATCTAGTTACAGTAGGCAAAATATAATAAGAGGCGGGTCTTTAATTTTCACTCAGAATGAACTTAAAAGTAACGTAGTTGAAATAAAACAAGCTGTTGAGTTCTCTGTAGAACAAGACTTCGAATGCACAGCAATTGAAATAGCTATTTACAACTTATGCATAATATCAATATATAGAACGCCTAGTGGAAACATGGATGTCTTCTTAAATAAGTTAACATTATTACTAAATCTCGTAACAAAAAGCTCCAAAAAGAATATTGTTGTTTGTGGAGATTTTAACATTGATGTAGCTAAAGACACTGCAGAAAAAAATAGTTTTCTGGATGTAATGAACTCTTTTGGTCTGTTTCATACAATTACAACTCCAACTAGAATCACCAAAAAAACAAAAAGTACAATAGACAATATTTTTACCAATATAAACGTTAATAAATATTCAGTAGAAACTTGCATAGGTTTTTCTGACCATGATTCTCAGCTTATTAAGGTAAACGTAATAGAAGACAAGCGAAATCATAAACCACGCGCAAAATTCAGATTTGTCAGACCCACAAACAATGATGAGAACATTTCAAAATTCAGAAAAGCTCTTAAATCAGAAACATGGGATTTTATAAACAATATGGCTGTACACGTAAGCGAGAAATTCGAAAAATTTCTTGATACTGTAAGATACCATTTTAATAAATGTTTTCCCATAAAAAAAGCACGAGTTCACAACAAAAACAATTGCCTATGGATAACCAAGGAAATTAAAAATCTTAGCAAATTAAAGCGATCATTGCATAAACAGAGTAAATATGCAAACAGCCCTACCCTTAAAGATCATTACAAACAGTTCAACAAAAATTACAAGAAAACATTAAAACATTGCAAACAATTATATGTTGATAAAAAGTTGAATAATTCAGAAAACAAAACTGCAGAACTATGGAAAATAGTTAATCATATTACAGGTAAAAAAACGAACACGAATCAAGATATCATATTAGAAACAGGTAATGTAATAGAGACAGATCCGCAAAAAATAGCTAATACTTTTAATAATTATTTTGTTAATGTAGCACTTAACCTGCAACGTAACATCAGCGTAACGGACACATACAAAGAAAAGTTAAATAACGTCAAAAGATCTTTCACGCATTCTTTTTATATGACCCCTACTACAGACGAAGAAATTTCCAACATAATTCGAAATATGAAAAACAAAAAGTCAACAGGGCTAGATTCAATGCCGATTAACGTGATCAAAGAGGTTTGCACGTACATTAAGGAGCCCTTGGCTAAATTAATTAACGAGTGTATGGAAAATGGCAGCTTCCCAGATTGTCTAAAAATATCAAAAGTAATACCCTTGTATAAGAAAGGAAATAAAACAAAAATTGAAAACTACAGACCAATTTCCTTATTGTCAATTTTTTCAAAAATTTTCGAAAAATTAATCTATAATAGGATAATAAAGTATGCAGAAGATAAAAAGATACTCACAAAGCAACAAAATGGGTTTGTGAAATCGAAAACAACAAAAAATGCCATTTTTGATGTAATTGATAATATTCTTTCTGCCATAAACAAAACGTATTCTGTTGTTGCAATTTTTTGTGATTTATCAAAAGCGTTTGACTTTGTGAATCATCACTTACTACTAGAGAAATTAAAATACTACGGAATCCGCGGTGTATCAAACAAATTAATAGAATCCTATTTATCGAATAGAAAACAGAGCGTTGCAATAAATAGCATATCCAATAATGGGACGCAAACAACATATTACTCCGAATTGAAAGATGTGGTTATTGGAATCCCCCAAGGATCGATACTAGGACCCCTGTTGTTTTTATTGTTCATAAATGACCTTCCAGCAAATGTTGATACCGCCCAAATTACTCTTTTCGCTGATGATACTACGGCTTTGGTAGATTCTGTTAACGATGTAACATTAATCCAAAAAACGGAAGAAGCTCTTACTGAACTACAAAGCTGGTTTTCAGCAAACAAACTTTCTATGAACAACGAAAAAACTAATATAATAAAATTTGGTGTATCTAGAGCCAAACACTCTTCTATTAAGCAATATAATTTCACAGTAGGGCATGCCGTTATAACAGCTACTAACAATACAAAATTTCTTGGAATATTTATAGACGAGTGTCTAAACTGGAAAGTTCACATAGATCATTTATGCAAGAGGCTAAACACCGTATGTTACCAATTAAGAACCTTAAAAAATAGTTTCAATACAGTATGTTTGCTAAATATCTATTTCTCAAACTTCGAAAGTATTTTGAGGTACGGTATCCAATTTTGGGGAAACTCGGCTCAATCGCAGAGGATTTTTAAAATTCAAAAAAGAGCATTGCGTATTTTGGCAAATGCACATAAAACTGATACATGTAAACCGCTTTTCAAAAAATTACGTATATTAACACTTCCAAGTCTGTACATACTTGAAACACTTACTTTCATACACGAAACAAAATCGAACTATCCAAGGAACATAGACACTCACGATTACAATACCAGACAAAAAGATAACTTCCACATTCCCAAAGTGCGGCTAACTGCATTCCAAACAGGACCTTTTTACTCAGGCATCCAGTTATACAATATATTACCAAAAAGTTACAAAAATTTTGAGAGAACCACAATCTTTAAAAGTAAAGTGAAAAAATTGTTATTGGAATACGCATTATATTCAGTTCAAGAATTTCAAGAATTAACTAACTTTATAAAATAAATTTAGATTGTATACACTATATAACATGTACTTTTACAGCACTAGTTCACTTCAACAAATAATTTGTCATTGTGTGTTTTACTATTATATTATGTTATATTATTATTAAAAAATTGCCAAATTGATGTATAGATATATATATGTGCGATGTCAACATGTCTTTTGTAATGTACATGCACCAATGCCCCCAGGGGTATTATCGGTGTGAAAATTGCTCAATAAACTTGCTCAATAAAAATTGCTCAATTACAGAGAGTGAATAAAAGAACTGGTAAAAGTAGTACTATTGCTCAGGGAGCTTAATTCAGCAAATCATACCATTACCTTGGAGGATTACATGGGTTTATTATACCTTGCTATTATATACATATTGACATAGTGTTTATATATGTTCACTTACAAAATCAACCAATTTCCGTAATTCAAACAAAGGCGTACCCGTACCTATGGCCAAACCATTGATACTTTCATTAACACAGAGTTAGCCTAACTATCTCTGTGGCCTAACCTCGACTTAGTTGATATTCCGACCAGTCTTGCGTTTCTTACGCATCATCCTTATTCAGCCCGCTAGGCATTATGATGCGACTCGGTAATATCTTACAGATGCAAATATTTTCTAATCTTGAAACTTGGGGATTTCAAACAGGGGTTGGCTTTACCAAACGCTACATATACGAGGGTTGCTGGAAAAGTTTCTGCAAACTACCACCAACATTGGCGCAAGTGTTCCGCTATTATAAAAATCTGAAGAATAGACCTTTTTATGTTTAAATTGTCTTTGATTGTTTGTTTAAGCCTACGCGTATATTTTTTACAGCAGTTTGAAGAAGTAATTTCGTGTGAGAAATGGAAATTTCTCGTGAACACTTTCGGGCAATAATTTCTTTATGATTTCAAATGCAGTTTCACACCAAAACAATGCATCGAGCTACTTCATTTGGCTTCTGAGGACGAAACACCATCCAATAGGACTGTGTACAATTGATTTTCCGAATTCCAGCGTGGTCGTACATTTCTCAGTGACGAATTTCGTGAAAGTCGTCTATCCACATCTGTTGTTGCCAGTAATGTTGATGCTGTGCGTGAAATCATTGAGAGAGTTCGGCACGTGACATACTGTGACATTTAGGCATCCTTGAACATGGATATGAAAGCAATACATACGATTTTGCATGGTCATCTGAACGTACGGAAACTTTCAAGCCGTTGGATCCCACACAACTTGACTGAAGCTCAAAAACAGGCTCGTGTAAATTGGTGTAACGAAATGCTCAAAAAATTCAACCGAGGCAAGTCAAATTTGGTGTACTACATCGTTACAGGGGACGAAACTTGGATCTATTCATACGAATCCGAAACTAAACAGCAATCCACTCTTTGGGTGTTTCAAAGTGAGCCGAAACCAACAAAAGTTGTTCGTTTGAGCAGTGCTGCCAAGCAAGTGATTGCTTGTTTCATCGGTTATACCGGACATGTGGCAACAATATCTTTAGACGATCGAAGGACTGTAAATGCTGAGTGGTATACAACCATTTGTTTGCCAGAGGTCATCAATGAACTGCGCAAAACAAACCCAAATCGTCGCATTATTCTTCACCGGGAAAACGCCAGTTCCCACTCAGCACACCAAACTGTTGAATTTTGTGTCCAGTAAAAATGTCGAATTAATGACTCATTGTCCGTACTCACATGATTTATCACCTAACGACTCCTTTTTGTTCCCACACATGAAAAATAAAATGCGTGGCGAGCGATTTGTGTCGCCTGAAGCAGCTGTTGACGGATTCCGAACAGCTGTTTGTGAGGTAACAGCTTCAGAGTGACAAAAATGCTATCAAAATTGATTTGAATGTATGCAAAAGTGTATCGATCTTAAGGGTGAATACTTTGAAAAACAATAAAGCCATTCCCAGAATTTGACATGTCTTTTTTCATATTGATTGCAGAAATTTTTTCACCAATGCTCGTATTTTCCATCATCTGTTTAGTCACTATAAGTGGACTAAACTTTCGAAAAAGGTTCCTTAGCCAAACTGTTAGATTAATTTCTGTCATCCGCCTAGCCACCATAAGTGGACTAAACTCTCGAGAAAGGTTATTTGGCCAAGTATTACATTTAGTTCTCAATCTTTCAGTCTAGCCACCCTAAGTGGACTAAACTTTCGAAGAAGGTTTTTTGTGGTTGTGAAGGTGGTAAAAATATGTTCTTTTTTTGTTAAGCCCAACTGGCCCTTTTTATAGTCGGGGTGGGAGTCTGTGGACGTTCATCCGGTAGCACTGGGAATTTCCACAGTAACGGTCTCTTGAAGGACAGCTCCCACAACTGGGAAGCTAAAAAACAGGGGAATATAATATCCAGTAAAAGGCACAATCAAAAATGCACATATACATGCATGCAATAACATATAAAAATACACACATGGAAACATATTACTTAACCCTACACCTTGTAGCTGGCCAGGAATGAATTAATACAATCCCATAAATCAGTAATGGTCAAATCGACCATTATACACTCAAAGTTTTTTTAAAATGAGGCTATTATTTTAAGTCATCAAAACCGTAAATATATAATACGACCATTATTTACATTGAAGCAAGGTTGAAAGTAGAAACACCAGAGTGGAAGAGAGGGGGCAACACCTCGCCCGGGTTTACATTTTATGTGAAGCCGCTCCTGTAAACAAGGTAGCCGATCCAAAGACCTCATGTAAAAAATCAGTTGTACTCTATCTAGCAGTTGTTTATTTCTAATGGCCGACTGACCAAACACACAAAATCTAGCGAAATTAAGATAATAATAAAGATTAAAGAAACTAACAGTACTCACTCTGTCCACACACTGCCCTGCTTCGTATTTCAGACGTTTTCCCCTTCCGCCGTATCGTATTATTACTGCAGTCGCTGCGCGCTTTGTAGTTAACTTCGATCCAAATATTCAACAACGTTAAATATTAGGTATATGCTTTCGCTGTGCACAGTTTTCACTTTCATCATGAAATCAAACACTTTGCACTGAAACAGAAACGAGCATTTGACAGTGTAATAATTGTTGCATGAACAGGCACACATTGAAAACACCTGACTGATCAACGATTCCCTCGCGCGCGTTGATTGACTACAGCGCCATAAGGACAATGCAAGACAATGTTCAAAACACGCGTTTCGCTTTCAGTTACCCCCTTCCTCCCCATATTTCTTGCCATGCTCGGAACAGGGTGGACGAAGATACCATAGTAATGTCCCTTCTCAAAAAAAATCCCTCGATTTACGATGACGTGTGTGTGGGCTGCCTCTAGTCCGCCACACGATCCCGTCAAGCCAATAATACTGCAAGCTACAGGGGCAACCCCCTCTCTCCTTGCGTGCTGCAAACAGCGACAGTTGAGCACACTGCGACTTGTGCGAAACCAACGCACCTCAGTCTGTAGCCGGTCGTAAATCCAATATATGATCCCAGATGGGGCGTGGAAACCTTTGATGTTTTGAAGGAGATAGTGTTCAGTGAATAAATATAATAAAAATTAATTGCATTACAGATTTATTTGGGTGTACACGTGCGAATAGGCAGAAGACGCAACTGCTTTGACCCCATCATTACAAGGCTATTTCGTTACTACTGCGGCATTTAAGAAGTGAAGTATCTTAACTTGATTTGATATCTGTTATTTAGCATCGATTTTATGTCACTTTTGGCAAATCGAGACGATAATGATGAGTGATGATGTGACGAAATTCATGAAGTTACACTCATAAAGAGCACCCATGCCCAGGTCGGGATTCGAACCCGGGAGTCTTGACGTCGTAGGGCGGTATGTTAACCACTCGGAACGGTTGTCAGCAAGAAATCAAATATCAACAGTTGTGTCTTAACTCGTTCGCGTATGATGATCCTAACTGACACCTTGCTTCGCACATAATGTTTGTATTATCATAGCAAAATATCTTGATCTGCATTCTTCATGCTTCATATGTGCTTCATAATTACTACATATTTACTTATTTACTTATATGAACACAACAGGCGAATGCCCAATTACGATGTTCTACATTTTCTGGTTTTAGTTCGTAATTTCACATGATTAAATGACAAGAAATATTCTTGAAGTAGCAGAAATGTAAATATACATAAAATATGTCAACGTTAAAATAAATACGCAACAGAAAGTATAGTTGCTAAAGAATGAGTTATAATAATAATACAAGTTAGATTGGAAACAGTGGTATTAATCAGACTATTCTGTACAAAAATAGCCTATATGAATACAAAATTTATGTTACAATATACTGTACAGTCACGGACAGTTCTGTGTTGTAACGAATGCATTGACTTTGAATGGAATTGTTACAACCTAGCAGGGTCCGTGACTGTACATTCTATTATCTTTGTACTCAATATCTCAGATATGAACCACCACACGGTGCAAAACAAAATATAAGGACATACTAATATAATTCATTATAAATTACATAAAATATGAAAATAAAAAAACAGTATAATTCAAGGATAGAAATAGTAACTTCAGGATGTAATGTAGGGGTGTGTCTTATTTACCTTCTAAACTGCAGTGAAGTAAAATGAAATTTCCTTTTGAAACTGAAGTCCGCTTTAGTCACTCCTGAGAATGTTTATGAGTTAGTATTTAACACAAAAATCTTTTGTACATTATTAACATGAGCATAATTTTACACTTCTTGTTTATTCATGCTTAAGTCCTACATTTCCTCATAGATGAAAAATAACGTGTGTAATAGATTGGATTAAACGTAGGTAATGAAACAATTCACAATGGTTCTAAGAGCATACTATATCAATTTGGTACGGTAATCAAAATACAGGGTGGCTCAATAAGTCACTTAACACCCCCAGTACAAGGCCACTGTGGCATGGAACGTGAAAATGACGATGACCAATCGTTGACTGGCCAAGGGGGAACCACATTGACGTCACCCGCATGGTCGGCAGCCATCTTGATGCCCGCCATCTTGAATTCAACTTCAGAAATTTAAATGGGAAGGGGGTCGTTTCCATGACTTTTGGTCATTTCCATTTTCACGTTCCATGCCACAGTGGCCTTGTACTGGGGGTGTTAAGTGACTTATTGAGCCACTCTGTACAATATGGGGGGCCTCAACGATGGCGTACTAGTAACGTCATCGCCTTGTAATCAAGGGGTCCCTGGTTCGATACCCAGTGGTTAAGATCTCACTTTAAACTGTAGGTCTTGTCCCGATTAGTCATACTGTGCATAAATTGGACTTAAATCACAAACTTAAACTCAAAATACATTGAAAACATTCATCACAGGTTTATATGTCAAGTGAATTGTTACTTCCTGTTGAATATTATTCTCGTTAATTGTATCTCTATTAATAACGCATCAAAAATTAATTACGGAAGAAGAAATTAATACACACATTATATGATAACAAGTCTTTACAATCTTTATGTGCTCTTAGGTGAATTACGGTACCATTTGCATAGTTTTATTACATGATTCGCAGTGACATTTTTACGATTTCATGTATGGAGGAGACAAGTACTTTCTATTTGTCGTTATACGTAGTTATAAGTTGTTCAAATCTGTATTTAAATCCAGCTTCTAAATCCCACGCTGGCATTATTGTTGTGGCATAATCATTCGTCATGTATTAGTAGTAATTTTCTAAGATAATAATAAGTTAAGTGAAATTAATTTGAGAGGAGGAGGACAGCATTTCGAGTAGTGTTGAGGCCCGATATTCCCTCATTTCGATATACTGGTTTTGCCTTATTTTATTGAATTATAGATGACTTCCATTATTCTAATGAATTTTTATTTTTCGTATTTTTGTTAAGTCTTTATTTCTGCCACCCTAGTTTCATTACAATGATAAATGTGAAGTAAATTTAAAAATTAATATTAGTGAAATGTCCATATTTTTTCCACTCATTGTCAGAAATTCAACCTATCAATTTCTTTCAATGATTCCACAAATTAAATCAAACTTTTAATTTTTTGCGCTAACTTTGTTTACGTCCAACTTTTAAGATTTAGGATGATTCGTTTCTTTTTAATACTTAAAGTAAACACAAGGATTAATATAATATTGAACGGGCCTCCCAGATGGCGTAGTCTTGTAATCCAGTGTCCCGGTTCGATACCCGGTGGAGGCACATAGGGTAAGGACGGAGCAAACGGACACCCTAAGGATATATTGCAAAATAACTATGAAAATGGTTATTGAAAAATTACAATTATGGTCGATGTAGAAAGTGTGAACATTGAGTTAACAAATAGTACAATGTATAATTCAAAATAATGAACGTTGGCTTCCAAATTGTTAAATGAATCAGTGTGTGTAGCGGTGTCCGTGTGCCCCACCATCTCGGGACAAACGGACATGTGAGAGGGGCAAATGGACAATAGCTCATTTATGAACTGTCATCACTCTCACAAGAAGAACGCAGAAAGTATGTTTCATTTCCATTCGCAACGCACTTTACGTTGAACCAGATAGAACACACTAAGCACTGCACCCAGTGTTGACCCTGCTTGTACACACCGTTGCATACACTCCACACATCTTTTGCGGTGCGTTTAACATGTTTTGCCTTTCTTGTTGTTTGATTTGCTGCAGTCAGTTTTTTTTCTTTGAGACGAGCTATGAAAGAAGGATCCGTTAATAAGTGCAATTCCCCTGTTTTTCGTTTCCTGTACGAGGTCCCAGAAGTTGATGGCAAGGGGTTGAGTTCTTGAAAACTTCCTTGGGATGAGGCATCATCGTCTGTCGCTAAAGGTTCTGGTGATAGCTGATCTTGACCATTCACTTCATGGACAGTTATAGGAATAAATGCGTGCTCAGGCAAGCGTTGTGGATTAAATGGATGTATCCCACACGCATGAAACCCATTTACTGCATTCCCCACTGTGGCCGCACGATTCCAAGCCTCTGCAAAAATGACACCAAAGGCAACTTTATTGATACCTTTCCCCGGATTTCTTCGCACGTAAACTCTACAGCCGTCGTTGTAAAATGTTTTAAGTGGCCCAAAGAACGAAACGTCGAGCGGCTGAAGTTTGTGTGTGCTGTGTGGAGGTAAACACAGAAGGTACACGTTATTGGCTACTGCCGTCTCCAGAGTTGGTGGATCTGAACAATGAGATCCGTGTCCATCAAAAATGAGCACTATAGGACCAGGGGATTTGACACTAATGAAATGGTCCATAAACTGAGCAAACTGTTTCCATTGCATTTAGCTACTATCCGAAAGAACTATTTTCGTCCCAGGAGGCATGTCAATTCCCTCGTATCTTTGACCCTTCATGATAACAAAAGGAGGTACATACTGGCCAGTTGCAGATACACATGCCATAACACTAACTGTTTCTCCCCTTTCACAATTTGTTTGGCTCACGACTTCTCCTTTGCCCGGAATTAATATGACTCGTTCTTGGTTTGTTGATCAGTTGCAAGCCTGTCTCGTCACAGTTGTATATCTTGGCAAGTTTGTTCCACATATTGTGTTCGTCTAGCAACTTTGATAAATTATTGTAAAAGATGTTAACACTTGCCTTAGATAGTCCTTTAGCGCGAGCATATGACAGAACCTCTGCAACACTCAAGCTGAGTTCCTTGTGACGAGCTAAAAATCCTTGTATCCAGTCCTTCCCTGCCATTTGCAGATCATTGTTAAAGAAATGTGGCACACCATTTGTAAATGCATACCGATATACCAAACTGCGGAGTTCCTTATAGGCCAGACCATATCCTATGGAATCAAGTTTCAGAAGGTGCTCCACCAGTTGTACCTCCACTGCATTTGAAAGCGTAGTGTGCTGGTCAAATTTAGGAATTTGCACGTTGCTACTCACCCGTCTCCGTAAAGTGTTCCGCGGAACAGACAATGTTCTTTCGGCTGTTGCTAGAGGCATGCCATCTTGTACTGATTTAACAGCCCTCTGCATATTGTCATCCGTTCAGGAACAGCGGTCTGTGGTGCGTTCACGATGTCCCTCCATTCTGTAACAAGGACACATTATTTTAGAAACGCATACATCTGAAGGGTAAAACATGCATTACATACAATTCACACATGCCCTTTCGATTTTGAGTCAAATGTAGATTAGTTGCTGAATTACATAATACCTTATAGTATTTAAATTATGTGCACTTTATGCATGTCCGTTTGCCCCAACACAAGCCTGTCCGTTCGCCCCGCCTGTAGCGCTTGGGCTTTACATTTTCGAAAAAGCCGACCAGATGACAGCAGCATGTTGACACAGGCTGAGTATGTCGAGGAAGCAATGCCGTATCCACACTACAAAGCGCAACTTTGGCGGGACCATCATAATAAGAATTCAACCGATGTTCGACACACCTCCTCGCCAACGTTCTGCTTCAAATCACAACGCCAACCGATGCACTGTTGCAAACTTCAACGCCAAATTATTCGTATTTCTCTTAGGGACTGTCCATTTGCCCCAGTGTCCGTTTGCCCCGTTCTTACCCTAGTGGTTCGGATCCCACTTTAAACTGTAGGTCCAGTTCTGATTAGCCTTACTGTGCATAAATCAATCAATCAATCTCTTTTCACTTGGTCGTCAACGTTTTCTTGTAGCACCACTTTTCAAAGCTTCGGTCAATTTTCATTCTTCTGGTAACACTCCTTTGTCTGTTTATCAAACATATCATCTGTTTTCTGTGTTTTCCATCACATATTATTGTACTTCCATGATAGCAAAATTCTTCCTATTTATCAATTCAATTCATTCAATTGACTTCATAGCTGAGCAAGGTTCAACCGTTGCTGATCTTCTCAGCCTTATAATTATATTTATTTCTTTATAACCTAGTTACTTTAAAGTGCACGAAATAATTTTGTGCTGCAGACTATTTGTGAAATTCATAGCCTATCACATCCTTACTTTATTACACAAAATGTATCTTTTCATTTCTAGCGAAAGATTTATATCAGTCCTTGAAATTCTATTCACAAAGACTTTGTTTATTGCTTATTAACAGAACAGGATTACGTTCTGTTGAAAGCAAATTAGAAAATCGTGTAATTTTATTTGAAAATTAATCCAGAAAAAGAAGTTTTCTCTCAAACATTAAACATCCATTACGATCTATTACTAAATCTGAAGGGTGTTCAAGTTCTTTTCAATCGATTTTCATGTGCTGAGAAATGTACATTCCTGCGGTAAATTGTGAAGGGTAAACATTACTTTCTGACTGAATGAAACTCGCAGTAAAACTTTTTACCTTACCATCTACTTCCTTATTAAATGAAAATTATTTAGCATTACATTGGCAATCGAATTCTTATTCGTGTTTCGCAACTCGAATACTTGACGAAAAAAAACCATTACAATATGAAAGACCAAGTTTCACGCGATTTCTTCGCCTCGATATGTTTCCCAGTTTCCTAATTCGATTCCGCCGGTAGCAAAATTGCAACAACTTATGACAATGTTAGCCAAAGGCAAGCCCGTTAAATTACAAATGGCAGCTTCCTTCAAGTAATTGCTTCTCCTAACAGGACCCTTGCTGCAGAACAATGGACAATAGTGAACTTTGAAATGACAATGTAAACCCGATTTTTACGACGGTCTATAAACTTTATAATCGTGTTCAATGATCATACGTGTCTTTTCCTCCCAAGCTATTGTGCCTCAGTTCACACAGGTGCCATGGCAGGACGGTTTTGGCTGCTGGCTGCTTCCATAGCAACCTATGTTTTGTTGACACTGGTACGTACTCTCGAAAGAAAAAAAGTAAACATGATATTTTCCCCTGAAATCGTCGCTCTAATCAAGTATTTTAATGTGTGTTTAGGTTTATCATGGAATGATACGTTTCGCTTCAGGTCCCTCATGAGCATAGAAAATTGTAGGGAAAACTGAAATGACTTAGAACTATTGGAAACTTACGAACATGACAGGTATGTCAATATCATAAATGTGCAAAGAGTTTATTTCTTTCTAATTTGGCAGGTAAAAAGCAATATGATCTTTCTAAGTGCCCATGAAAAATACGTGTTATGCAATATATTTATCTTCTGGTCTAATCGCGACGATGAAAATGAACGGATGAAATGATGATAGGAAGAAACACTCATGTGTTACATGCAAGTAATTAGTCAGTTTTTAAATTGTTCTACTGAAAATTTTTCTTCTGTTCGGGTCAAACGAGATAAATGATTAACAGCTACATGAAACAATTAATGCATAGGTAACTTCATATTGCCTTCTATGCATACAAGCAAGTTACTACATGGAAACCGTTAAGTCTCCTTGGGAGCAGAAATAATGACCATCTTATCATTAAACACCTCGTAATGTCTTTTCCATGTCTAACTACAATATAAATGTAGTCTTTATGTGATTTCCTCACTCAGTTACGATTATCAGTGCATATTCAATTCAACACCGTTAAAGCAAGGGCATAAAGAAGATGAGGTGTAATATAGCTGTGTATCAAAAGCTTGTAATATTGTCTTTGTTGTGTTCTAATTGCAATTATAGTTTTGAAATACTCCCCCGTCGTTCTTCCCTTTTCGAAAATATTGTTATATTTTCATGTAGGGTCAAATAAATTATATATTCAGTTCCTTTTTAATGGTTTCAGACCGTGTTATTCACATATAAGAATAAATTAAATGCACTATTGCCATGTATGCCCGTGTTTCATGCTCGAATTTCATCTAATCACGTTCTTTTAACGGTTGTAGCAAGATGTTTATGTAGGACCATTAGCTTGCGATGGCAAATAGTTAAATTTTGATATCATTTTTTTGTATTATTCTTAAAGATAAATATTAACTTATATGAATTAAAAACTCAATAAAATCATATTGTTTATATTACTTCTAAATTGTTAATTGAAACTGTTCTATTATTATATTTACTTGGGCTATTTTTCATTTAGTATTCCACAAATTGCTTAAATTATAATGCTTTGACAGACCAACTTCTCACATCCACATTGTCTACATCAACAGTTCTTTACTAAGTACTCAGATATTTTCATCAAGATGAGATCAAGGTAGGACTGCACAAATAAGTTGAAATAGCATCTCAATATGGCATCACCTATGAACTGTTCAAGATACTTTATTTTGTACAAGCATATTTCAGAATTTTTTTACTACAATGAATATAATCATATTTTCTCATGAGAATTATAATTAGTAGGATTACTGACGATAATTTTCAGTTATATTATATTTGGAGGAAAGAGTAAGAGAGCATATGCGAGAGTATTAAAGCGTGGAAACTGTGTTGCCAATAACATTTCTTTTCATCTTCTTCTTCCTTCCTCCTTTTCTTTTTTTTTTCCCTATATGCTTCTAGCCGTCTGAGTTCTTCAACCATCTACTAAAGTTTGTTCTATCTTGTGTTATCTTTTTAACCATTGCCTAGTGGATAACCATGGTGGTTATTCGTCACCACAAAGATTTCGTAAACAATTTAAATATTATTATTATTATTATTATTATTATTATTATTATTATTTATTATCTCAATAGGCTTAAAATTAAGCCATAGAACATTTCATTTACGACAATATTAATTCGAAAAAGAACTCATTTTTAACATCTTTGTTGAAATAGAATATAAACAAAAGACTCACTTCGCTTTATTACTTCAAATGTATTTATTAAAATAGTTCAAAACTAAAATCTCAATTCTACCAATACAAGAGTGCAGAAATAATGACTTGGTGCCCTATGTTGTAAATATATATGAATATATATATATATATATATATATATATATATGAATATATATATATATATATATATATATATATATACAACTGCTACATCTAAGGAAAATTATATGAATTTACATGAGCATGTAGAGTGTTACATAGTAGCAATGAATTGAGGAAAGTGTGAGTGTTATTAAAAAATAATAAGATGTATGGGTGTGTGGGTTTGGATATGAGTGTGTATGGAATTACTGTTTGAAAAGGATAGGCATGAAAATTTAAATACAGCGTTAGCAATTTTACATTGTAATATAATAACAACAGAAAATAACGACATAAATAAAAATTACATGCGATAAAGTGACTTACATATTTTTACAAAATAGCCTTCTAAAACTGACCTTGTTTTCAAAAATGTCTATTTGATTTGCTATATTATTTTGTTGACTGAGGAGTCCATGAAACAGAAAACGCTGGATAAGTTAAAACCTTATTTTCTGACTATAGGCGTAACTTTGCCTATAGTTCTTTAAAATTTACAAGTTACGGGTACTTTTGTTAACCTCCTAATAAATAAGAAACAAAGTAATAAATAATAATATTTGTGATTTCACAAATGCAACATTCTTTTTATTGGATGGAAAACTTTCGACTCAGCCCCCAAAGTTAGGTGACAAGTCACGCCCATGGTCCTGACCTGTGAAACGTCGAGTGCTTCAGGTGGTGCGAGCGGTACTCAAGGAGTGAATTTCCTGTAGAAAGCGGTCACTTCTGATGTTCCTATTGCCTATTTTATGTCGGAAAATTTGTTCTGAAAGTATGTGGCTATCGTGAGGAGTATGCACATTCAAACTCTTGCATAATAATATGTTTTTGCAAGTGTTTTTCTTTATGTAATCAGGTGACGAAAAATAGCCAAGAAAAATTTCACAATGGAATTTAGTCTCTAAATTTGAGCAACATGCCATAGACCAGATCGGGGAAAAGTGTTCCTTATTTATTGTATTTCTTACTCTCTCTGGTGTCGTTTCCCTGAGTACTCTTTTGAGAAATTTAATTTCTCTTGAAATTATCCTGGTTTAGTGTTTATGTTTTAGAGTTAACCTTTGTAAATTGTAAATTATAGTTGGAACGATAATAGTTTCACATATTCTTTGTTTGGCATTTTCCTGAATTATTTTTTTCCGATATACGATGTTGCTTATTTGGTTGTGTATATGGTTTGCCTTCAACACTCTATTAGGTATGCATATCTTCTTCGACTATTTCGTGTTATTTTTGCACCTAGATAATCTTGTCTATCTACTTGCACTCCTTCCCATTTCACATCTAGGATTTATTCTCCACATAACTTAATTGTTTCATGAATCATATTAACGTTCACATCAAATCGAAACATCTCATAGTATGAACCAGTGTTTGATATACAATCCTCAGTTCAAATAAACTGGTCTATAATCTTCGAAACAATATTAACAAATGCATCACTTACGTACATAATGCTAGTAACAGACATTCTCATCAGAATACATTTTATAATACTGCAACAATGACCTCATCTCTGGAGAACAAAATTTGTTCTCATTTGATTTCATACGTCTTGCCAAATAGGTTGTAATTCACGTTATCAATTCAAGCAAATTGTTGAATATCGTCACGAAGAGGAAATGATTTTCTTACATGGTTAGTGTGCACTATAGTAATACGTATCCTTTTCTTATGTGTGAAACTTATATATTTTCTCCACATTCTAGCTGGATTTTCTTATTTATGAAACTCAATCTTTCCTCCTCTTTCTGACAAGGTTTTCTTATTTGTGAAACTTCTATCTTTCATCCTTTTTCTGTCAGTGTTTTCTTATTTGTGAAACTTTTATATTTCATATTTTTTCTGTCAGGGCTTTCTTGTTTCTGAAAGTTCTATCCTTCCTCCTCTTTCTGACACTGTTTTCTTATTTATGAAACTTCAATCTTTCGTGGTCTTTCTGAGAAGGTTTTCTTATTTGTAAAACTTCAATCTTTTCTCGTCTTTCTGACTAGGTTTTCTTATTTGAGAAACTTATATCTTTCCTCCCCTTTCTAGCAGGGTTTCCTTATCTGTGAAACTTCTACCTTTCCTCTTCTATTTGCCATGGTTTTCTGAATTGTGAAACTTTTATCTTTCCACCCCTTTCTGATAGGGTTTTGCTAAATTGTGAAACTTCTACAATCATATTTCCTCGTCTTTCTGGCAGGGTTCTCGAGCCGTTTTTTAAATTTATTTATTTGAATCCCCTATCTTCTCCCGTCGTTCTTACAGAACAGGCTGCACAGTTAGTTTTCAGTTTTGTGAAATCCCTATTTTTATTTAGCATTCTGGAAGGACAGGGTTTTCTTTTCCACTTTTTCAATTCTTTATGGCTACTTCATTGACTACGATGACACAATTTTCTCCCTACCAAAATGGACCTCCTTAGTGCAGTCTTTAGTGACAAATCTTCTGTAGTAACGATAAACAGACACAACTTTATAAATTTAAATTTTACCGTAACAGTTAGTAATATTAAACATTCTTGCCATTTGTGAATCTTTCTAAGTTTACTTTTAAAAATGTGCTAACACTAGGGCTAAGTGACGTAGTACCGGGTGGCTACAATTAAAGTCGCCCTACTCAGAGTCCGTTCGAAGGAACGGATTATCGCTGAAACTTGGTATAGATGCTATGGAGATCACGTTCAAGCGAATGTTGAGGAAAAAAATAATTCCAATTTTTACCACAGGTGAAAATGTGGCGCTGAAATCTAGTGAACCCGGGAAACGCTTCGTGAGCATTGATCACACTCTCTTACGCTGACAAAAGATTGTCCACGTTCACGGGGTGCATACTGAACACTGCTGTACCGACGTAAACTTTAATTACTGGTTGTTGTTACTTCAGCGCCATATTTGCACCTGGTGGTGAAAGTTTAAACTATTTTTTTTTCTTTGTGAGCATTCGCTTCCCCAAGGTCTCCGTAGCTTCTGTACCAAGTTTCTGTTGTTTCGAAAGGGCTCCAGAGAGCTCGCAGTAGGGCAACTTTAATTGTGGCCATCCTGTACACCGTTTTAATAAAGTACGTACTTTTGAAAAAAAGAAAAAAACTGTGATCTCAATACTGGTTTAGTAACAATAAACTAAAATTCTATTGTTGAAGCAGTGTCATTGCATAGAGAAATCGATCAACACGTTTTAAGTGATGGGTTCAAATTCTTTAGATATCAACAGATTTCTGTCTGCACTATATCTTAAGATATTAATAAATGAAACGAGAGGATGGAAAGAAATAATGATCATATATCGCATGAGATAAAATTTGGTATTTTTTTGTGTGTTTTAAGTCCACTTTATGCACAGTAAGGCTAATCGGGACTGGACCTAGAGTTTAAAGTGGGATCCGAACCCCTATGTGCCTCCACCGGGTATCGAACCCGGTACACCTTGATTACAATGTAACTACGCTACTGATTTGCTGATTTGGTGTTTTAAGTCCACTTTATGCACAGTAAGGCTAATCGGGACTGGACCTACAGTTTAAAGTGGGATCCGAACCACTATGTTCCTCCACCGGGTATCGAACCCGGGACCCCTTGATTGCAAGGCGACGACGCTACCACTGCGCCATCGAGGAGACACTGTAACTACGCTACTACTGCGCCATCGGGGAAACCCATAAAATTTGTTAAAATAAGCTTTGGAGTAATAAAGGAGGAGACTGTGACTGAGTGAACGGCCAATAAGCACTCTGAGCTGCAATTATTCTACCAGCCAGATACTTTAGAGGATTGGCTAGACTCTGCCTTTATATGAAATTGGTTTCAAGATGTACAACGACCAAATGATTTTCCTTAGGGTGACCGATTTTCTAATGCTTTAATTCGATAGATATTGAATTAGAAAATATTATAACATCTATATACCTTACAGCAGATATATTAATCAAGACTTACATTTGAAGGTTCGAATTGGAGTTTCAATATGGCCCTACTTTGAAATTACCGTTATATAACTTTCAAAAATATACTTCTACGTGTTTGATAGATTCTATAGAAAATTTTCCTTGTATTAATCATTCGGCACAAAGTATTCTTGCGGTACACTCCATGAAAAAGGTGTAACAGGAAAGACTGAGATTGTATGCTGTAATCCTAAAAGTTTGGCTTTTTGTTCATTTATTTCACTCTTGGTATGGGCACATTTGTTTATACATATTGCCTCAATGTATTTCTGATAACCAGTATCGTTTTTACGCAAGAGTAAATCAAATCTTAAAATATAATTCTATACCAAAGTGAACTGATCTAAATCAGATTGATTTAAACCAATCTAAATAAATAATTTATAGAATAATGCACATAAGGATTTTGTAGACATCGGAATAACTTTTGGAGAAAGTGCATTAATCTCGTAATCATTTAATGGTGTTTATTAGGCGCTAAAATATGAAAATAAAGAAAATATATGTAATGGTGGCGTGAAGCTCATACGAATGGAATTTAAACACACATTTCTCTTGACTTCAAATTCAATATTTTTTACTGTCAAAATTAGCAAATATGTTGTGTAGAAAACTATAAAATACGTACTAATTATGTTACAGCATAAATAGTGTCATTATTAGTAAACTGTAAATAAACATTACAGCTTAAATTTTTCAAACTATCACTAAAAAATCTCCAAAATGCAGCTACAAAGACTATAAAGTACATATGCTAATATTTTAATTTACAATTGGAGAATTCATCTAGAATGTTTTATTCTCACTGGATGAAAAGTTACTAAAATTATTAGTTTGATTAACACACTCAACAAATTGAGTTGGTGGATTAAGGTGTTGTTTTTAGTCCACTTTATGCACAGTAAGGCTAATCGGGACTGGACCTACAGTTTAAAGTGGGATCTAAACCACTATGTGCCTCCAACACTCAACAAACATTTCCATAGGAGGTACAGTATCAGAAATAGAAAAATTATATTAACGTATATATCTTATTTGTTACAGGGCTCTTTGCCAAATACCATACAAGCAATTTTAAGCATGTTCTTTTTTTAAAAAATCAAAAAAATCGATTTAAATAAATGAAGATTTGATTTCAATCAAAAAATCAACAAAAATGATTATTTTAATAAAAATCATTATTCTTATCCACCCTAATCCATACCATGCAAATTTCTTTTATCTTTAAGTCCACTTTATAGGTTAATCGGGACTGTAACTGAAGTTTAAAGTGGGATGTGAACCACTGTGCAATGTGCCTTCACCGGATATCGAAACCTGAACCTCTTCATTACAAGGCAACGATATTACCACTATACCATGTACACCATGTGGAAAAAGTTGAATATTTGAAAATAAAATATTTGTTCTTGAATTTGTAAGGGATGGAGAGGTATGGTAAAAATGACGCATAAATTTGAGCAGAGAAATGTGAACTTGTTTAACATTGTTTTATTACTGTTTTTGTTAATTAAACTATTATTACATTAAACATTTCTTTTTATCACACAATTCTGAATATAATTTTTATCTTTCAAAACACGATATACCTACGTAATTAAATTTAAAAAGAATGTAAAAGAAATTCTTATGGTAAGAACCATGATTAGCTTAACAAAGACATTTTCTTCACATAATAAATTCCGCCATTAGAGTGTGTGAACTACAGTGATAGAGCGACCAAGGGTATGCAAATTGAGCGTTCATAGTACAGCGAGGATAAATAAAAGAACACGTGAGATGGATGATATCTCAATTTGTAACCTCAACCGATGCTTCTTTCTCAGGCCCTGCAGTCACCTCGCATTTTCAACGGCGCCTTCACACAATACTGTAGCGGTCATGTTTGATTACCAAGAAAATATCATGGAGCAATTTTTCTTTGAACAGTTGCAGAGTTTAACGAGCTTCGTGGAAACCATCTTATCAATCGCGTGAGAAGAAAAAATGGTGACAAATCTATATCTTTACTGGAAGAATATTCATACCGAATATACACACATTCTTATGTTTAAAACATAGTTCCACTTCCCCCACAGTTCAGCATAGAAGACATTTGTGAATATCAGCAAACATTGAAACGTGCATGGAGGAAAGCCATTTTCTACCCAAGAGAGAACCTTACTGCCACATCTATCGTTCAACAGCACGCTTCATAAATGTGGAATGCATGTTATGAGTGAAACGAATTGGTTTCTCTTTCTTGCCCTTGCACATTTCATTGTGTTCAGCAGTAAGGCATGGCAATAAGGTAGCTCAAGACGATTTCTTCGGTACAGCTGATCTCAATGCCAGTTCCTCCATTAAAGGTCTCCTACAGATTCCGGAATGTGGCAACATTTTGTTTCGTACCCAGTAAAAACACACCTTATAATTATGAATTGAAAAGATCGCTGCGTATATGAAGCATGTTAAGAAATTAAGGTTTTATAAATTTACTTACAATAGGTAATCACTTCGTTCTAAAGTGAATCCAACATCTGTACAAAAAAGTATTTAAGCGTCAAGTAGCAAAAATGTATTATATTTTGGAACCTTTTTTAATGCCAGGGAACATTAACATAGCATAAATATACTTCATAAACGTAACATTAATGTTATTTTGGTGTGACTAAAACATACGAAGATTGAAATCCCTTTTCATACCACAGAAATCTTGATTTTGGGAGTTTCTCAAAGATTGTTTTATTTTTATAAATGAAATCATAGTAATCTACGAAATTTGAGATAGGGAGAGATGGTCCCAGTATTTCAAAAATTAAAGAAACATGTCTCGTATTCAGATGAAAGTTGGTTAATCTGCAGTGTACAGATAACAGGTTGCGTTTTGTTGACACAGAGTAGGCTTTCATGTTGCACCTTGTAGTGAAAAAAACGGAGAAAAATCCAGAGAAGCATAATTAGCATGACTATTGGTGTATTGTTATATTCTGATTCCAATCATACTTTTCCCAGTCCTTGTACTGGCAAAATTTTCATAGTAGTTACAATTGCTTTGACGTGCTTCAAATAAGTTTGAAACCAAATTTAACTGTTCTGTTTTGACATTTTGATTAATACGAGTTTCGTCCGTTGTTGTTTCGTTTATAATTATGTTTTGCATAATGCCAATTTCAATAATGTGACTTCATTCAGTGTTCCATTTCGGTAACTTTGCTTCACAAGTTTCACTTTACAATTCTTTGATTTATCCATCTTCTCTTGTCCTTTCCCAACTTTTCAATGTTGTCCGCTTCTTTCATAAGACGACTATTTTTGAAATCCTAGACAACCAGAAGCAGGTGTAAAACAAATAGATTGTCCGCAATTTTCACAATTTCCTGTCGTTCCACTATTTTCACTGCCTCCATGCCATTTTCATTACGGTTTTGGGTTGGGTCTGAATTTTTTTTTTAATTATCTAAAGTATATTCATCCTTTCCCTCCGCCAGAGAGTGCAAAATATTTTCCGACCTGTTTTTTTGGATTATAACATGTTATTGTCGCAAATATAGAGAGAGCAAACAAACTGAAATAATGAGAAACTCATGAAAATTATAATATACAGGGTGTCATTTTAATAGAGCCCACGGACCACAGATTCGTATAGTGGACATTAAAACAAACAACTTTTCTCAGTAACATTTTTCTCGTTGGTGCGTCGATTCGACGCTACAGCCGTTCAGAAAAGATAGTTTTGCCGCCTGGATGCTGGCAACCCAACACAACATTTGATCGTATCTGTGACGTCATTTCCTGCTGCGAAACAGCGCATGGTAGTGTTGCAAGGAACATACAAATTTTGTGAAAAATGACAAACTACCAACCACATTATTAGCTGTAAAACGAAGCGAGAAACGCGTCCAGTAGACCGAACATCATAGCCTACCAGCCAGAAGATCAGCAGTCATCTCAGGGGATGGGGGAAGTGAACCAACGATATGAGAAATGGTAAAAAACGTATTCAAAATGAAGTGTCAACATCGGATTTTGTCTCAGCCTACACGTCAAATATTTTATTTTATTGGACTTACAGCTTACATTTAGCTGGCTGTTTGCGCTACATGTCAATTATATTTGCAAATCTCGTTGCAAGGTAGATACGTATCTACAGGTTTGTGTCCAGATGCCTTGTGGTATTTTTGTGCTGATAACGGAAGTATCCGAGGTTCACCGTGTTACATTACGGTTAATACACGTACAACCATAGTAACAATCTAATGATGAATCAGTAGCGAATAAATGCTTTGTTCACAGTTGCAATCTATTACATGTGTATCCGGTGCGTAGATGAACACAGTCGTTCGGAGAGTTTGTTTTACTACTACTTATATCCCTGTATTTATATCCATTTTTGTCACTTTCCTCACAATGCCCTGAATATACATTATATTATGTGTTGCTTAACTTTGGAATTTTGACTTCTTTCATTTCTATTTTGTCATCTGTTCAGTGTGTCACAGACAACTAGTATCAGAAGGACGAAGTGGATAGACTAGATTTTAGATGCCAGCTTGGTAACTAGATTTGCAAATATTTAACATGTAAGCTGAGACAAAATTCGATATCCACTTCAACTTGAATTCTATATTCCTTCTACCATTTTTCGTATTGTTTGTTTACTTCCTGTTAGGTTACAGAATGTGTTTGCTCGTTTTGTTTTACGGTACATAATGTGGCTGATTGTAGCTGTTATTTTTCACAGAATATGTGTGTTCCTGGCAACCCTAGAATGCATCGCTTCACGGCGGGATATGACTTCACAAATGCAATGAACTGTTGTGTGTGGTTGCCATCATGCAGGCTTTTTTGAACGACTGTAGCGCCGAAATGATGCACCAACAAGAAAAATGTTACTGAGAAAAGTTGTTTGTTTTGATGTCCTCTATACTTTTCAGTGGCCTGTGGGCGCCATTAAAATGACACCCTGTATATAAAAATGACTTACTGGAAACTAACACGTGCATACGGAATGATTGGATCTAAGTTGGCCCTAAATTTCACCTCAAGCACAAAGAATAGTAAGATCAAAATTAAACTCCACCTGTGTTCTAGACCTAACTAGCCACTGAGAATAAATAAAACACAAACGGACTGTCCCGGTCACTTCATGCACAAATAAATTAAAGTAATTATAACAATGCAGTTGCGTGCGAATTAAGAAACACGGAACAATGAAATTAATTTGTACAATAGTATAAGCGTTGCCTAGAAAAATGGGAATGTCATGAAAGAGAAAATTCACTTACAAGAAATATTCGGATTTGTAGAGTGTTAAATTACCTATCTGTTTCCGCTATGTGCCATATTTACGACAGCTCACCTAACTTCAACAATGGTAGAGGATTACAAGTTTTCAATATTCAAAGTCAGTTTTAATAAAATAACTAGTCAGCGTTGCCAAACCTTCAGCTATGAAAAGTGCTGTTCGAACTGTGAAATTATGCTAGAATGCCACCCAATTGTGCTAGGGCAGTATTATTATTATTAATAATAATTATTATTATTATTTTATTATTAACAATATATTTTATTACTATTTTCAGATGTTATATTGTATCCCACCCTAAGATCTATTTATTTTAAGTCGCTTTTTTGCTTTAGGGTCTCTGGGAGAGACAATGAGGGTGGATGAAGAACTGATGAAATGGTCTATGTACTATGGGATGGAATAAAAACATAATTACATGTCCATACCTTACCAAGGGTCGAACTAGAGCATGTGGCTCAGTAAATTTGTAAAAATTCTTCACATATTTTTTCTAGCAGATGGGGAGAGGGAAGATGACATGACACAGTATAAACGTCGTTACCTTTCAATTACTGCGGGGGGAGGGGGTGTATAATTTATGGTATAATTCACAAATATCTTTCATATACTACTGCATTTTTGTGCGTTATATGGAAGGACGTATTAACCCATTTCCACCTCCAACAAATGCTCATATTATGCATTTCTATGTTTCTAGGTAAACTAACAAGATTTCCAAAAAAAAGGAAGGGAACAGATACTCGCCAAACGAACAAATAAAAACCTCCTCTTTCTCACTCCTTTCTATATTTCTGAGCATACGACTCCCATTTCTGGTTTCAATCTCCAAGGCCTCTTTTTTTCTTTTCGGGAGTTTCACAGTTACTTCTTTTGAAATTTGTACCCATTTTTCAATATTGTTCCACATATATTTTACAAAAAAAATTAAAAAGCAGTAAAAAACACTCACAGATACACTCAAACACACGCTCAAAAGTACACTGAAAGACGCACGCACGAAGCACGAAGAATTAAAATCATACACACGAACAAAGATATTTTCGCCTCGTGAGACTGCTTCCGAAATGGTAAGATGCCGACCGAACCAAATCGAACACAAGCTGAAGACATAGATGATCAAAATTTGCCGACAAAGGAGGGCGGCACATGAGCTTTACTTGTCAATCCAACTTTCTACTAAACATTATTTGTGAAAATACAGGCACCGCATATGGCACCCCTTGTGTCGGTGCTGAGAAAGGACAAACTTTTGAGGGTGTGCCGCCCCAACCCTCCTCTTCGATTTTATGGCAGGAAGATGTAGAAGAGATGTAAGGCGTTGATGAGGGACGGAATCCCTGGGCCGATTTACTCTATTTTGTTGGAAATATGTCCACTTCCTAAAATAGAGATGTGCAGTTACTGTTATTTTTACTTCTTCAGAGCACTTTCCTTTGAGGTCAATATCTACCGACGGTTGCAGATTATGCCACAGACTAAGATTATGCTAGATTTGGCTGTTATGCCAAACACAGGGTGCTAGGTGCCAAAGATGGTTAAATTATGCTAGGTTTAGCACCATTATGCTAGGGTTGGCATCGCTGAGTCTTATAGTTATAATAGATTTATATGTTACTTATTCTAAGAACCCAAAATGAAGCATGCTCTGAGATTTTAAAGTATAAAAATCATTCCATTTTATATTTATTTTGCAAGGAAATATTATTTTCAGATTATATCTTCAATTATGTGAAGACAATGAAGTAGTCTATGTAACGCAGAATAATAACAGAATTCACGCAGTGGATTGAGAAGTTCGATATTGTCGAGTTCTAAGGTTTATCAGAAAAAATATGATCGTGTTTGACAGTTATTTCCTGGAGCCCAAATCCTCACCAAAAAGCCATTTCTAGAATTCGAATGATATCCTAAGAATGAAATATCGTGTAAACATTTTTCTGGTCAACTCTGTTTTATAGCCTACTTTCTGACAAATAAAGCAAGATATTAAAGTCGCCTTTGCATTAGACTATCTTCAGATAAAAAAATATTGCCCTTTTTTTAGAAACATTCACCATGAATTAGCTTAATGAAATAAACATTAAGCCTTTTGAAATAACTAACAACTTAGCTGACATTCACAAAAGGATTACTTTTAACAGGAATTCAGTGTTTGTAAATGAAATGACCTGTGGAAGCACAATGAAAATCACAATCACAATAAGGATAATTTCATTCTCATACTACAGAATTTGTCTTAGTAAAGTGTGATATTACATGTTGTATCAAGTACATAACATATCGAAAAGGAATAGTGCACGTTACTTCATCGATTATTACCATGGTCGATGTCTGAAAACTGACAATAAGGCTTGTTTTACTTTGACTGATATTAGCTCACAGTCTCGTAGTTAGTTACAGATGTTATTCAAAAATAGAAGATAGAAGACTGAGAACCTGACAATACTAACAGTGAAAATTAAGACTAAAAGGTATTGATTTGATTATAAAGTTATGCAGTTAAAATATGTCGTTCCATTAGACACATCCTAGTACAGAGGCTCTGTTGATTTCTACTTTCCTCATTTTACATCGATTTTTCTACACTTTTGGCTAGCCACGAGTGGCGACAATGAGAACGAACGATGATAATATGAAGGAGCACTCATAAACAAAGAAACACCATAACTAGACCGGGATTCTAACACTGGACCTCCTGTAGCAGGGGAGAGGGAGTGGAGGGAGAAAGAGCGCAACTGAACTGATGTTATTATTTATTGTTATTTTAACCTAGTGTATAATGTATTCACAATATACTATTTGTATAATTAAAATGAATATTTTCATTGTATTTCAGGGCCTTCCACGAAGTGTTCACAGAGATGCCAAAAGTTGTGGTAAGTGATTTTCTTCAAATTTTGCATAAAGACAACACACACATATACACAGGGTGCCCCAAAAATAACCGGCAAAATTTCAGGAATGTGTCTCTTGTATGTTAACAATGAAAAATATATGTAAGCCAGTGGCAGCGATTAGGGGGGCGAGGGGGGAAAGTTGCCCCCCTACTTTTCGTCATATTTGCCCCCGCACTCAGCTAATACTTGTCTATAAAGATCTTTGCCCCCCAGTTTTGGCACCTTCCTCGCATGGTTTTGAAACCCAATCGCCGCCACTGTGTGTAAGCATAGGTTCCTAAATACTGTACCTGGTTTCCGATTTGTAGGCTTTCAATACACGTGCTAACAGAAATTTCTTTACATCCTACAGGTGGTCTAAAGACACATTTCTTAACAGTACCCTAAATGATATGTTCAAAATTTCCGCCTCCTGCCTCAAGACTGGAGAAACATCTACATAGCATGGTCCGACGTACGTACACGGACCCACAATCCTGGTGTGTTTCGTAATTGTTCCACAACCTGCTACAATTCGATTGCGGAGACAAATACACCAGTGCCTTTAAATGGCCCCACAAGTATAAATCCAATGAGTTTAAATCAGTTGAGGGTGCAGGCTAGGCAATTGGTTCACCTCTACCGATCCACCGACCAGAGTACCTGCGGTGCAGGTACTTGCGGGCAACGAGACTAAAGTATGCAGCAGCCCCATCATTCATGTAGTGTATTTGTTGACGAATGTTCAATAAACGTCGACCAAGAAAACAGGCAGGTTTGTTGCAAGGAAGTGTCTGTCGCAGCCTTGTAAGTCTGTTGGGAAGTACATGGCGTCCGAATAAGATATCACCAAGAAAGCAGGCGAAGATATTGAGGGAGATCCACACTTATTGATGTGATGGAATAATTGAATTTGATTTTTTCTCTGCCTTCCACGATTTTGATTCTGGAACCTTCGATGCTTCATTTCTCGTGAAATTCTAGCCTGATTTGATATTTCACATCACCCCCTTTCCTTTGAAATTTTTGCGTTGAATTCGATATGGCGGTCAACAATATGCCGGACCTGCGCTTGACACACAAAGCTAGAGATCTCCCTGTGCCTAACATATTTCTTTCATGACCAGTGTAACTCCTTTACATTCTGTAGGCGGTGTTAAAAGACTTTTGACTCGTCATAGTTCATATAATGAGGCTTTTATCAGTCACATAGTTAAACATATTATTTTGTATCTTCTGATCCCATTGCAGTCCCAGAATGATTTTTGATATGTTTTAGAGTATGGTATGGGGGACCAAATATATTTTTTTCACGATTTTTGGTGATGACATGTTTTGAGATATTCAAGGTCAAAAGTCAAGGTCAATTGACAAAATTATATATTTATATCGAAAGGTGGGCTTTTTATATATCACTGGAAAGCTTGTTCAATTCCCTGTAAAACAAGCTTTATTTGAGCTTTCTAGGCGAAATAGTGGCGGAGTTACAGTACATTTAGTATAGCTAAGCGGGCTCAAAAAGGGCAATTTCTGCTAACTTTGACCTTGAATAATTTAACAATTACAAGACGCACGAGACTAAAACTTTTCATAGTTACTAAGTTCCATACGTAGTTTCAACTCCCCAAATTTCATGAAAATTGGAGATGGTCAGGTTGGAATTTGCACATATCTGTGTTGATTTATCGTGGAATCACTCAAATATTTTGTAAGTTTCTTCGAGTTGTATTTTACACATTTGATTGATTTTTCTGCGAGTCGTTACGATTTTGACTGAGAATTTTGGAACAAATAGTTCCTTTCTAAGCCCCATAAGTTGTACGATTTCAGTTCGTTTTGAAAAATAAGTTTATTTTTTTAAAAAAAATATGTTTAAATTTTACAATAAAAAAATGCGTTCAAAATTTTGTGAATGGTGAGTTAATTTTTTAGTTCCTTCATTATATGGCAAAGTTTTAATTATTTTCAGAATAATGTTTTGGTGTATTGGCTTCAAGATTCTAAGCTTGTAGTGCCATGAAACACTTTCATTTTTTATTTTATCTCTTTTAATAGCTAATAAAAAAGTCCGAAATGGACATGTTTGCCTTTATGTATATTTGGCCTGATTTCCAGTAAGTGATAGTGTAATTCAACATCGATAAGGATCAATAATTCATGAAAATAACCTTGGTTTTGCTATGGCGGCACTGAGTGCCGCGCGCGGGACATTCATGCTAATGTTGAAAAAAAATTCTCAAAAAAAATCGCAGAGTTTGTAACACTGTAATTTAGGAAATATAAAAGATATGGATTTGCAAAGTTGCATATTTTCGTACTTTAAGTAGCCCTTTCAGTATGCCAAATTGAAAATGAATCAAAAAATATAAGGTTAAGAACCTTGTTGATTTTACGTGGAATGACACAATTTGTACTTTTTATAGCAACACCCTGTACGCGAACGCGCGCGTGTTAGTGTGTGAGGTGGTGGGGAGGGTACCTAATATTATTATTATCATGGCAGTATTGTTTTACAAAATTCTTAATATAAATCTTTACAAAATTTGTATGTTAATAAATGTTTTCACACTGCGTTGGGCCGATTCGATGTGTTCTTAAAATCATACGTGCAGTGGCATGTCTTTAAAGTTCGTCTGTATTCCAGAATATTATATTCGTTATTCAATGGTAAACTGTTTAATTTGTTTCGGGGAGGGGATGGGGACATATTTCACGTGATGATATTTGTTTTTCGATTCTAAACTTTCTTAAGGGGGGTTCATATTTCACGGATATACCAATTCCCCTTTTGTATTCGTAATTTATTGTTTAATGTCAATGATTTTCTTAGGGGAGAGTATTCGTTTCCTCTTGCTGTGAGATTTGGTGCGAGTGGGCCATATTTTCTGGTTTATTTGCCCAGGCGGACGATTTTCTTGGCGGGAGAGTCCTAATAAACTTTGACACCGGGTTTGAAGACTCATATATCGAATTTTAAAAACTTTGCAGTAAATTCTGTCTGGGGAGAAATTATTTAACCTATTTTGCTCTCCAAATTCTCCGGATGGTTTCCCTTATTGTGGAAAACACTTTAGGAGCTTAACAAAAAAAACTCGCATACGATGTAATGTTTCCGTTGCATAACAATAGTAATATGCGTTGAGATACTCGTGTAGTACGTGGTTGAAAATACAGAATGAGAGATACCAAATAAAAGTCAGTGACTAATTTTGTGAACATATTAACCAAAGACGTCGGCAAGGAGGGGCACTTGTCCACTTGAGATATCTGGAAAAGGTTCATGTAACTTGAATGGTGAAATATAGTATATTACATAATAACGTAGTTTTCTGTGATTTACAGGTTGTAAGTTACAGCAATTATCTTCCATGTCCAACAGGATACAGAGAGACCATGTTAATCAGAAACGATAGAACCATGTCGACTGCCGTAACTACGAATATGCGAGGTGGAAAATTTATAATCGGGACGAGATTGTAAAAGGGAAATGTTATAATCCCTACGTTCGGGTCTGAAACAATTTGTTACTTCCTGACTAAGCACGGAAATATTCTGGACGAAAAATTTTTGAAATTTCCCAACGTGGTGAACATCTCGAATTCTCCACACTATTTGCTAATCTTGTGTTCTCCCACTTATGGAATTATAATAGCTTTCTAGAAATTCAGGCTATAGTGATGAAAAAAAACAAGAATTGACCACTGTTAAATATCATCCTTTGGAATTTCTCAACTTTTCAAGATCCTGAAAAGTCGGCAAATCATTGGCAATTTAATTTCGACTTTATGGTTGTATAATAATAAAAATAATTCCAATTAAATGTAAAATATAAGCTTTCATGACAGATATATTTTTCTTCTTTCCTGAGAGAAAATCCTTCGGGAGTCGTTGATATTAACTACCTTATATCAGAGCTTTTGTCCTGGCGTTTATAAAGTAGTATCTAGAATTTTGAAAGATCTTGTAATTTATTGAATTTAATCTAGTTTCGAGGTGCTGGATTTAACGATACAGATCTTTGGAAAATATTCTTGCTACGCTTGATGCAGATATTTTTACTATCATTACAGAAATAAATTCTCAAGTGACGTCAACAAGCTACGAAAAAGGATATTTTTCTAATTTTCTAAAAAAAAAAATAGCCTACAGAATGAATGGTGCAATAATTACTATTAGTCTTTTAGCTAGTTTCCAACGTCCTTAGACTACTATAATGTCGTGAATCTGACTCTAGAAGCTATTCGAAACTTGGAAACATTATTAACTTCCGTAATTCGTTTCACTAGTGTTTTACATGCTACATTAAACCTCTAGTCCAATGGTTCTCAAACTGTAGTACCTCCAGGGGACTTGAAGGGGGTACCCGATCTGCTCGGAAGAGAAATGTTGACAATATCCACACGACAACATGTTTTGCTTCAAGTGTGTAGAGAAGACTTCATTGTTTCAAACTTCATAGCTTTCACATTCAACACGAAAAATAGGCTGATTTTATTACTGACACTCCTTTCTTTGTTTCATATATTTTAAATAAAATACTCGTTCGAAAACTCTAATTGCGCAATAAAGTTTTTTTATCTCTTTCTCCACTGCATACGTATATGAGAGTGGTTTTTAATCCATTGTGTACCTAAAAGACAGGTACCGAAATAGACTAAATTTGGAGCCGACTATCCGCTTGAAAGTTTCAAGTGCACAACCAAACATCAAGAAACTGTGTAAGATTATGCAGGCATATCCTTCTCACTAGAAACTCCTAGGATTTTTAATAAAATCTCCAAAATTGTGCTTGTCAGTTTGTTTACAATCATATTTCTGATTTAACTTTTTCTAATAATTCAAGGAAAAATACATGTAAATTATAGTTTTTTATATGCTTCTTATTTTTATTTTTGTAACTACATAAAGATTGTAAACGTAGGAACACCCAATAAAATAATAAACCTGGGATTCTAATGTTTATTTGTTCACCATCTTTTCACATTAAGCCCGAATGCCAGTTTGCTTTATTGCAGATACCCGCCTCCAGCATATATAAAAAAAAACACCAATAAGGCAGATAAAGAAATTCCCCAAAACCCACTATTTGGAGTAATCCTATGATGGGGGTACATTAGACGTTTAGATACGACTAAAGGGTGCAATGAGAAAGAAGTTTGAGAACCGCTGCTCTTGTCGGTAATTATGCTACTACGGTGTAGCATATCTCACATATTATAAACGCGAAGTCTGTGATACCCGAAGCCAATAAATTCTCATTCCTGAGCAATGGTTCCACAACTAACCACAGAAACTGCATACTTAGATCCTCTGCAAGTGGTACACTTTCCTCACGTTGTGCATTGCAGCAATTCGCTTCTATATACAACGTTGTTGTCCAATCACTTGGAATGTATTTAATTGATTTATTTTATTTTACTTCGCCCTTTGTGCCATTTTTGACTAATTTGCGAAGATGGGGATGAGTGATGATGTGATGACATTGATGGATTGACACTCACAAACATCCATATCGAGGGCGGGATTCGAACCCGGAACCCCTGGCATCGTAGCGCGATGTGCTAACTCCTCCACCACGGCGGCTGGCGGAATGTATTTAAATAGGCCAAGTAGTACTACTAATCTTACACTGATGCTAAGGTAGATGAGGCAAAGGTGGCCATAGTTAAGCTTCTAGAGCAATTTACAAATCTCTAATGAAAGAAAAATTGATGAAATTAAAAAAAACCCTCCAATAACTAATTAACAACGTGCACCAAACGGATATTTCGTAACGTAACTTTTAAAAAAATACAAAAACCGTTATATCTGTTCCCAAAATGGTCCATGGATTCCAAAGATAGGCCACGGCTTATAGTTGGCTTAGAAAAGGATGCTTGTGTTGAAGAAAACATGCAGTATTCATGTTTATTCACGATTTTACATTTTATTAGAGAAAATTCTTAGTCTCAAACTTTAGATTGTTAACACGCATTACATACAGTAACGACAAATCCATAGAGGACTGGTCTGCACAGTCCCTACGACGCCAGTAGTTCCACAATAACTTAAATAAAATGGGTGCTGGCATCCAGAGACAGTTCGTTTTCTGCATGGTGCACCTGAGGGGGGCTAGATATAGTCATATGTAGCTGTGTTAAATACTAATTTCATTCTCGCACAGTTGGCCACCTTGAGAACACGGGACACCTTTGGCTCACTTACCTTATTAGACTCTAATTATCAATTGTGGAAAGTTGATTCAAATATATTGTTTTTATCAATACGTAACATTGTGATATGAATTTGGGATGTCTATTTTCGGGTAGGTATAGGAATTCACCGTGAGGGAAATTTTAATAGACACAGAAAACACAGGTTTTCTATTAGGATATGTAAAAACGCTGTCCATCCTAGAATGTAAACAATGAACCATTTTTAGAGAGGACTTATTCAAATTTATTCGAGGTGAAGTTGGATCTCTTATTTTTATTAGTTGTCCAGAAACAAAATGCGTATTGCTGTATTCAATTCTTGAAATAATGCTCAGGAATATGAAATGGGGGGACGTATCACGGAAACGGACACGTATGTCACATTGAAGTAGCTGAACTCAACCTAGTTCTAGTGATTATGCATTAATTCAAAGTACTTGATAAGGAGTAATCTTTTGTCGTTAGTAATCAGGGTTCCGGAAGTAAACATGGAGTGGGAGGATGGATCATCCGTATGAAAAACAATTTAATAACTTTTTCGTTCATATTACAATTTCACCCACTAGTTCTTTTCAAAGAGCATTTCATTTATAATTCATTAGAAATTTATTTTCTACTTTTTAAAGTTTTTCAAATATTAATGTGGGTGTAAGGGGGGGGGGGTATCCTTTCAGAAGGCACCCAAATGCCAACCTCTCTTCCACGTGGTACCCGGAATTCCACCTGGTACCCGGAATTCCACGTGGTGCCTGGAACTGCATTTTGCAGACTAACGGGTCTCCGGCTACTCATAAAAATTATAATCCTCTTTGGAACTTAGTGTTCTGTAGATGTGTGCTTTCCAGTGTTCTCTCATCAATTATATCCCATTACTATAATTGCGATTAGCCAAAAGTGACAGAAAAGCGAAGCATAATAAACAAAATTAATGAAACAATCGATAACAATAATAGTACTTGTAATGTTTGAAAGTACGAGGGCTTGCCGAAAAGTAATGCCTCCTAATTTTTTGTGACGGTGTAAAGACATTTTGGATTTTAAGCGACCATGCATTGCACTCTTCAAACCTTCCCCTTTCTCCATTCCAAGTTTCAAACTTCTATCACCAGGGGTTGCTGAACTAGAGCGAGGAAAATGGCAGCATGTAACCATAGTATGTTGGTGCAGCTGAAACTGCGTGTGGTGACAGAGTTTCTAACTGCAGAAAATATGTCACCCAATTGACTGACATTCATCAAAGAATGAAGGCTTTTTATGGCAATAAATGTGTAACGTCAGTACTGTATGATGTTTGGCTGTTCATGCTCACAATGAAAACCCCTGCCGAGGAACTCTCAACGTGTGTGACGAAGAACTTCTTAAGAGTTAAGAGTTTCTCGGCAGGGGTTTTCATTGTGAACATGAACATCCCAACATCAACATTCCTTCACGGAGAACATTTTATGTCAATGAACCAATCAGTGGTGGGATGGGATCTTTATATATTATGAACTCTCTCACTTTCGACATGGCCTTTGGCCACGTCCATTGCGTTCTCATGTTAGAGAACATCTCCAAGGCTCTTAATTGATTGATTGACTGAGTTGGTGTTTTAAGTTCACTTTATGCACACTAAAGCTAATCGCGAGAGGATCTACAGTTTATAGTGGAATGATTCCAAACCACTATGTGTCTCCACCGTGAATCGAGCCCGGGACTCCTTGATTACAAACCACTGCGCCATCGGGGAGGCCGTAATATTGGAAGAAGAGAATCAAGTGAATGTGTACAATTATTTGAATGAAAAATATAAAACCCAACGTTATGTACGTACATGCATTAATAGCTACTGTCAAAATACTCGAAATATTATTGTCTATATTTATAATAATGAACTGGAGAGACTCTTTTGCTTCTACTATCGTGTACATTTTACCATTTCAGTTTCCGCTATCGCTTCTGGTACATCCTGTATATAGAGAGGCATGTTGTACGTAAACGAATTCAATAGTTGCACCTAATTATGAAATCAATAATTTTAATTATTTTTGGTCATTCGTCGAAAATTCCCATCTTACCACTTTAATACATCAAAAGGCTCACATTTTGAAACATGTAAATTTAATTATTACTCACTTAACGTAGCTTTTCGAGGATAAATTAACCTTAATGTAAGTTTCCTAGTTACGTGAGTTTCCATGGTCAATATCAAAAATGGCGAACACTAATGTATTGTTACATCTTTACATTGTTACATATTGTTACATTTCTAAAGCCATTATTTACCTATTTCCGTATTGAGTATAGTAAGATATACCTGCTCACGTAACCTCTTTTGTACATGTCACTCTTTTCTAACTATGAATTGATTCATCTTTTTATTATTGATCTGTGAGAAACAATGTACAATTCCTCCCCCCCCACCCCAGAAACGGATGCAGCTGGTGATGTTAAAATGGAATAAGTAAGTGATTTTTTAAAATGTTCTCGGTCCTTTGGAATAATTTCATGGGTGGTTGTAATGATGCATTTTTTACCTCCTGTGCTTCCATTACGGAGAAGAGGAGAAGATTAGTAGGATTGGGGCTTTATATATATGTCGGATACATGTAGAGGTAAAGGTGGCATTATGAGCCATTCATGTATTAGGAGCCCCCCCAATAACTGTTCATGGAGTGGCCTCAGCCTGGTGGCGATTATTTGAACTGCTAATTTAGTAACGCCTTTTGCCGCCAGAGAGTTCTCGTTCAGTTGCAGCTGATAGTTTGAGTGAACGTGTTCTTTTTGTTTTCTCGATTTGAAAAAACTTTGAAAGGTAAGTGTTTTGCTTTTCATTGCAGTACTTATTCATTTAAATTCATCCTAGTGCATTATTGCATTGGATAAAGCATGTTTAAAATATTGTTTTTGTGTAGATACTATCTAATTTTGAAAGTAACAAAGATTCGTTATTCATGTTCCAATTCCAATATGGCAAGGGTTGTAAAATGAGCCCCCATCGTGCTTGGTATATGTGCCCCCAAACTTTAAGGGCTCATATTATATACACTACAGGAGTAGTTTCAACTTTGTCTTTTCAGATGCCACGAAAAGTAATAGGCCCAAAAAACAAGACCAAAAGAAAAATCTGGAATACTGAAGATATGGTTAAGGCGATCAAGACTGTAAGAAACAAAGATATGGGATTGAAAAAGGTATCAAAAATATTTCTTGTTCCAAGATCTTCTCTTCAAACACAAACTAAAAAAAAAGCATGCTGTGAAACCGAAGCTTCATCAAGATTCAGATGAGGAATCCTGTGAATCAGATATTGATTCTGGGGAAAATGTCTTAGAAACACCAATCGGAGTAGAAAGTCCCAGTGATGAAGAAGCAGTTTGTCTGTTCTGCGAGGGTCTATTTTCGGCAGATGACCGAGGAGAACTGAAGGTGCAATGTCTCATCTGTGAAATGTGGGCACACAACAACTGCGCTGGATGCGAGAAGGATATTTACATTTGCGACTTTTGTAAATATACAAAGAAACAAAATAAAACTTTTCAAATGGTTTCTTAATGACCCTTTCAATTCATTTTTAATTACCCTTACAATTGGTTTTGTAATGATTTTTTCAATGATCTTGTTATGAACTCTTTTATGGTATTTCACATCATAATATCTTTTTAAAGGTTTTGTAATGAATAAAATGTTGTTTGTATGATTTAATTTGTCATACACTTTTCTAAACCAGTTATTCTATTATTTTTTCTTAGGGGCTCATATTACCAGCACAAAACTTTTTTTCCACAAATTGACTTGTTTTGTATTTTATTTTTTTTAATATCCTTAATGTTGCTCAAATTGGTTTATATTTTAACAATAGTTTTATGAAATGTTGTAGTTAAAGTTACGTGGCCGCGGTGGCTCAGTCGGTAACGCGTCTGACTATCATGCTAAAGGTCCCGGGTTCGAACCCCGGCCAGTTCAAATCCGGGAACTTTTCTAACGATGGAAGCGGCCCCGGCGCCCACCCAGCGTCCAATAACATGGGTACCTGGGGGAAACCCTGGGGGGTAAAGGCGGTCAGGGGCGTGATGCTGATCACATCACCTCCACTCACGACCGGATCAAAAAAGTGTGGGGCGTTACCCCCACACCCCTATGCACAGGGGAGAACTTTACCTTTTTTGTACTTAAAGTTATCATAAGAATCTGAACAAAAAAGTAAAAAATCAAATTTTAAAAAATACAAAACAAAATGGGGGCTCGTAATACCACCTTTACCTCTACATATACGTATACAGGGTGTACCAGAGGTGATAGGGCAAACTGAAGTGGTCAAAACATGAGACCCCATGTTTACTGAGACTTTTTTCCTTTTACTATGGTGAACATTTCACCGTTTCAATTTGCGCTATCACTTCTGATACACCCTGCATACATACAAAGAGATAGATGTAGATAAGATATGCAAGTATTTGTATGCTTGTATGTTGGGGGAGCGCCTATAGCTTATAAAAACAATTATAACAGTCAAAATTATTCCGATTTGTTTTCTGCTTACTCACTGGTTAGTAGAATGAAGATCGAATTCAATATTTGCATGGGTATTTAGAATAGACAAAAGTTTTATACAATGAATAACCTTGATTTCGTCTCCCCCAGCATGCGGCATAATCACCACAGCGCCCAGAGTGGTGGGGTCGGCGGAAGGGAAGCCAAATAAATACCCATGGATGGTAGCCATACGAGTGCACAAGGAGCTGGAGTGCGGAGGTTCGCTAATCAACGACAGATATGTGCTAACGGCCGCTCACTGCGTCCATGAGTAAGTATTCTCAGCATACTTAAGAGATTCGAAAATGCATTCATGATTGATTGATTGAGTTGGTGTTTTAAGTCCACTTTATGCACAGTAAGACTAATCGAGACGACCTACTGTTTAAAAAGGGATCCGAACCACTATGTGCCTCCACCGGGTATGAAACCTGGGACCCCTTGATTACGACGCTACCACTGCGCCATCGGAAAGGTCCCCAAAATGCATTCATGAGGCAGGAGAGAATTTAGTTACATGGCATCCCTAGACAAAAAAATTTCAGTCACTTATTTTTAAATGAATATACTGTACCACCAACTATACCGTTGTTTCATAAATAATTGAGGGGTTAGAAAAAATATTGCAAGTAAACTCTTAAACTTTCGTTAATGAAATCAGTCCAGAATAATCGAGGAACGCAAACAGCTTGTGCGTGTAAATAAGCTGAGAGTTAACTTCCCTCCTGCAAGGCGACACTCAAATCACCCACATCACTCACAGTGTTTTGAGCAATGTTTTGGTCCTCATGATCACGGTACCTAACACCAGGTGTGATTTCTTCTTGTAGGGTTTCATTAAATACATGTTGATGCGAGTATGGCAAGAACTATACTATCGCATCGATGTGTGTGCCGTGTCACCCGTGGCGCACAGATTAAACATTTGTAGGCGTAAAAAAATCTGTTTGACTTCCTTGTTCGTTCTGGACTGGTTTCATTAACGTAAGTTCAATACTTTACTTGCAATAATCACTCAATTATTTATGAAACCACGGTATAACAGCATTAATAATAATAATAATAATAATAATAATTATAATATTAATAATAATAACAACAACAACAACACATGTGATGTGCATCATACAGGACAAATACCAGTCAGGCTAGGATTATTTTGAGCTGTGCTATCTTTGTTGTAAGTTCGGCGGTAATGTCTCCGTAGTAACGTTATTAGGTATTGTCACAATTCTTGAAATGGATGTCAAAATTTGTCAGTCGATCTTACGGCATAAATGATCGTAAATAATTATTGGTTCTCTTAAGGAGCAACAATGAGGGCTCTGCTGAAGAGTTGGTTACAGCCATTGACAAGAATATTCGCAATGGAAGTTCTAAATCAAGAAATTCTACAAATATCATCCCTCTCACCATTAACGCCATTGTAATCAACTGATATGATTCGTTTCTCGTCATTATTACTAATACTAATTATTGGAACAATAGGTTCAGATAAGTCACAAACAAATGCACCTCTATTTTTTGTACTACTAACAACATTTTGTCTTTTATGATGTATCTAACTGACTACGTTAGTGTCCTAAACATCACACTAATTTTTGCATTTATTCTAACAACATTGACTTTTTTATTACCTTTTCTTTTCCTGTTTTCAGACCAGACCCGCTGACTTCTTTATATTACTTATTTTTCACGAATGAAAAACACACAATCCCGCAACTACTCTATTCAATGTTACAGATTAAACAGAATAGCCGTTGCCAGACAGCGAAAGATTGTATTGTTGCTTGTACAATTTATGTTTGCCACGTATTCATTATTGTGGCCAGACAGTTAGCTGGGACAGTCCCTTTTTGATATTTGTAAATGTAAAACGGGACTTCCATTTTTGTGACAACCACTTATCCGCATAGCATTACTGCAACAATACACCTTCTCCACAATTACTGTGAACTATAAAAGCATTACTGCAGGTGTTCCGCAAGGGTCAATACTATCACTAATTTCATACGCCATATCTACGGCGGATATGCCTATCTTCCCACGACTATATTATCGGTGTCTGCGGATGGCACCGCCATCTTTACAAACAGTATTCACTTAACTGTGGCATGCTTCAAAATGCAGAGGTACTTGCGAGAGTACAGAAACTGGACAGAAAAATGGAGACGAAGAATGAATACATATAGAAGCGCATCCTTCCTTTTCACAAACAGAAAGAAAAGACATCCTTTAAACTTAAGGCTAGCAGGACACAATATTCCACAAGAAACAAAAACAACCGATTTAGGATTACTACTAGATGAAGGCCTTACTTATAAGGAACACATCGAAAAGTTAGCATAGGCTTATAAGGGAAACAAGGTCTTGGACAGTTGTACTCGTTGTTTAAAAAATGCCACATTACAACTAGAAACAGAACAACGCTTGTCAATCAGAACAATTCTGACTTATGCAAGCGTGGTCTTACAGCATAGCGCACCTTCACAGCAAAACCACTACAACGTGTACAAAAAAAACGCTAAGAATAATATCTGGTGCCGATCGATTTGCCTCCAACACGTAAATTCGCGAAATACTGGACCAAGAAACGTTGTACGACTACATGCAATGAGAAAGGATAAAATTTCGGGCGAAACTCCCACATCATATCAACCCAACCATCAACAACATCGGTCAAAGGGATCCTAGAAGGCGGATTTATGACATGCCGAGACTAGGTTAACTTAAAATTAACAAATATACATAGCAGAAAGGCACATAAGAAAATACATACCGCAACCGGCTTAATGTAACATAAACCACCCAGCGTCTTAACTTCACAGCATTCCAACGGATTGCCGTTGCAATATGATGTTCAATATACAACAAATAAATTCTAAACCATTTAGGACAAGGGCAGAAGAAATTCAAAAGCAAATATATGTAATAGAAAGAACTGATCAGGTCTAGCTACTTATCCTCATTCTAGTATAACTCCTGCAATGTAATAAAATGTTGAATGGCCTATTAGCACGACAGTAGTGAGAAAGGCGACAATGCCAAAAACAAAATGAAAGCAAGACAGGGGAAAAAAAGGCCATCACTAATGTTGCCGAAACTTGAACAAAGAAGCAAACTTCTGTCCTGTCCTGTCCTGCCATTGTAGGGTAGAAATTATTTCACATTCAAATGTCAACAGTGTGTCATATTCCTATTTTCTTAGGAACCTTCCCGATGGCACAGTGGTATCGTCAGCGCCTTGTAATCAATGATACGCGGTGGAGGCACATAGATAGTAGTTCTTCGGATACCACTGTAAACTGTAGGTCCAGTCTAGATTAGCCTTACTGTGCATAAAGTTGACTTAAAACACCAAACCAATAAAACAATCCTGTTTTCTTAAAATATTGAAGTATCTTCTCTAGTTACTTGGAGCATATGTCCTCGCTAAGCGAGTGTGTTCGTACATGAATAATTTGTGGACAAGCGACAAGAACGTTGAAAGCTATGTTGATTAATAATGTGAACTCTAATAGCATGTGTGTAAACTATTACAAAATGTTATTTGAAAAAGAGGGTTTAAAATATCAATGAATGACTTATAATTCTAAAGAACTGCTTGGTTGAACGTTGGAGTGTAGTTCACATCTCCCATCACATGTAAGTTATTTACGCAGTAGGCCAACTTTTTTAATTAGTTTTCAAATATGATTATTTATGACGAAACTGTTTTTATAATATAAGGTGTAGAAGACTTAGTTGGGCAGGCCATGTGGCACGAATAGGAGAGGAAAGAAAAATTTACAGGATTTCTGTTGGGAAACCTGGTGATAAGAGACCTGTAGGAAGGCAAAGACGAAGATGGAGGGATAACGTGAAGATGGACTTAAAGATAATTGGTAAGGACTGAAAAGATTAGATTGATCTTGCCCAAACTAGGGACAGATGGAAGGCTTGTGTTGATGCAGCAATACACCTTCGTGTTTAGGAATGTGTAACGACCCTGCGTGGTCATCACATTTAGCTATCCTGCGTGATAACCATATTCTTTAATATATAATTATTAATGCTTGAGAAATGCCCTGCGAGGCTTACGCTTTTGATTTATCTTTTATCTAATTTTGAGTGCATTGTTGTTAAGCAGGAAGCATATATTGTTATGGCACACACGTTTTGGTTAAAGAAAGCATGCTAAATACCCTGCGTGGTTTACGCATTCAGTTATCTTTTGTGCAGTAATTGTTGTTTAATTTGTAACTTGCATTGTTGAATCTCTTTATCTTGTAATTTCTTTAATGTAACGTGTTCAGTTTAGCACACAAGTGTTAAGTTTATATCGCCACATGCTAGTGGTTTTTACAATGCTAAACTTGATATTTTATAACGCACGAGTTGCATCTCGTGAATTGAAAGGAGTTTGCAACGCTGCAGCCGGCTTAGTTCCGATCTTCTCCACCCGCCTCAGTGCTGCCACCAAACAGTATATAAACAAAGCAGCGAGGCCCGGAGCTCAGTCGACTGCCAGATGCCGACTGCGAAAGACCTGGTTCCCAGATCTAGTCTGGAAGTTTCCCCTACTAGGATCCAATAGCTTCCTTGAGAAGGAAGGAGGAGAAAAGAAAAGCAGTTTTCCTACCTACCTGGTCTGCCCCATAAGAGCTTGATGTGCTACCCTTGGGTCGTGGCGGCCCAAGCCCAAGTCTCCTGGGTGCTTCCAGACCTACCCTTTGTACCTTGCCGTCTTTTGCTACTGACTGGACATGCCAAGGGACCGAACCGTTCCCTTGTCGTAGCTGGATTGACTTTGCGGCGTCCTTTCACACCAACACCTTTGTGAAACCGCGGGCCCCTTGGCCCGTCCCTCGCTATTGACGCTTTCGCATGTTGTCCCCAGACGGCGTGGCACGTGACGGCTACCCAGGTTCCTCTTGGTTACCTGTACTAGTTGGTTCCCCCCTAAATTAGATAAGAATACTAATACTGCCCAGGTACCTCACTGAGGAGGATTTAAGAGCGTATGTGCTAAACTGGTTATTTACATGCGTGTATAAATATAAATAAATTTTTACAAGTTGACCTTTGACCTTTCCATACTAAACTCCGCAAGCCCTGAGATACTTTGAGTCCATGTCTTCGGCTGGCTACAAGCTAGCATATATGGGTACACTTTTGCACCGCTCCGGGGTGTAGTGTGCAGTGCTCCGGCGCCCGGACGTTGCAAAAGTTTTTGGCGCCCAACGTGGGGCCCGATTTGCAAAAACACAGGGCTCGACTTGTAAAACGTGGGGTCAGATTAGTTACGTGGTGAAGCCGTATATGGACTAGAAGTGGCTCACTGGTTGTAGTGCAAGAGTTATTGACAGTGTTCGTCCATTGAATTCACGAAGATAGTGAAGTGTTTTCGGAGAAACCATACAGAATTCACGAAGGTAAAGTGTTGTGACATATACGATTGTGACAAAATGGAAAAAGAAACGTCCGGAATGAGTCTACGGAGCAGAGGGAGAAAAACCATGGAAGGTGAGACTGGGTTCGCATGCTGTGATGATTCTGGAGCCGAGATGGAGTCCTTCCAATGTTTCCAGTGTCTCAAGAATTTCCATTTGAGATGTGAGGGGCAAGAAGAGACCTCAGAGACTGATGCAGAGGCTAGGTGTAAAACATGCTTATCCGCACCCTTGGTAGCGTCCCTGCTTGAACCAAGTCTTCCAAGTAAGACCCAATCCGACCATTGGCTGCTGGAGTGGTTAATGAAAGATAAAGAGGAACGTAAGAAAGAAGAGGAAGAGCGTAGACAGATTGATGAAAAGCAAAGGAAAAGGGAAACTGCTCAATTAGAGAAAACTCGTAAGAAAGAGTTGATAGAGCTGAGACAGGTGGTCGAATCCATGGAGGAGAGGAGACTCCTTGAGAAGGAAGAGGAGACAGCCCGTATTAAAGAGGAGAAAGCAGAAGAAGAAGCTAAAAGGGCAAGAGAGAAAGCAGAAGAAGAAGCTAAAAGGGCAAGAGAGAAAGCAGAAGAAGAAGCTAAAAGGGCAAGAGAGAAAGCAGAAGAAGAAGCTAAAAGGGCAAGAGAGAAAGCAGAAGAAGAAGCTAAAAGGAAAGAAGAGGTACATCAGTTTAGGACACTGATAAAGTCTCTTGAAGAGAAAAGGGAGATGGAGAAGAGAGAAGCTGAAGAGAAAAGAGAAAGGGAGTTAGAAGTTCTCCGTGTCCTGGTGGAAAGTCAGGAAGAAAAGAGAAAGAAAGAAAAGGAAGAAGAGGAAGAAAAGAGAAAGAAAGAAAGGGAAGAAGAGGAAGAAAAGAGAAACAAAGAAAAAGAGGCAGAGAATGAAAGAAGGCAGCTAGAAGCCGAGAAAAGTAGGGAGGAGTTGCGAACGTTTTTCTCTCAGCTTAAGGTTGACCAACGAGAAAGTGTTAGAGAAGAGTTGGAGAAGATCTCTTGCCTACAGGAGGTAGTAAGGGTAGTAGAAGAACAACTAGAGCCCTTAGCTGAGTGGCGTGGAGAGATAGAAAGAGAGCATGAACAGATGAAGAGGAATCTAGATACCTGCTTAGAACTGGTCCAGTCTAGAGGGGAAGTTACTAGGAAAGAAACTGAAAGTGACGATCCCGAGAGGGTTAAACAGATAGAGGTCTCTGTTGAAGCAATGAGTTCTGTGGTAAAAACCCTTGGTGAAAGGACCGAGCAGATGGAAAAAACTGTACGAGAGCAGAAGGAGGCTGCCGACGCATTGACGCGGAATCTCCGGGAAGAAGTTGTAACAACTGCTGGAGAAAAAGTGAGCTCTCTCCGTGAAGAGACCAAGAGACTGGAAGTGTCCCTTCGAAAAGAGATCCATGAACAAACTGGAACTATAATTAGAAGAGTAGGTGAGCTGCAGGATAAGTTTCAAAGACTGCAGTTGCAAACCGAAGCCACTTCAGATGTACTCCCGGATTCTATTGAACGGGGTGGAAGCTTAAACCCGGAAGCGGTCACCTTTGAACCTCCTAGAGTAGTGCAAAGTCCCTACTCCGTCGAAAGAACAGTTCGAACAGGTAGAGGCAAGCGGCCTAGAGAGGGAGACAGTTCTGATGGATCTCCTGCTCAACGTAGAGCCGATTTCAAGATGCCTAGGATGGCTGATATCGCCCACATACCAAAATTCAAAGGCGATATCGAGGCCCAATCGGCAGAGAAGTACCTTAGAGAGCTCAATGTCAGTTTCGAGCTTATGCAGATACCTGAGCACTATAGACTTGAGTTACTTCCTAGAGTATTTGCAGGCAAGGCGGAACATTGGCTGGCGGGAAACATAGATAGTTTTGTCAACTATGCCGACTTTTGCCTAAGATTTAAGGAGGAGTTTGCCTCTGAGAAAGCCAAACAGAGACAGTTAACTGCCGTAAGAAATCGACGATATTTTCGCCCAGTCCACGAGAATATGGAGAGCTTCGCTTGGAGCATCTACGCTGCCTATCGAAACTTGAGTGACAATTTCAGCGAAAGTGAAGTGCTGAATCTAATAATAGGACAGCTGCCGAATCGTATCCGGAACCTCTGCCTTGCGCATGCTCCAAGATCAGTTGATGAATTGACCAGTTTTCTCAAAGACTTCGACATCTATGACGATCCCGATGCCTGGAGAAATAAGGAAGACCCCAAGAGTAAAGAGTCTGGAATAAATAATAAGAGCTTCAAAGTCCGCAACATCGAGACCAGAACCAGCGGTAGAGAAAGGAATGCTGCGAGGACTCCAAAGTTTTATAGAAGACAAGGCTGGAGAGGAGCGGACCGCAGCCAACAGGATGGTCAGAGGAACTTTAATCGACCTTATCCAGAAAGAGGTCGAAGCTTCCCTGATATAAGGAATTATCAGGATGGGAGTTCCCCTAGACGATACTCACCTCGGGGTGCAGAACAGACTAGAAGGCAGTCACCAACCAGAGAAGACTTGACCTCTGAGCAAGAGGAAGCCCTAGAGACAACCCGGGACTTCCTGCATAACCAAAGGTCACAGTCTAGTCAAACAAACTAGAGCCTTGTCTAGGTGCTTCGTTCCCATTTAGGCAAGGGGCCTCGGAGGAGCGACCACTAAGATCTATCCAGGAACTAAAAGTAAATTTTCAATTGTCCGAAACAGAGGAAATAAATTTGCAAAGTGATCTGAAATCTGCACGAGCCTCTAAGACCAGTTACAAATCACCAGCAGTGTCTGCAAAATTAATGGATATATCGATAAACTGTATAATTGATACCGGAAGCGAATGTTCAATTCTAAGTCATAATGTCTGGACTAAACTAAAGTATCAAATACCAGGCATTCAGGTACAAAAGGTTCCAGAAATAAGATTAGTTGATTTCTCTGGTACCCACAGAAAGCGAGTTTTTGGAAGTAGGCCAGTAGAGCTACAAATAGGTGGAATGACTTTCAGTACTGAAGTATTTATGTTGAAGGGATTTAGTACGGATCTTCTTTTGGGCATGCCATTTTTGAGGCAGCACGAGGCAGAGATAAATTTCAGGAAAAACTCTGTAAAGTTGAATTTCGGGAAAACTCCTGAACATGAGGAAAAGAATCCACTGGATATTGAACTTGTGAGGTATATCCAAAATGTCCAAGAGAGAGACAAGAAATGGATGTATAAACCCGCGGACCTCAGGGAGATGGTCGACACAGTAGATATTCTAAAAGATTCCCAGAAGCAGGAGTTGTTAAACGTGCTGATTCAATTTTTGGAAGTATTCTCAGAGAAGCCCGGAACAATGGAAAGTGCAGAGTGTGAAATCCTTCTGAAGAGTAATGAGCCAGTTCATCGTGCGCCGTATCCAGTACCGCTTTCAAAAAGGGCAGCTCTAGAGGAAGAGCTCAGCTTATGGAAGACCTGGAACATTATTCAACCATCTGTATCACCATACCTGAATCCATTGCTAGTCGTGGACAAACCTGATGGAAGTGTGAGACCATGCCTGGATTTTAGACAATTGAATGCATTGATGATAGTTCCCAAAAGTTCGGTTCCACCCATTGATGAATCCTTACAGAAGTTTAAACAAGCACGGTTTTTCACGAGTTTGGACCTGGTCTCAAGCTATTTGCAAATTCCTTTGAAGCCAGAATGCCGAAGGTATACTGCGTTTTCATACAAAGGTCGCCAATACGAATTTTTAAAGATGCCGTATGGTTTATCTAACGCTGTATCTACTTTCGTATCTGTCATGCATCAAGTTTTTGGCCCTGAAACAGAAAATTATTTGGCAGTTTACATAGATGATCTTCTAATCTTTGATGCAGATTTCAGCAACCACCTTCAACACATAAAAGCAGTATTACTCAGACTAGAAGAAGTAGGACTAAAAGTAAAACTTCGAAAGTGCAATTTTGTAAAGAGTGAACTAGTGTATTTAGGACATGTGATCTCGGGTGACCAGATAAAAATAGACCCGAAAAAGAATGAAGCCATCTTGAATTTTCCCTTGCCAAAGAACAAGAAAGATATTCGGAAGTTTTTAGGACTAGCCAATTGGAGGCGAAAATTTATAAAGGATTTTTCGGCTAAAACAGAACCTTTGCTGAAATTGCTTTCCAAAAGTGCTAAGTGGACTTGGAGTACTTTTCAACAATCAGCTTTCGACCTGCTCAAGCAAGAATTAGTAACCGCTCCTGCTCTAGCTCAGCCTGATTTAAATCAAGAGTTTTGCATACAGTGCGATGCTTCCACAAAAGGATTAGGCTGTGTCCTTTTCCAAGAACTAGATGAAGAAAAGGTTGTAATCCAGTATGCGAGCAGAAAACTGAAGAATAATGAAGTGCATTACTCCATCCATGAGCTGGAATGCCTAGCCATACTTTTTGGTGTAAGTAAATTCGAAATTTATCTCCGAGGAAGACATTTCAAGATATATACAGATCACCGGGGATTGGTCTGGCTCCAAAATTCTAGAAATTGGAACTGTCGCCTCACTAGATGGTCTCTCAAATTACAATCCTACTCATTCGAAATTATCTATATACAGGGAAAGGAAAACGTAGTGCCAGATGTACTCAGTCGTTATCCTGCAGAAGTCAGTGAGGAAGATGAAGAACCAAATTTTTTCCATGTTAATTACATTTGGCAGGAAAGAGGAGAAGTAGACAATGTCGAGAATTGGGTGCAAGCTCAAGAGCATGATTCTTTCTGCCTTTCCATCTTGGAAGTACTGAGACAGAAGGAAGATGAAGACTCCCCTGCTGAGTCCAAGGTGAGAAGGTTGTATCAGTTGTACGGAAATCTCCTGTTTAGAAAAACTACGGGCGACGAAGTCTCCTGGAAATTGTGTGTTCCTAAGAAATTAAAAGATAAGGTTTTACGAGAGAACCATGATGAGTTAGGACATTTTGGCATGGCTAAGACTTTGAAAAGAGTGAAGAACAGATATTGTTGGCCTAAATTAAAACAAGACGTAGCCAGACATATTAGAGATTGCCTGACCTGTGCGAAGACCAAGATGGATAAACTTGGGATCATCAAAGACAAATTACACATTAACCAGAAAGACCCGCATGAACTTTTGTCCATCGACCTAATTGGAAAGTTACCTATGTCTTTGGGTTATCAATACGTCTTCACCTTGGTTGATGTAGGAACGAAGTTTGTCTCTGTCTATCCCCTGAGGCGAGGCACGGCCAGAGAGATCATTAATGTGATGGAGAATGGATATTTTACCCACTTTCCTAAAGTCAGAGCCATTCTATCAGACAGAGGAACGCAGTTCACATCAGGCTTGTGGAAGGAATATCTGGATAAAAAGGGAATAAAGTATTATTTCACCACCGCTTATCATCCTAGCAGCAATACCATCGAACGGATGAATCAGGAAATAGTAAGATTACTCCGGCTATTCTGTCATCGAGAGCACCAGTCCTGGTCAAAATACTTAACCGAAATATCTTGGCTTCTAAACAACTCTGTTTCCGACACGACCGGTTACGCTCCCTCCGAGTTATTCTTTAACAGGCCTGTGCCTAATGAAGTTTTGGACCACTTCAATTGGCCCATCAATGAAGCAGATTCCCAAATATCTAAATGGAATCAGAAACTATTCATGGCAAGGACTAGGGAAAGCACCAAAAGCAAGAAAAGAAGAATTAGGGTAAAAAGAAACGCTCTTCAATTAGAAGAAGGTGACTTGGTTCTTGTCAGGAATCACAAGTTAAGTTCCCGAAAGAATAGGACTATCGCCAAATTGTTTGAGGTATACATTGGCCCCTATGTCGCCTCGGATGTTCGAAGCAACACTGCCCTGCTGTTGAACCCGACGACCAAGAACCCAGTCGACCGAGTGAATTTTGACAACCTTCGTCTCTTCAGGTGTTCCCCCGAACGGAGAAGACAAATAGTGAATGAAGAAAAGACTTAGTGATTGAAGAGTAAAAGAGATATAGACTCTGGTTTACCAAAAAATTTTCTGAAAATTTAAACTTTTTAATTTTCCTCAAAATTTTTGCCCGAGAGAGGGGCATATGTAACGACCCTGCGTGGTCATCACATTTAGCTATCCTGCGTGATAACCATATTCTTTAATATATAATTATTAATGCTTGAGAAATGCCCTGCGAGGCTTACGCTTTTGATTTATCTTTTATCTAATTTTGAGTGCATTGTTGTTAAGCAGGAAGCATATATTGTTATGGCACACACGTTTTGGTTAAAGAAAGCATGCTAAATACCCTGCGTGGTTTACGCATTCAGTTATCTTTTGTGCAGTAATTGTTGTTTAATTTGTAACTTGCATTGTTGAATCTCTTTATCTTGTAATTTCTTTAATGTAACGTGTTCAGTTTAGCACACAAGTGTTAAGTTTATATCGCCACATGCTAGTGGTTTTTACAATGCTAAACTTGATATTTTATAACGCACGAGTTGCATCTCGTGAATTGAAAGGAGTTTGCAACGCTGCAGCCGGCTTAGTTCCGATCTTCTCCACCCGCCTCAGTGCTGCCACCAAACAGTATATAAACAAAGCAGCGAGGCCCGGAGCTCAGTCGACTGCCAGATGCCGACTGCGAAAGACCTGGTTCCCAGATCTAGTCTGGAAGTTTCCCCTACCAGGATCCAATAGCTTCCTTGAGAAGGAAGGAGGAGAAAAGAAAAGCAGTTTTCCTACCTACCTGGTCTGCCCCATAAGAGCTTGATGTGCTACCCTTGGGTCGTGGCGGCCCAAGCCCAAGTCTCCTGGGTGCTTCCAGACCTACCCTTTGTACCTTGCCGTCTTTTGCTACTGACTGGACATGCCAAGGGACCGAACCGTTCCCTTGTCGTAGCTGGATTGACTTTGCGGCGTCCTTTCACACCAACACCTTTGTGAAACCGCGGGCCCCTTGGCCCGTCCCTCGCTATTGACGCTTTCGCATGTTGTCCCCAGACGGCGTGGCACGTGACGGCTACCCAGGTTCCTCTTGGTTACCTGTACTAGCTGGTTCCCCCCTAAATTAGATAAGAATACTAATACTGCCCAGGTACCTCACTGAGGAGGATTTAAGAGCGTATGTGCTAAACTGGTTATTTACATGCGTGTATAAATATAAATAAATTTTTACAAGTTGACCTTTGACCTTTCCATACTAAACCCCGCAAGCCCTGAGATACTTTGAATCCATGTCTTCGGCTGGCTACAAGCTAGCATATATGGGTACACTTTTGCACCGCTCCGGGGTGTAGAGTGCAGTGCTCCGGCGCCCGGACGTTGCAAATGCTAGAGAGTTAGTTAAGACCGAATGACACGGAACTGGATTTTTAGTAGGAATGCCCTACTTGGCGCTGGACTGGCTACCCATCTGCTAGCTCTCACCTCAAACGATTCTAATTACCATACTTGTCGGTAACTGTCCTCATTGCGCAGCAGACATTCTAAAAGTTGAACGAGCAGTTTGAAGAACGTTGTAGGAGAATTAAAAAAATAAAGTTACGGTCTAGAAATTGGCTCTAAAGAAAATATGGTAATCAATACGGGGATGATGTCTGTCAGAAACATAGTGTACACTGGTACAGTTAATCGTGGCTGTAAAAGATACGGAGCTATCAAATGATCGCCGACAATTTCCGCTCATATGTTTACAGCAAATCTGTCTTGATGGCTCTTCACAATTGTGGCACGAGGATTTTCATCGGCCCATACATGGAAACATCTCATAAAACAGGACTCATCAGTGAAAAGCACGCAGGCATGGAACTGGGGGTCGAGCACACAGGGCTGCAGTAACGATTCACAAAACACGACGCGGGGTGGGAAATCAGCTGGACCCAAGGCATGGACACACTGTGGATGGTGAGTGTGCAGCTGCTGCTCCCTCAGAACTTTCCAAACAGTACTATGAGCTTCACCAGTTTTACGTGCCACAGCCCGTGTACTAACGGATGGTTGTCCTTACACCCGATCCAGCACTGCTTCTTCAAGGTCGGGTGTTCCAGAACAACTTTCTAATAGTCTGGAGGGGAGTAATGTTTGTGTATATAAGTAGTCCTGTTTTTATATCTTGTTACATTTGTACTTGGTGCAGAGTCTGAATAAGACATTGCTAGAAGGTTGAAACGTTAAGTTTAGTTTATGTTTTATAATAAAATTAAATGACTGCCTTGGTCAGCATATTGAATGTTTACAAAAAATATATTAAATGTCTCCTCCTTCCCTCCTCTCCCAAAGGATAAATTGAAAATAAAGCAAGATATATATATATATATATATATATATATATATATATATATATATATATATATATATAAGTGATGTGTTTGTTCTCGTCATCAAGATAATTCATGATATGTGTGAGTTTACTTCACGTAGCGTGGAATATGCTGTATATTTTATTCTTAATTTCTTCTGGTTTTTCTTTGCATGCCGTTCTTGGACATAGTAAATGAAACAAAATAAAATTAATTAGAAAAAGGTTCTTTACCTTTCTCACCAATGAGAAAATATGAAATTAGTGAAGCATATATTGTTAAAGAATTTAACCTCCTATTTTGTAATCAGCGATATAATATGAAACTATTTCTCTTATAAACGCACAATATATTCATATTGTATTTTATTTCACACATATCCGCTATGCACCTGACAACACTAAAATTTCGGCGAACTCTATGGGAAACCCACCAACGTTTTGGTGTAATATGGGTTGACTAGTATAAAATGTCGATGTCTCGAAACTTCTGCTGATCGCTGTACAAAAATAGTAGTTTAGACAGTATCTTGAAATTAAAATAGACAAATTGCATGTTCTCCTACGAAGTTAATTTCTAAACCTGGATATGGCACGAATCATTCATTATGATCGGTTACCCGCATTGTTGAATTTTACGTCGTCCATGGTTGAGAATCTACCGTGAAGGTATGAGAAATAGTGTACTTTCCGCCATGAAATGAATCAAATCAGTTCTAATGTAGATGTAGGATCCCATGCTTGTTCGTCAACAAAGACAACATGAATTGCCATGTACATGAGTAAGAAAGCTATGAATAATCCTTAACGTTTATGTGTCGGGATATTTCCTGTCTCATATCGTCACTGATACGTCCAGCGTCCATAAGACCACTTACGGATCCATTATAAAATCGCAATTCATAGTGCGACTTTCAGAACCCTTTGTTGCATCAAACATGCCGACAGCGTTATTACCGATAGTTTTAAAACCTGTTTCTTTTTATGCTCGAGCATTGGAACAAAAGAGACACATGTGGAATAAAAATCGGTCTTTCATCTGGACGAGAAATAAATGGTTGCTTCATAGTTTTGTCAAAACAACGAGATTTGTTTTTCATTTTAGCTCCTAACGACACTGAACCCTTTCTTCCTTCCACTTGCCAATCAATTATTGATTACCGTGAACCGATAACTTGCTAGCGAAACAGACAAGGATGCGCTTTTATTGCCGATTCATTTGAACTCACTATTGTCAGTGATTTCATAACACTCAATGCAAAAAGATGAAGAACAAATAGGATTAGAATGTACACGGGTAGGCCTATGCAAAGAACACAGTCTACTTCCATTCTTAAGTACTGTGGTTACAGAATATTGCCCAAAAGTTTCCTTGACTGTACAGGTTGTAAGAGAGGTCCCCTCATCCCTACTTTCATGTCTCCTGCTGCGACTTTATTCAGAACTGGTCAGAATTCGGTTCCTTGAGAATAATTTCGTATTCGCTGTTCACATTCCTGCTCTGAAGATCACATAGAACGGTTCTTCCTTATCGCACAACGCGATTCCAACCTTGCGTTCTGACGTCACCGCGGAATGCCTGCATTTTTATAGCTCTTTTCAGTTCTTACGGCGGGCGCTCTAGAAGCTGACAGGGGAAGTGGGGAACGGGGAAACGACCTATCCAGCGAAGCGAGACAGGCCGGTTAGAGAGAGAGACTGCAGCGTTGCCAGAGTAGCGGGAAAGGTGAGTTGAAATCGAAAGAACCATGAAATACAGACATCCCATTGTTCGCGTATGGCCTGAGTATGCGTATTATCCCCATCTTGTGGTCAGTAGAATACCGGATATCAAGTGTATAAAAGTATTTTAGCGTTCATATCAGTATGGTAGTCATCAGACGTCGATTTTGCCTTTGGCCTGAAAACTAATGTACATTCCTGTAGAAAACCAGATTGACTGGAACCTACGCGATAAACAATAATGCGCCACCATTACCCACGGACACTTTTAAACCCCCTGTTCTCTGTTTATTGGAGCGTAATTGTGATGTTTACGTTTCATCTATATAAAAGATATAGGGCAAAGGTTCCTTATTTCTGAGAAGATGCATTTTTCGCAAAAACGTTACTCTGGCTGTAACTTTATCGGCTCTTTCCATCAGAAATCGTCTACCGTCGTTGCTCTTTTTGTACTTGCTCCCCATAGACTTCAGTATCCTCCACAACGAAACTCCCCACTGAAAGCTTATTTGTGTTTGCAAATCAAAGCGTAACTTGTTCAGTGTTGGATATTCACCCTTCACATAATACCCGAGGATAATTCTTCTTATTATGTCATTATCGCAACCGTCGATTGCCTTTGTGATACCGTTCCTTTTAATTCGTTTGCGCGGTGATTAAAATGACGTGGAACCCGGCGCCTCAAGACTGTCTTTGCCTTCCCTAACAATACGCTGCACAGTTCGCGTACTCACTCCACAAGCTTCCGACACTCTCTGTTGCACTTTGTGCACACTTACCAAGGGATCACTGTTTTCTGCTTCCTTTTGAAAATATTAATGAACCCTATTGATTATTTTCCTGCCTTGGCTACGAACTACCTCCTTCCTGTTCGCTATCGTACGATACTTGCTGCGTTGATAAACATAAAGCTCCCAATGGAATAACGAGTGTACAAATTAACGTCACATCACATGCCACATACACGTTGATCGACGAAACAATGCAGTTAGGCAATACACGACGCGACAACAATAACTCCCACGCATGTTATTCCTACATTCCGCTCATAACAAACGGGAATCAACACTGGGGCAAAACACCATCAGCAGCGCGACGAATTGGCAACACAGCAACGTGCAGAACGAGGTTAGAGTTGCAGCTTTCTCCCGCGACTGAGTAACTCTCGGCTTCACCGCTAGGTGGTCTGTTCTCTGGTTGGTCAGCGGCATGTTCCCCGCTCCCCACTTCCCCTGCCAGCTTCTAGAGCGCCCGCCGTAAGAACTGAAAGTAACTATAGGCTAAATGACTAAATTCTTGGGTTAGGTTTTTACGTTTAGTTCTCTTAGAATAAATAATATATTCGCAGTGTATTTATGCTAATAAATGAAGCCTAAGAGACCTACTCTGACAACATAGGCATTCCGCGTTTGACGTCAAAACACGAAGTTGAAATCGTGTTGTGCGAAAAGGGAGACACATATGAACACTCCCTCGAATTTGTATGTAAGTTGTTGCTCCATGGCTGCGGTGAGCGGACATAGTTACTGTGCTGAGAAAAGTCTACTGATGTGTGTGTGTGGGGGGGGGGGTTCATGAACAGAAACACAGGTGCAAACGATCTACTGTAACGTAATGTAAAGGTCGTAAGTATGCTATAATGTAAATAAATATATACACATGTTGTTTGATTGATTGATTGATTTGCTTTATTTTACTTCACTCCTTGTGCCACTTCTTGAGCTAATTTGCGAAGATGGGGATGAGTGATGACATGATGAACAGACACTCACAAACATTAATGTCCAGGCAGGGATTGGAACCCCGAACCCCTGGCGTCGTAGCGCAATGTGCTAACCAGTTCGCCACGGGGGAGTTGTAATAAATAAATGTGCCATATATATCTGGAGGTATTATGTACGTACAAAGTAATGTAATCTAGGGGATACCCTATATAAGACAGTCATATCGGTTGTCATACAACTGCCGTCAAATAGTAATCATGGCAGTTTTGAATTGTTAACGACTTGTACATATTTAACCGTAACTAATATAAATGAAATGATTCTGCTTTTTAAAATTTATTTATGGCGCACAATACTGCAATTTAAAACGTTTAGGAACGATAAAATATCCAAACTGAAATTTGAAAGTGTCTTTCTTACATATCTCAGTGCTGTAGCACAGTCCATTTTTAGCAACGTTAATGGTGTGCACCTGTGTTTAATATTCCAAATTGGTGCTGGTGCACCTTTGATTCTCAACTGGCACAGCCCATGGAAAACCCGTTTACGTTCCTTTTTTGTAAGTTAACAGGCAGACTGTTAAATTTTATAGGTAACATTTAACAGTATAGTAGCCTAGGAACTAACATGATCTGGGGGAAAAGAATCTATGAACTTCGAGAAACACAAATTCGACAAATATTTCCAGAGAGGAGAATATAAACCAAAGTGGAACAGAGGATACAAATCTGTTTACTTAAGTCAACCTAAATGGTTTCTTCTCGCATAGGCCAACCCAACCGTTCATGCAGGACGAGATGTTATTTTCAGGGTCCTTGCACTCGAAGCAAAAATAACGCAAATTAATCCAACTGAACCGTATTATGAAATTCAGTTCAAAGTGAAATTAAACTTCCATTACACTGGTAAACAATGATTTTCTTAAATGGATTATTTTTGGTGTGCTGATTCTGAATATGAAGTCAGAATTCTCTATCGCGCTCCATTTTTTGAAACACGTTTATGGTTTTCTTCTTCTTGTAACCTATTTTTGACAACAATGACATCGTTGATAAAAATTACAAAATAAAAGTTTACTACGTTCACGTAATAAAGTTTTCTTACGTTTGTTAAATAAATAGATTTGTTGGCACTAATTTGTGCATACTTTGTGTTTTAGAAATACGTTTATGGTTTTCTTCCCCTTTAAACCTATTTTTGACAACAATGACAACGTTGATAAAAATTACAAAATAATGTTGGCACTAATTTGTGCATACTTTGTGTTATATTAGTGTGTCTGTTCTGCAAAATGTCTCGTGAGCCTGTTAAAACCCAAACATTTTTCTTTATTTTATTGTTTTCAATAAAGTATTTGTGAACCAAATAAAGACTATCTGTTATATTTCTCAACCATGGCAAAATGTACACTGTTCTGATTCACATATATTGTATTAATTTTGAAGTAGTTAGAAAAAGTAATGCCACTAACCTCCGTGGCGGAGTGGTTAGCACAGCGCACTACGACGTCAGGGTCCCGGGTTCGAATACCGTCCTGGGCATGGATTCTTTTTGGTAGTCCCTTCATCAATTTCATCCTATCATTACTCATCCTGATCTTCGTGATTAGCCAAAATAACAGGAAAGCGAAATCAAATAGACTAAATAAAATCAAAAGCGAGGGTCAAACAATATAACACTACACAATATGCATGAGAATTTCTTCACTTTTCCTTGAACCTTAAGACACCTTCTCGTATGTCTTCTACTAGGTATATAATATCAAAAGACTTTTGTAATTTATTCATTTACTTATTTGACTTTTGCTTACATGGTTAACTTAAGGTTATAGTGACTTCTCTTAAACCAAACAATAGGTAGCTGGGCTGCAGGGGCGGCGCCAGAAATTTTCGACCAGGTGGGCAGAAGCTGGATATAGATAAATTAGGGTGGGCAGTATAAATGTAAAACAGTATGTGAGTTTTACATGCACACACGGCTCCCCCCCCCCTGCCCCCAATATATATATATGCACAAGCTGTCCTACAACAAATTCAACAACGGTTGGGCGGTGGTAGATCTTATGAAAACAAATAACTTTTCCTCATAAACATTACCTCGAAACCTCTTAGTTTCTGCGCTATGAGCGCTGAAAATCTAACCTGCATGTATGCAACCAAACGCTCTGACGTTGAGAGACGCGGAGCAAGGTTGCACTTGAGTTGTTTCAAGCCCACTTCATGGACATTAAGGCAAATTGGGAATGGACCTACAGTTTAAAGTGCGATCCGAACCACTATGGGCTTCCACTAGGTATCTAATCAGAGACCCCTTGATTACAAGGCAACGACGCTACCACTGCGCCATCGGGGAGGCCCTGGTTGTCACTTGAATTGGAAACAACAACTTGAGAGTCTTATCTTGGCAAAATACAAGAGAATAATTATACTTGCGATGTTGTAAGCATAGGCGTGGGCAAACTAATTTATTTGGGGGTGCCTTAAGGCTTAAGGGAAGTTTCAGTTGCCTATTTGGACAATGCAAGCCTAATTATAGTAAATCCATGTTCCATTTGCAGAAACTATTAGGTATATGAAGATGAAATTTTAATATTATAGACTCTGAACATTCTTTATCACTGTGTCGATATTTATATTATTTAAGTAATGAAATAAAATAATTGAAAATTATAAATAGAAGGCTATATCTCTACAGTTACTATCAGCTGAATCCCTTTCATGAAATACATCTGTAGATTCAGTTTAGCAACGTTTTCTAATGCACATTACTTCATAACATATTATGCTGCACCTGGTCACTCGATAGTTAATGACATGTGTTATACATCATTTTAAACCGTAGAGTTAAGATGCAAGCAAAATCTGAAAATTGATACAATTGTCTTTGAAAGAGAAGAGAGCATTCCTGATAGCCTTTTAAGTTGAATAGTTGCATTAGCAATCGAGGCTGCCCTCGGGAAAGGGATAAGTGCAATTTATAAAGGAAAAAATATATTTTTTAACACGTTATTACTGGTTACTATAGTAAACAATATCAAATTGTTTTTTGGGGAAAGAGAAAGAGAGAGAGGTGGAGGCATCTCAAATGAAACGAAGTTTTTTACTTTATACAACGGATATTATTTTCATTATTTTAATGGTAGTTCTACATTTTCATTTTATTTTTTGAGAATATATTAGGCGTACCCAGGCATCTCTAGCTCACCCCGTGCGCAATATTTACAGTATTTACAAACTGGCCAAGAAAAATAATTATTAAGAGACAGTTAACTGTCTGTTAATTTCTATACTTTTGCCACATTTCATGTATATATTTCTTTTCATTATGTGGCACATTTTAAAAGAAATTTGGTGGATCGTCCCAGTGAAGGCCAGGAGTTGCAGCTCTCAAGCTCACCATCCTGATCTAATCTTGACCACATTCTGCATAACTTTGCGCTTCCCATAAAGCCTACTAAACCTACTGGCTGTTTAAGCATACAAGGCAGCAATAGTTCACAGTTTTCGTTTCAAGAGTTTGGAAATTCCTCTCGCTTTCCAATGATAAAGGTAAGGAAATTGAAAAAAAAAATCAATTCAACGTATTATTTACTCTGACTTTCGTAAACATATTCACTAGATCAGTGTTTCGATAAAGGACAGCGAAGTTTTTTATTGAATGATAACATGTGAACTTTTTATAATATGGATAATATTCACAAGTAAAATATACATGGAGTGAACACCATAATACATATATTTAATCATTCATTCACATTTCCCCAAGTGTAAATTTTTAGTGAATTTGATTGGGTGGGCAATCGGTTGGGCACAGGATTTTTTGGGTGGGCAATCGCACACCCGTGCCCAGACCCTGTCACCGCCCCTGCTGGGCTGAAATTCTTGGAACAAATTCTCGGCTCTTCTTGTTGAATTGTTGCTATTTTAGCGAGATATTCTACCTTATAGCAGAGCTTATTTTCACAACTAGGTAACAAAAATAACGTTCAAAATATATAGCATGAAAAAATTAATAAAATTTCTTTCTTATTAGAATTATTACATCTTTCAACATAAATTAAAGGTCTTTTCCACTCTTACGGCGGCCGGTCCTAGTTCTGGCAAGGGAAGTGGGGAGCGAGGATTACGCCTCAGACCGTCCAGACAACAGCAGTGGCGCCGTGAGACACAACGTGGCGGAAGAAAGTACTACGTGAACCTCGTTGTACTGGCTGCTGCGTTTCTTATCAAGCTGGATTGGTCGCATCCCCGCTCCCCACTTCCATTGCCAGCTTATAGGGCGCCCAGCGTAAGACTGGAAAAGAGCTATACTAATTTATAACATACTTTAATTTTCTTCGGAGACTCAAGTCTTACACTGAATGATATAGCTTTAGTCACTTAAACCAAAGATGCATAACACAACTACGTAGCCGATTTGGTATTTTAGGAATACATTTTGATCGATTCCTGCGTTATTATGTAACTATACGTATATTGCTTACGTTTGGTTCTAATATCACTATATTGCATCCAGTATGTAAGAGTCTTTGTAGTAAAACGCAAATATTACTCCTGTATTTTCAATGAGAATGTCACTCGTTCGAATACCTTCAATAAAACAATGGATATCAATAAACAAATTAAATAAAGTAGGAGAAACAAGAACTCTTCAATTATTATTTTAAAGTAGGTGCATATTGAACATTATTTCAGCAAACAACATTTTCAGTTTAATGTAGATGTACAGAACAGTGGCATATTTTTTCATATTCTCTGAAAGTTTGTCTGGGTTCTCATTCAGTAACCAGTGTGCTTTTCTTTGATCAGCAAAACCAGTTTTTGTAATTGCAAGCAATGTATGCAAAATTACATTATCTTGAACTAATTACGGATCTCTAGATAAATTTATCAATTGGTTTCTGAAATAATTCGGATGCATGAAACATTTTTTCAAACTGTTTTCGAACAATAAAAATCACATATGCATCTCCTATTCAATCAACCTTTATTGTACGATCATGCAGACTTCAATTCTTTGAAAGTGATGACTGTTGTGACTAATTCACAGGCATTGCCTATTTTCATGGCATGCATTGCACACTTGTTGTCTGAATGGGTCTAACATTTGCGGAAAATAGAGCCATGTCTGCTGATAATGAATAATTCTTTACGCTTTGTATTGTTTATACCCGAGTCAAATCGTGTTCCAATCAGTGAATTTATTGGTAGCGCAATATACAATGCTCAATAGGACATGGTATAAAATAGATTTTAAACGGTGCATGTGAAAATGAGAGTTAGGAAATTAAATTGAGGAATTCCGTGTATTAATATCATGAACTGTTGCTTCAACATTATGTAGACACCTATAAAACAAAATAGTTCAAATAAATTATCACAATAATAACAGAATCGTCTGTAGCGAGAGTTGGATTGCAATGGAACAAAACGAAATAATTCATAGACCATGGCTCACTAAATGCTCCCCATCCGTAGAAAACTTGTGAACTTGATTTCTAAATGTCTTCTCATGCGATATAAAATGCATTTGTCACAATGGAGTTGCATGCTAACCTGCAAGGAATCGTCAAATAGTTTATGAAGTGACGTTTAGCAGACCTAAAACTTTGGGGGGTATGTGTCTGTTATAAACTTATGTTTGTCTTCAAATGCCTAGTAATATTTTGTTATGTACCAAGTATTTACAAAGCATTACTAATATCAAGTTCCTTGAACCTATGATACATTTTCCCAGCATGTTCCCGAGACATTTCAAAAATCCCTAACAATTACGAAGAATTACAGAAACCCTGGAATGAAATATTATTAACTTTCATTAGTAAAACTGTACTTATACCATGCATGTGGCCTTCAGTATTTAACAAATTAGTCTCCTTATCTCGATCTCTCTGTATTCTCCGCTCTCTCTTTTCTATACCTCACTCCATTTCAGTCAGTGTCAGCTGTATTTTATCTCACTCTTTTTCCATGCCCTTCTAATAAATTAAACAGTTGAAATGAAAAATAAAATCAGATCTAAATATGTGTCTTCCCTCTTTTACGTATCCAATAACCGGAGGGGCACTCACCCCCTCACACACTTTCTCAGGTAATTAAATTTAAAATTTGTTTGTTAACCTCCTGGGACCTGAGGAGCAATATACAGGGTAAGTCAAAATGATGGACCCGATTACAGAAATTTATTCTTTGAAATCTAATAAACATATGTTATTGTGAGACATGCGCTTCGAAAGGTTAAGTTTCAAAGTTGAGTTTTCACGCAGTGTTTCCACTTTCTACAGCTAGGAGTCAGCAGCAAGCAGCGAGCAGGAAAATGGAGTTCACTGAAGAACAGAGATCTTTCTGTGTGCTTGATTATCATGTGAACAAGTCTGTGATTAGTGTGCAACGGCATTTCCGTACCAAATATCGGAGAGAACCACCGACGGGGAAGGCCATTCGTAAGTGGTATGAACATTTCAGAGATTCGGGCTGCATCTGTAAACGAAAATCGACTGGCCGTCCCTCGACTGAGGAAGAGACAGTGGAACGAGTGCGCACATGTTTCGTGCGGAGTCCACAGAAGTCCACCTACTGGGCAGCGAGAGAACTTCAACTTCCACAGAAAACTGTCTGGCGGGTTCTGCGGAAACGTTTACAAATGAAACCCTACCGCTTGCAACTAGTTCAAGCCTGAAAAGACACTGATTATGCTTTGCGCGCGTCCTTCTGTGCTGATTTCCTCGCATTAATGGGAATGGATGGGTTCTCTGAGAGGTTAATTTACAGTGATGAAGCAACTTTTCACCTTTCAGGGAAAGTGAATAGACACAACGTAAGGATTTGGGGAACTGCTAACCCCCATGAATTTGTGGAACACGAACGCGATTCTCCCAAAGTGAATGCCTTTTGTGTCATTTCCCATGAAAAGATTTATGGGCCCTTTTTCTTCCATGAACGTACTGTGACAAGACTTGTTTCCCTTGATATGCTGCAACTATGGCTCCTTCCACAGCTTGCAGAGGATAGCGCAGATTTCATTCTCCAATTGGATGGTGCCCCTGCGCATTACCATGGCAGCGTTCGGGGACCATCTCAATGGGGTATTGGAACAACGTTGGATGTACCGTGCATCTCCGGAGGATCGACCTCTCCTTCATTGGCCACCTCGTTCCCCCGAATTGACCCCATGTGATTTCTTCATGTGGGGTTTTGTCAAGGATCATGTTTACGTATCACCACTTCCAACAACATTGGATGACCTGCGTGCCCGCATCAAAGGAGCCATTGCTGATATTGACCGCAAAAGGTTACACAAGGTTTGGCAGCAGATAGACTATCGGCTTGATGTGTGCCGTGTTACGCGAGGTGCTCACATAGAACACTTGTGATTTGTTTGAAAAAAACTTTGACAGTTTACCTTTCTTAGCACATGTCTCACAATAATATTTGTTTACTATATTTCACAGAATAAATGGCTGAAATCGGGTCCATCATTTTGACTTACCCTGTACTTTAGAGTATTTTTTATCATTTAGGAAATGAAACAGTTATATAGCAAAATAGTCCCGAACGCCATTTTTATGGAATGGAAAACTTTTCGATTCTGATCCCTAAAAGTAAATCCCAAGTTTGATTCAAACCCCCCACCCACCCAAAGTTAAGTATCAAGTTTTTTTCTGCCCTCGAAAGTTAAGTCACAAGTTTGATTCTGCCCCCCAAAGTTAAGTCTCAAGTTTCATTCTGCCCTCGAAAGTTAAGTCACAAGTTTGATTCTGCCCTCGAAAGTTAAGTCTCAAGTTTGATTATGCCCCCTGTCCCTATTGCCAAGTCTCCAGTTTGATTCTGCCACCAAAGTTAAATCCCAAGTTTTAGTCTGCCCCCAAAATTTAGGTCGCAAGTTACGCCCATGATCACAAGAATTGAATCAGTCACAGAAACAACCTTGTAACCATCCGTCTTGCAGACAGATACATGAAATTGCAGGAAAATTATTGTTGGGTACTGGAATAAATTAGTGACACGTTATATGAACAGGGAGGGTTTTCTGCACCGTGGAACTTCCTGTTTGAGGAAAATCCACAAGAGAAAGCAACATGACAGATGGTTTTGCTCTTCTGTGGAATTTGCTATTTCTTGGATACAACGTTGTTCATGTTACCGATTCAATTGATGAATGTGTCTGTTCTTTATTTCAGCGCATGGTGAGCATATTACCAGATATATGTAAAGAGTTTAGAGAATTAGGTACTCCATAGCCAAAATGTACCATAGGTTATGTTTAGATTTGGATAAAATAGAAAATAATGTCTATGTATACTCCATAAATACGAATATTAATAATTATATCTTATTACTATACTTTAATAACATATTAGAAATAATATTTTCAAGTTGATAAACAATCATGGATGTAATTAATAATTACTCATTACATGTGGAGGCACATAGTGGTTCGGATTCCACATTAAACTGTATGTCCCGTCTCGATTAGCCTTACTGTGCATAAAGTAAACTTAAAACACCAAATCAATCAATCAATCGTTTATTAAAAATATATTTCCGATGTGTACATTTAAAGCATAATGTACCTGCTGATACTCTTAAATGTACTACAACCGCTTCCAATTTATTAGCTAAGAGGATCATTGATTATTTTTAACTTACTGACTTATACCCTTTCCTGTCTATCTATGCAGAATGACCTCGTATAGATGCAGAGAAGGAGGGGAGGGGGGGGGCAAGAGTGAATCAGTACACGTTGCTGCGAAGGCTGGTAACTGCAGTCGCTTTCCCCCTCCACGCAATCCCGTTTCATATCACTTGGTAGAGCCGTCTTGAGTCACTACTTGCGCAGAAAATTGTTCTTGTTCCATTGCTCCAGAGATAAATGGGGTAAGACAATTACCATACTCGATTGTTGATGGAACATGCGTATACGACTCCGCAGAGAATGATCTACTATTTGAATTTGAATTTGAATTTTTGGGTGCGTCAGCACTTAAGGCCATTTTGCACCCGGCATGCTATGCGGGTTCCAGCCCCTTGCCTTACCTAAATCGTTCATTAAAACATTAGAACATTCTGATTTCGGTTAAAAGCTGAGACTGTAAAAGGACACTCGGCACACATATGGACAAAACACAGTCCAGGGTGTACTACGTGGAAGTGAGGTTGACAATTGGGTGTCCTACGTGGAAGGCTCACCCCTTACTATATCATCCACTATATTCAAAAGATTATTATCTGTTGCAAAATTGGAAACACCAAACTGTGTTTCATCTTCTGGAAGAAGTAGTAATTAGAAATGCCTAATCAGAGGATCAGGAAGACTAGTCACACATTTGTGTATATAAACCATGTCTAATGTGGATATCAAGGCTGATGTTGCCATTGTTTCAGGAACTGTTGAAAACCAACAATGTGAAAGATGGGGACGAAGCGCAAACACCATAGCCTGTTGCTTAATAAAGCAAAGATAAATTTGCTAAACTTTAGTTAAAAAAAAACGTTCAACACACTGAGGCATAATAAATTGGTATAACTATCCGGCATTCAATAACAGTACTCACTTTTTATGCCTATATATCTATGATAATGGACAAATCAGGTGGCAAATGTGCTTCATAATATTGAATTTAATTTTTTTAGATTTGTTTTAAATTCAAGTTATGCACATATCACCTAATCGAGACTGAACCTGCAGTTTAAAGTAGGATCGGAACCTTTATGTGCCTCCACCGGTTATTGAACCCTGGACCCCTTGATTGATTACAAGGTGACAACTACAGCATCGGAAAGACCAATATTGAATTTAGGGATTGAATTGATTATTCTCTGCATGGAATTTAAACAAGCACGTACTATTTTGTGCACGGTCTCTAAATGTAGTAATGTTTTTAAGATTATATTTTAATCCTGTGCACAACTTCAGTGTAAATGTTCAAATCACAATTGCTCAGATAGTCGGTAATAATATCTAGTTAGAAGAGCTGTGTTAAATGTAAAATATTCAATATTTATGCATGTTAATAGGCAATATAGTAAGCTATCAGATTCATTTTTCTGCCATTTTTGGCTAATCGCGACGATGATGATGAGTGACGAAACTGATAAAGGAACACTCGTACGCAAAACACATGCCCAGAACGAAATTCGAACCCAGATCCCTGGCATCGTAGCGCCGACCTCGGCCACGTAGGTCGGCAGAAGATATCAGAGACGTCGTAAGCCAATTAATTTGACTTCATAATTTCCTTTTGCTTCACAAATTCAAGAGTTGTCTATACTGTTGAGAAAAGAGAACTTCATCAACAAGTCACTTCCAAACTTCTTGAATTTGAGCGATTGTCATTTCTGCACTGAAGTAAAACATTAGTACCACATACAGCATGGATATTTGTGCTTATAAAATACTGACAGAAAAATATTATCTGCTGAAATTTCGTGGTTCCTCTTTCAGTCGGTTCCTAGACGACATGGACGTTGTACTCGGAGCACACAACGAGTTCCACATGGACAGCAACGTCATGACGAGGAACGTCTTGAAAACTATCATACACGAACAGTACGAAGTGAGGCCAACCCACGATTCCCATGACGTAGCTCTAGTTCTTCTGGATGAAGTTGTGGAGTTCAGTTGGAAAGTCACCCCGGTCTGTCTGCCCAGTATATCCATAGGCGAGCGAGGAGAGAAAGGTATGTAAAGAGGCATATATTGATAATTCAAATTACTCAGCACGTAGCATAAGGTTACGAAAAATAAAGTAATTGAATTGTGTTACTTTATTATTTATATGATTTTACAATCACCCAAATATGCAAATAAGAATGAAACTATGACTTACATTTCCATAAATATGCCTTAAGACATAGAAATAGATGCTAACATCAATATAAATGTATAATTCATAAATTGTAATTTCTCATATAGCTTCTTCGTGGGTGAACTATTAAACAAATACATTTTAAAATATCTAGACTTTATTTAAAATGTCAATAACATTTATGTTGTAATATTAGAATGACACAAATTTCTTCACCTCACCATCACTTTTCTTCCCCCTATCTTCTCTAGTTGGCAATTAGTGTAACTGGGAAGACGTACGCACATACATCTAAGAGTGTCAACATGATTTATGTGGAAGAAGAAACGAAATTCACATTTGAAATGGCTAAGTGTATGACGAAAGGTCTTTACATATCTTGAAAAAGCAAAACTATGTTGAATACCACCCAAACAAAATATGCTCAATTGCATATATGCAGTAAAATATGCTCAACATGTAATTCTGTGTTAACGAACGTAATAAGTCCTATGTATTCATATATGTCATGAAAAGTCATGATTATCCTATGATTAAGAGCCTCCATGCTGTAGTGGTAACATCGCCACCTTATGATCAAGAGGTCCTGACTTCGATACCCGGTTGGGGAAGAGAGTGGTTCGGATCTCACAATAAGCTGTGGGCCCAGTCCAATAAGCCTATTTGTGCATCAAGTAGAGTTAAAACAAAAACTCCTACAACTAATTATCATCTTTTCTAGTCATTTTTACTTATTTGACCTAGGGTAAACTGCAGATAAGAATGTAGGCCATAGTTGTAAGCAGTGCTAGGAAATGTCATTTGAAATGACTAAGGAGGTAAATTTCTTCAACTTCTTGGCTTATTCCGTTGCGAGTGAAGTGTCGTGTTCTTTAACTGTTGTTAACGTATTCTTGTGAATTCTGAAATGTAATGATGTGATGATTTAATGCAATTGCTATGTTGGAATTGGAAAAACAACTATGCTAGTGTTTACAGATAAAAAAAGTCGTAGTAAAATGTACTTCACCCATTCTCCATGTATCCCTGACATTATCAAATTCGACCAGTGGCGACTCGTGAGGTCTGCAAGGGGTAGGGCACATTCAAAATATAGGCTATATCTTAGAACTAATAGAAGTCATACAAGCCGCATTTAATATATATCAAATTAAAAATATGTAATACTTTAGAAAAGTTTACCTTGTTATTTCATTCATTGTATATTAGTTCTATTGTCCTATTTTTGGCTGTAGCAAGTTTCTCAATCAATGTGTCTTTTCCGTTGAGTAAAACGCACGGCAAACAAACAAAAAGAAAACGGAATTAGCTACAGGACACTCACACATCCATTCCCACTTTTCGTATATATTTTTAATAAATTTTCTTCTGTATGTTCTGTTTTTATCTTTGAACACTTGATTTAGGCAAAGGTGTGGTTTTGGCGGGCCTAATTCTTTGGCCAACAATCGGTCTTGGAAATTTAAAATTTGACTTTGCAATATCTCGCCTGATTCATTTTGCTTTACTTTCACGCGCCCGGTAACACGTCAGTAAAAAACTTACTAAATAACAGAAGTTTATGAAAACTTTTCAAAGCACATCGAACCTCGACAAGACTTCCCCACCTCCGTCTTCCAAAGTCTCCCCTTCCCGCATTCAATTTTTTTCTTTAAAGTACAAGAAATGAACCCAGCCACCATCTAGCGGGAAACCGAAAAACCACCACAAGTGTTGGGTCTCAGCTATATTGTGACCATTCGCGATGAAAACACCCATATCCCCCCGACCTCTCCCGTAGCTCAGAACGTAGGGATGATGTTAAAGCAGCGAGGCAGGAAGTCCGCAGCTAGATATGTGACCATTGCTATGCTGCCAAGTTTCGTCCAACCCACTGTAGCCATCTTCGCTCCGATGAAGACTGCTTGCGGCACAGCAAATACAAGCGTTGCAAACAAGCATAAACTGTTACAATTGTAGTTATTTTTAGATACATAATGGATGGAGGAGCATGTGACCCTGTGACCTAAGAGTAGAACCGCGCCTGTATTCAACCATTTTTCGCCACCATCAATCATAATTTATAATACATATGAATGGTAAGGGGAAAAAAACAAGAAATGTCAATTTTATTTTATTTTGAGGTTTACAGCTCATTCTATTGGTTGGAACTTGTACTAAACAACTGTACGCTACCCACTGGAATGGAATGAGAAATGTGCGTGTAAGAGACGATCAAATATTTGAGGTAGCCTACTGGGAAAGAACATAGGAAAGATTAGTACTAAATTGTCGTTTTCTCCAAAAGCTGGTTTTGTGACATTCCTTGTTTCTACCCCTTACCCATCATATATTGTACGACAAATAATGTATTCTAAGTTACCATATTCTGCTTTGATAAGTAATTAGTATCCGTGTGTAAACTTTCTCTTTTTCTCCCGTTTCAAACTTTAAAAGTTCAATTTTACTTGTGCAGCCGACAAATGGCAACTGATAACAATTGATATGTTTACTTTATGATAATATTTATTTACTTTTATTTATTACGTCTTGTTTTCCATGGTGAAGTTAAGGCTTTGTAACCTTTTCTACTACTTAAATCAACATTCTGCAAGATTTTCTAACTCAACCAAGATTTGTTTTGTGGATAGTGTTTATAACTATTATTTTCTGTGATTGAAGGCTTCCCCCCAAAAGAGTCCAATGATGATCTATTACTAAATTAATATTTTGTTCTAATAAATATTCATACACTACTTTATTCTAGCTTTTGCACAACGAACTTTTTAGGTATTATTCCCATATTGATATTGATTCTTAATCAAATGAACTTGGTTAGGTAATAAATAATCAACACACTTTTCATTGTTGAATCTTATGCCGCTATTGTTTTCGCAGAATATAGATGTTCAAGTTAATATTTTATATATTGTTTAAAAATTCCATGGAAACCATGTCAACACTTTACTTATCATGTAGGTAGAAATAATTTTTTTTGGAAGGAAATTAGTCATGAAATCTATTAACTTCGTGCAATGGGTCAGTATTTTTCCTGTTTTATGTTCTCAAGCTTGAACGACAAAACATTATTGTCATTTAACATACAAGTTGCTTCTCCTTGTTCTTCCATTTGTTTCATTTCTCTACGAATTCATCTTCCATTGGGTAGCATTAGTATACTTAATGCAGACAGGGCAAACAGTGTGTTATGTAGTCTTCGATCATTTGTGTTAGGTAATGGTGAGTTCAGAATCCCTAATCGAGTATCAGATTTTCCATATTTGATTTAAGACATCATTTTTTATGATTTTTTATTTAAATCGGATTGTTTTATTTAAATCAACTTTTTTAAAAAAAACACGCTTAAAATTGCTTGAATGTTTTTTTGGCACCATTTTCGTACATGTCAAAGGTATGTAGAAAGGTTTTTTCTAGTAAGCCACCTTGTAAAATATTTGAACAGTTTGATTAATGCAATTAAAAAATTACATGTAAATATACTTCTTTCTGTTTCTGATACTGTATATATGAACCTCCTATGGAAATGTTTGTTTAGTGTGTTAATGAAACTCTAATAATTTCAGTAACTTTTCTTCCAGTGAAAGTAGAACATTCTAGATTTACTGTATAATTGTAACTTAAAATATTTTGACAGTGTTTGTAACTGAATTTTGGCAATTTTTTTTAAATTATAGTCTGCAAAATATCAGCTGGCATGTTTATTTGCAGTTTAATGATAATGATGGTGATACGATTACAGCTTAACATGATTAGTATTATGTATATTTTTCTACACAATATGTTTGCTGTTTTTACTCATAAAAATTATTGAATTTTAAATCAAGAGATATGTAAGTATGTTTACATTTCCTTCCGTATGAGCTTCACTCCATCAATACATATATTTTCTTTCGTTTCTTTTTCTTTCTTAGAGCCTAATAAACACCATTAAATGATTGCAAGATGAATGCACTTGCACGAAAATGGCTTCTGATATTTACATAATCCTTACGTACAAAATTCTGTAAATTATTTGTTTATGGTGAGTTAATCAGTGATTTAAAAAAATCACCTGATTTAACACAATCCACCTTGATTTTATGTGAGAGGCTCTGGGGTAAAACTTGATAACCCAGAAAAATGTAGAACAGGGGAAAACGCCCTGTAGTGTGTGGGTTAGCCAAATGTTTCCACGTGTTTCTGCCAATTACCTGCTACTGAAGGATCGTCGTTCACTCTTCTTAAGAGAGAAAATTGTGTGGTAACTTAATCCAATATTAACTGGATTTCGAAAGAAGTACAACCAATCGTACTGAACTCCCTAGTCGCTCAAACATGCAGCACATTTTTTTGATTAATTTATTCTATTTGTAATAGTATTCACAATATACGAATAAATTTACTCTTGGAATTGTAATTCGTAGGTTAAAAATGGAAAAAAAACTCAGTCATAGTTCTCCAGAATTAAGAATGAGCTTTGTCTTTTCTGTGAATAACTGTGCTGATGTAAAGTAAATTTAACGTATCTTCCAACATCTGATTACCTAAAAAACCTCCTGTTTGTTCTGAGCTGGCAATTCGTAAACTAGTTCTCAAGTACCAGCTGTTAATTTTCCACACTCGCTACTATATTCAGGGGTTTAATTGAATTCACGGTTTATAAAATATAAATGAATGTGGATTAACGTGTATTCAGTAAAATAGCGAATATTTATGTACGATACCTATTGGTTATTAACTTATTTCACAGTAGCAGCAATAGCACCAATGGTGACTGACATAGTGGTTACATCGTCGTTTCCATTATTATTTGATTCGTTATTTAGCGTCTCTTTCTCAGATTGCACGAGAATGCACAAATGAATGTGGAGTACACAAATCACTCGCACAAACAGGACAAAACGAGATCCCTTCATATGACAGAAAAAAAAATTGAATTAAACTACAAACTGGCAACAGTACGTGCGTAAACGCTGCTTCCCTACTTCCCTTCCCTTGTTTTCGATTGGCACAGAAATTATTGATCAATCGCTAGCTTGAGAAAGGTAACAGATTGGACCAAAGGCCGTGTAATCGAGAGATAAAAGCATCTAATCTCGGATTAAAAATTGTTGATACTCGAGTTTAAACTACAATTTAAAATTTTCCAGTAGATCTACATAGAAGCGAGTTACATGAAAATTTAGCTTACTGAATTCTGCGTTAATCTATGCTAACCAATTTTTTTTTCGAGTATGCCTTCAATTTTTTATCGTCGTGAGGACAAAAAAGGGCCGCCTTTTTTGGGTTTTGCAAACGATCGCTCTTTCTGAAATTCTATAAATAAAAAACGGGAAGTCCGATCGTGATGAAGTTTTAGTATGGTGCAGACAGATAGGTTTTAAACACAATTTGTATTTTTCAGATTTTTAAAATTTTTCAAAAAAACTTAATTTTCAATTTTGAGAAACAACTTTTCTTAGTATTGGGTAGTCCTACAAATACCATATTGGTTAATCTTGTTTTGAAGCTCTCTGCATCTATTTCTAAAATCCATTGTCCTTGTCAATTCACATTGCTAAACCGATTTTATACAGATTTTTATTCAACCTAGTGAAGATGTACGCGGAACATGGCAACACGGCACACAGCGATGTTCATTGAACCGTGGTAATTGCATGCTGTCGCTTGGAGTCGATGCAAGCCCGTATTATTTGTAGAATTTCTAAGAGATGGATCGTTTGCAATACCCGAAAAGAGTGGCACTTTTTTTGTTCTCACGACGATAAAAATTGAAGACATATTCGAAAAACAATTTGGTTAGCATAGATTAACGCAGAATTAAATGAGCTAAATTTTGATGTAACTCGTTTTTATGTAGGTCTCCTCGTAAATTTTTAACTGGAGTTCAAACTCGAGTATCCATAATTTTTAATCCGATAGTAAACTTGGAGATTTTGTAGTAAGACAATGCTGATCGATGTTGAATTTCAACTGAAGCTCTTTTTCAGTCTTACGGCGGACGCCCTACATGCTGGCTAGGGAAGTGGGGAGCAGGGAAGCGACCAATCCAGCGCAATAAGAAACGCAGCAGCCTGTAGAACGAGAGGTACGTAGTAGTTCATCCCCTCGACGTCGTAACTCTCGGTGCTACCGCTGTTGTCTGGTTGGCCAGTTGCGTATTCCCCACTCTCCGCTCCCTACTTCCCTTGCCAGCATATAGAGCTCCCGCCGTAACAGTAGAAAATACATATAACAGCAAAAACAACGCTAGGCGTTGACTTTAACCTCACTTTTTGCATTGATAATACGAACATTGCGATGATATTCTCACTTTGATTCTAGGTATATACAAGCATGGAAGGCACCACTTGCACGTTGCCAGTTGGGGAAGAGTTTCCGACAAAGGAAAGTATGGGGCCGTTCTCATGGAAGGCAAAGTGAGGACGATGCCTACGGAGGCCTGCGTCAACAGAACAAAATACACGTTGGCGGAAATAGACGATGACAATTTCTGTGCTGCAGCAGACAGCACGGGTACCTGCACGGTGAGTTACAATCCACCTCGCTATGTATAACTTAAGTGTTAATAATATGAATAGATTTGGAAGTTACATTAAAATAATGGATACATATGATATTATTTCCAGTGATTCCCATTCCTCCCTGTTTTCCCCTGATAGTCTGGCTTTATTATAAAATGTCTCAGTGTCTCGAATTTTCCAAATATTCTGCTCTTTTTTTAAGTGTCCGTCCTTATAAGAGATCTGTAGATAACATATCTGCTGAGGGTGTCTTCAAAAAACTGAGACAATGAAAAGTTTAGCCATTGTAGAGAACCGTTTCACTGATTTCGTTTGTGCTGTGTTCTATGTCCAAATATACAGGAAAGCCAGCAAAACTGACATAAGGTTCCTAAACTGACACATCCCCGTTTCCCAGCCCGAAGGTGCTGACACCTCGCGGTAACAGGGTGATTCTATTCTTCAAGCTCCCAAGATACTCCGCAACCAGGACAACGAGCATCAGTGATGGTTGTCTTTGTGTAGGGAGATATTTTTGTTTTAGGGTGAAATTAATACTTGTGTTTATCAGTGAATAGTACTAGTATATTATCATACTGAAAATATAACTAAAGTTTTAAATTTTTGTCGTGGCATAGTTTCTCAACTTATGGGGCGCGACCCGCTGCTGGGTCCCGAGGGTGCGTTTTTGAGGGTAGCGAAGTCGGGCTCGAAAATTCATTTACTGTGCTTTAAAAACCTATTACATTTAATTCACTAAGATATACTATTTTAACAATTTAAATTCAACCCGTGTTGTGCGTAGTCTAAACTCTACAAATCTGTTATTCGCGCTCTACCATTGATTTTTACCGCCATCTCTAAATTTCAGCATGTGTGATTAGTTAGACTAGAGTAAATTAGTCTTTGAAATTACATATTTACTTTTATAGAATGAAGTATGTGTAATTTGTTTAAGCAAGCGTAAAAGAAGGCTTCTTAAAGTACTCGATGTTAGCAAATTATATGATTATAAACTAGGTGCACACCCCTACAAGTAATTCTTCCGGTGCCCATGCTTATGGGTCCCATGAAGTGTAATATCATTCAAGGAGGGTCCCGGACTGAAAAAGTTGAGAACCAATTAGATAGAGTAATGACTTTTTTTAACCCGTGGCGCAACAGCCCATTGAGAGACAGGGCGAACCTACCACTGCCAGCGTCGCTCCCACCTGCCGAAGTGGTAGATCATCAAACCAGTTACTGGATGACGTGTGGCCAGCACGACGAACCCCCGGTGGTTGTACGTTTTCCATGACCGGGTCACCCATTCGTAGCTCCAAAATTTCCTCACGATGGTGGGTGACCACCGGTCCCATACACAGGACGAAATCTCAGGAGAAATGTTGTTACACTTCCCCCAGGAGACTTGAACCTGCGCGCGTCCCGTAGCCAGACAAGACTATCTTAGAGGCTCCAGTTTGAGAAGGTGATGAGCCAGAGCCCAAAGCATGACGCCTTAGACCGCAGGGCCACTGAATAGAACTATGATTCCCAATACATATTTCCTTGAGTTGTGGAAGATGTGGTGTTTGTAGATTTTTTATGTTAATGGTATTGATAGCGTCGTTCCCTCAACCAATACAGTCAGTAATTTGGATCCATGAAGTGACGTTGACTTAATTGACCTAGCAACAGCAATTTCTCTGAAAATATTTTTATTACCACCATATTCAACACAGAAGCTGCAGCCCTTTGATAAAAGCTTTAGGTGTCCTTTATATTATGCTGAAGAAATCAGGAAGTTGCTGAGATCAAACGGAATGCATCAGGGGCGATTCCTCCATGTAGGAAGTGAGGAACTTCCTACAGTTCATGTATACTTGCTTCAAGTTCTCTACTTTTTAGGAGTTAAATAATAATGCATGTTATTAAATTATAAGCTCAATGTACGTACAATTGACTAGGTTAGCTACTGTCAAGAGTTGACTGCTGTCGCTCGCTCCAGGTACAGCCCAAAGACTCTAATCTGTGCCAAAGACGATGGGCACACAGACTTTACTGCTTCGCCTAAGGAACCTCTCTGGTATCACTACAAACAGATGGGTGAGAAGTGGAATAGGGGCAAGGGGGAGGTTGCGGTTTCAAAGAATCGAGCGAGGAAGCATCGAGGGTTTCCTCAATCAGTGATGCAAACTGCACCAAAATTGTACTAAACCTAGCACAGTTTGATCTTTGTTCGCACCTAGCGCTCTACATTTGGCATAATGGTAAAATGAAAATCTAGCATAATCTGCGAACGTGAGTTTCTGTGAGAGGGAAATCTAATTCAAAGGAACATATTTTCAAGAAATAAAAGTGAAATTAGGTCCAAATCTTATTTTTCTTCACCAGCGGAAATGTTTCAAATAAAAGGGAGTATGGTTACACAGCAACAAGCGTTTTACAACCATGCCAAGATCCATTCTCTATCTTTTCTTTATTCTGCCAGATTTTATTCGTGAGGAAATTTTATGGCAGCTGTAGACGTTTCGGGGGTAAACAAAGAATTCTCTAAAACCGTTTCAAGTCTCTTGCTCAGCCCATATCATTTGTTGAGCCACGGTACAAAATTTTTCAAACATTCGTCGGTTTACCATAATTTCTTCCTACACCCAAAAGAAGCCACGTATCGTTACTGCTCTCAGTATGATATGGAGGAGCTGCTGGGCAAATCCTAATTTAAATGGCAAGAAGGGGGAGTAGCAGTAAGTGGATTTCAAGGAACTTGTCTGTATCCATTAAACAGGAATATATGAATTGATGTTGACTTCATTGCTGTTGGTGCAGACAGAGATAGGTAAATATCTTCTCCTGGATCTATGTATCTTCAGCTCCACCTAGTTCTTTACATAGTTATTTTTGTTGCTTTATGATTTAATTCCTTCTTTAAACATGTATGCAAGTTTAGGAACCCATTTTCTTAGCTGGCATAATCGTACCTGTTTGTGAAACGAAATGTTGTTGTAATGGACATTGTTACACAGCTTATACTTGGGCATGGAATTGATGTATTCCTCCTCTTCTCTGAATTAAGGGTAAAAAACAAAATCGTATGGCGGGTTTGGTGAACTTTTCTCATATATAAAAAACACTACGGAATGAACATATCCTTGAAAGTGATAAATATTCTGAGGAATGTAAAATATAAACTAAACTATTGTGTATTTCTTAAATGTGCAAATTTTTGTGGAGTATGTTTATTATACTAATTCTATTCAAATAGTATGTAGTTGATGTGTTTATGTACTGGTTCGTATATGTATATTATCTGTACGTACTACACATAGGTGTGCGCAGAACCTCTTATTAGGGGGGTCAGAAGCCTTGATGAAAGTTCAGTCGGGAAAGAAAAACCTCATTTTATCTCACTGTTTTAGTTTCATTGCATTGATGGGTATATGTGTGCGCGTGTGTGTATGAATAATATTATTTAAATACATTACATATTCAATACATCTTTCCCATAACAAACCAACAGCAAAAATGATTATTGTCTCTGAAACATGCGCGCTCCTTTTCCTCCAAACCAAACTATTTATAGCAGCAACTGTCTGAAGTATTTAGTTGTTCTTACTTCTCTCTAATAATTTAAAATGCATTATAGAAAATAAATTGCGAGCGAAGTGAGCAAGAAAATTTTTGTGATCCAAATTTTGGCAAATTGAAAATAGTGTTGATTCAATAGGGCGCAAAAAGTCACGGGACGCCATGGCATTCTCTTTTAAAATTTTTCTCATTCAGATTGTTCGACGCCCAGAGACAACTACCGCCGCTCTGAACTTGACAAGACTGCAAAAAAAGCAGAAATTGCGAGCGAAGCGAGCAAGAAAGTTTTACGAAATTTATTTTTATTAATATAAAAGTTGAAGTCGAGGGGGCAATCGCCCCTCTGTGCCCCTCTGCAGGTGCTCCTGGCAGTCTGGAAGAAATAATGCAAGAAAGTCGTGAAAACTAATTCCATCTTGAGTCCTGCTACTCTTAGATTCTGCTAGACTTGCTTCCTTCTTGGACGCGGTGGCTCAGTCGGTAACGCGTCTGACTACCATGCTAAAGGTCCCGGGTTCGATCCCCGGCCGGTTCAATTCCGGGAACTTTTATAACGATGGAAGCGGCCCCGGCGCCCACCCAGCGTCGAATAACATGGGTACCTGGGGGAAACCCTGGGGAGTAAAGGCGGTCAGGGGCGTGATGCTGATCACATCACCCCCACTCATGACCGGATCAAGAAAGTGTGGGGCGTTACCCCCACACCCCCTATACGCCTTCATGGCTTGGTGCTAAGCACAGGGGAACACTTTACTTTTACTTTGCTTCCTTCTACTTCAATGTTTGCCCCCCCCCCAAAGAATTGATTTCCGTCCAAAATTGGGAAAAGGCAACGTCCCCTGCCCCCTTGTGAAACTGAACCTCCTTCCCCCGTAGTTGCTTTGAACTTTAATCGGCTTCAAAATACGTCATTTTCTTTAAGAGCATAATATCGTTTAATAACAGCCATAAGAAAGATTCCTCTACACTAAATTTCTAGGTGAAAGTATAATAATATACGGACATGGAACGTCTGGAAAGAGGTGGCAAGGATGGCCACACTTCCCCTTCAGAAACGAATGTTAACCTAAACGTTTATATTACACACGTATGCTTTGATTTTGGTCATAGTAATTTACATTAATTATTATGGACGCAGGAAAGCAATAATTTAAAATTGAAGTCGTGTTTTTTGAGGGGGCAACACTATTTTCGGGGTTATATGCCCTATGGAAAATTGCCTTGCTTGTCCCTTTGTGAAAAAATTGCGAACGTCCGTGATTATGGGGGCAATTGCCCCCCTTACCCTCCCGTAAGCATGCCTATGGTACTACATATATTATCCAAAGGTATTATTTGAGGTTGCAAATAAGAAATTATTTTTGAAACAACCATGAAATCTATTTTGATAATGATGTTATTAACTTAAAGTTAATTCAGTAAATATATTTAAAATATATTTTTAAAATGTATAATATCAAATGTGTACATTTCAGGGAGATAGTGGCGGTCCATTAACCGTTCAAGTAATAAGGTCACCTATAACGGTGGAACAAATAGGTAAGTTATATGTTACCAGTCCTTTAAGAAAGGTACTGGACCCTTGCAGGGTAAGTAATTCTCGAAAATTGTAATATTACACAGTGTGTCTGCAAAGTTTTAAGACTGGCTTCATAAAAAGTGTAACATTTTCTGCGAAATCGAATGGAGAAATAAATTTTAAGATATGTTGAATCGTTTTCAAGTTGTACATTAGGTACAAACAGAACCTGACAGATCGTGATTTCTTTGTGTCGGTTTTCAGCTAAACACATCCACAAATGTTGTTCACAGTAAATATCAACCAGGTTGAGCATGTCAGGTGTAATAGTTGCATACACAAGAATAATGCGTCCCTTCAACTGTCCCACATATCTTACTGGAGCTGAATAAACCTGACATTTTTCATAGCCAAGAAAAGGGGTTAACGGGATTAAATCCTGCAAACAGGATGGTAACACAACTGGCCCCCGAAACTTATCTCAATGACGATGGAATTGGTGATACAGAAGCGCAAGAACAGGTGAGGGGGCGTACCATCCTGCTGAAATAAGTCGGGAAAAGTGCCCGTTTCCTTCAAGACGCGTGTGACGATCGATCGATTCTTGCAGAATGAGGAGACAACTGCACCAGTAAAATACCATTGATAAACACTTGACCGATTGCCCGTGTATGATATAATCCGCATCACACCACGACTTCCGGTACACCTTGCATCCTGTCCGATTTAATCCAACGTTATGTTTACATAAGCTAGTGTCATTGAGCTCTTCTTTGATCAATGGCATCTCGTTTTAAAGCACTACAAGCAAAAATATAGTGTGCAATTAACAACGGCATTCGTCATCTTAAGCACGAAATAACTTAAAAATTATCCAATATATCTAAAAATACATTTCACCATTCGATTTCGTAGATTTCACATGGTTTTGATGTGTTTCTATGCCCCCACTACCATTTAAAAAATTAAGTTGAATCCACTGTGGCAGATCCAAGATGGTGGACAGGTTTGTAACATGCATGAAAAATACAGTAGTTGGTCAACCAGATATTGCATGCGATTCCATTCATGTACAGTGATATCTGTAGCATGATATGGGTGTTTCTACATTTTCAATCACCATATATACGTAGTATGTATGTATGCATGTAAGTATGTATGTATGTATATATGTATGTATGTATCTATGTACGTATGTATGTATGTATTATTCAAGACAATATAGAATATAAATTCCAACCTTCCCACTATAAACTGTAGGTCCAGTCATTAAATAATTCAATAAATAAAAACCTGAATTCTCCAATCGAATCTATCCTAAACAAACGTAATATAACTAAAAATTATTTTATTGGACCAAGCTTTCATATTCAAATCTTAGAAACCGCATTTAATGAAATCAACGAAAACATAAGCAAATCGGAATGGGATTAATGTACATTAATACAAACTAAAAGAATGAAATATGATTACCTGTAATGTAATCTGACCGTATCATACAATCTCAATATACAATATCTTTAACGATCAGGCACCTGATAATGTTTGCATGAGCACGTGATCACTAATGTATATGTTTTATATTACGTACATATTAAATGCACACACACACACACACACACACACACACACACGCACACACACACACATATTTATTCGAAAAAATCCTTGCCGGCCCCCGTGGCGGAGTATTCCGCGACGAGGCGAGGTAGAGAGCAGACGTGTCTAGCGAGCGCTCACGCGGAATTTACTTTCTACAGACAGGTGAATATAGTAAGAGCAGAGCGAGAAGCTCTGTAGCAGTGAAGTTAAGTGAAGGTATGTAATTTCTCAGATATGCCGGTCAAAAGGTTAAACACTTTGCAATTTTCTTTTGCAAGAGTGCAGCAAAGGCTGACCACGCTTGCCATTCACGAATGGTTAAAAATAAGTTGAACTGTTATTTTTACTTTTTCAATTGAAGAAGAAGTTACAAGGGAGAGGAATAAATCTTTATTGAGTATAAAATATGTATTGTGAACACCCGTATGTGAAGCGCACGCGACGCCACTGTTAACGATAACGGAAATAATGAAATGTGAATACAACGGAAAAATCCTGAACGTTAGTGAAATATGTTAGCATTAAATATAATGTTTATGTAAAACCATCGGAAAAGTTTACACCTCGAATTTCATGACTTGTTTATTCACAAAAACATCCAAACAACTGCAGTTTATTCTTAAAAAATATTACCAAGACTTCTTTAACACCTTTTCATGAAACAAACCAGATTGTTTTTAATTTCATCCCACTTAAATCACTTGTGACTTGCTAAGGTAAAAAAGTTTTTCAAAAGTTGTACTTGAGTGTCAAGTTTTACACACATCATACAAAATTTATCAATTACGAATAGCAAAATTGAGTACCAAAGACGTGCATTGGTTGTTGTCGAAACCCGATGTAATCACATAGCAGTTCTGATCAGGGTTGTTAAAGGTACTGGAACAAATAAATTGTAATGGATTATATTGGGTTCCGCAATAGAACTGGAACCTTTTATCTCTAACAATTCAAATTCGGTCCAAGTTACATATTATTTCATTTCAATACAGAACTTGGACCCTATTTAAATTGATCGGGAAAATGTTCCTGAACCGTATTTAAATTGATGCATAAAAAAGGTTCCTGGACCAAATTTTAATTGATCAGGAAAAAAAAAGTTGCTGGACCGTATTTAAATTGATCCGGAATAAAGGTTCCTGGACAGTGTTTAAATTAATCTGGAAGAAATTTCCTGGCCGTATTTAAATTGATCCGGAAAAGAGGATCCTGGACCAAATTGAAATAATTTACAGATGAAAAGGTTTACGGTTCAGAACTACAGAACCCTGGTTCAGATCCAAACTTAGATTGTAGGCCCAGTCTCCATAAGCAATCGAGAAGAGAGCTACTACGGTAGCACAATATAGCTCACTGAACGCAGCTTTATCATATTTACCTCATTCACATTATAGAATCTTGTGTAAAAGCTATGAAATTTATATATCTTACTGCGTACTTTCGACGTGGCATTTGGCCACGTCTTGTACGCTCGCATGCGTGACCTTCGGCCACGTTGTGGTCGCAATCGTGTTATAGATGGGGTTCTTCATAGATCTTAATGACTTTGAAAATGTCTGCATGTTGTATTGGATGATGGGGAACATATGTATAAGTTTGAAAATTTTAGAAAGTAACTTTATGTGTGTATGGGCTCTAATAAGGTACAAATATTCAAACTATTATTGTATATTTTCTTAATAATGAACTGAGTAAGTAATAACCGTTTCAAGATAATTAGCTGGATGTTTTGCATTTACGAATTAAATTGCGACACTAAATTGAAAATGTTATATTTACTTCTTTTGTCATTTTCACATTTTTGAACGTAATTGGATAATAACTGTTTTCTGTCATTCCCCTCTTTTGCCTACCTTGCCTCTGTAATTAATTCTGATGCTCGCATTTTGAAATTCGAAGAGTCTAGTCTAATTCCCTTACAGTAGTTTCGGGGTGAAAATAAACATTCTTTAAGTTCCCTAGCAACGTCCGTTTCCATGGACAACAACAGGCACGGCAAGCTCTAAGGAATTGCATGTCATTATACCCCCTAAACATTTAGTTAAAACAAGCACCATGTAGATATTTACGCATTGAGTATAACAATATATACGTAATTGTATCTGGGCTGAAACTCCTTATTATGTATATGTCACCCTTGTTTCAGGCACCTTTTCAAAGTCATGAGTTCATTCATCTGAGTAGTGTAAACTTATTGTTTCTACGCAACACTTTGTAGGTATGCATTTGTAGCCTCTATTTTTTATCAATTGAATATCAGTTTTTGACATATTTTGACAATTTTTTGTCGATATTTTAGCGTTTAGCGATGTTTTAGTAAAATTTCCCTTTTTTCCCACTCACACTTGGTAGGTATATCACGATCTTACGTGATATAACTTAACCTATCCGTTCTTTTTATTACGTGCTAAACTACAAGAGAGCCTCTACATGCTTTGACCTACTTTAGAGTAGACCCAAATGGACAGTTCTACGCCCGAAAGTGGAGCTTGGAGTGGGGCTCGGTGGGGCTCGACTTAAGAGTGGGCTGGAGGTTGGCATGAAAGTAGTTTCCTGGCCCGATGCGATACAGAGACACCTAGCGACATATCAGAGGACTAGGAATTCTTTTCGGCTGTCCTAAGCCTGAGGCCAGAGAACCTTCCTTCCTTCACCACCCCCTCCCCTCCGCGTGACTCCCGCAGCGAGGTTTCCAGGAAAAGGACACCCACCTGTTTCTTTTAATTCTGGTTTCGGAGGCTAAAATTTCTCCACTGGCAAAGCAATTCGCATTTCTCTGCTTGCTGGCTGACTCTTGCATGGAGCGAGACGAGTGGCAGGCTCCAGAGACAGAACATTCATGACTAAAGTTTTGATTGAATAAATTTGGTTGATTACAGGTGCTACTATAATTATGTTGAATTTTCTTGTTGAGGTTGGAATTTTATCAATTGAGAGTAAAGAAGGCGGTAGAGAATATCAGTTGAAAGAAAGTATTTTCCTTTGAAGGGGGTGTTTTTTTATACAAAATCAATATAATAATAATAATAAGGCAAGAATTAGTAACAATTATTATTTCAACTATTAACGAATCGAGTCCCTATTAGAGATGGGCAGGAGCGAAACTACCTGGAATTTAAAAAGGGGAAACGTGGACATGCGTAATAACATATGGAAAAACTGAAAAGGAGAAAGACGGACAAAACAATGTAACAAAATGTACAGTAGTAACAAAGATGTCAGGAAACAATAGTATAATATTGAACATACACTTTGATGAAGTAGTTTTCTTTGTTATGATCTGAATTAAGTCCCTTTGCACAGTTCTCATCGTTGGAGTTCACAGCAGCTTTAATCGGCCAAGATTGATTGATTTTGTTTATTTTACTTCGCCTTTCTGCCACTCTTGGCTAATGATGATATGATGTAATCGATGAAGAGACGCTCACGAAGGACACGTATGCCCAGACCGGATTCGAACCCGGGACCACTGGCGTCGTAGCGAAATGAGATAAATACTCCGCCACGGGGCCGGCTAATCGGCCAAGGGTGGGGACAAACTCTCAGTGATGATGGGAATCCCCTGTGGAAACATATGACCAGTTCCTGCATCACATTAGTTGCTCTCTCCTATTGTGATTTTTCCCAATGTTAATTGATTGCTTGCCAAGTGAAATTTCAGTCCAACTAATTGTAGTATGATCTTCAAGATCAGCACTATACGTGTTACAAAGTACTCTTAAAAAAATCCCAGTGAATTGGCCAAAATAAAGTGACAGAATTTCGAGGAGAGGCCGAGCCTCTGTGGACCCACACTTGGTTACGCCAATATACGTAAGTAAACCCGTGGTGCTACAGCCCCTGAGGGCCAGAGCCCACCTACCGACTGTAGGCCTCACTTCCAGTCCAACCAGTTATGTGCGGTCAGCACGACGAACCCCTAATCTTTGTTGTAGGTTTCCGTGACTCATTCATAGCTTCCCAATCTCCTCACGATGGTGGGTGGCAACCGGCCCTATACACAGGCCGAAATCTCAGGAGAAAAGTTGATACGTTTCCCCTAAGAGACTCGAACCTGCGCGCGTCCCGTAGACGGAGCTCAAACCATGATGCATCGGACCATACAGTCACGATGCAGAACAGCAGGGCCGTAGCCAGAATTTTATTTCGGGGGGAAGGCTCATCCCTTATCAGCAGCTGCCATCTAAGGGCGAAAAAGTGGGGAATAGAACCCCTGAAAATGAATTTCTCAGTATATTACAAGTTATTGTACAGGATGTTTAATGTAAGTAAAATTAATCACCGCTATACCCTATTTTAATTACATATTTGTAGGATTTCGGAACGGTCTTCAGCTTCACCCTCCCCCCCCCCGGTCACGTGCCTGCGGGAGAAAATATACATAAGTGCTGATCCCTTATTCTGATTGGCGTTTTAAGAATAGAATATCCTTCAGAGCTTCTCTAAGACATGGTCTTTTAAAAATCAGTTCTAGAGAAGAAACCTTGTCCAATTTACGTTTTCAACTTGTTTCCTTGTGTAGTTTTTAAAGAAGAGAAAAGTTATCACAATTGGTAATCTGCTGGACAAGATCAACGTCGAATATGTAATTGAAACAAAAATTTTAATGTTCGTACCACGATGGTTTTACTGACTGAAAAGTTTATGTTTCATAATTTTGATTGAGCAGAGGGGGCTCTCTAACTGCACCAATCGCCGCCAACCCTATGATAATCGTTTGAGTATCTTGAGTTTCTGTTTTAAGTCTACTTTATATACAGATAGACTAATCGGGACTGGATCTATATTTATAGTGGGATTGAACTAACTATTAGGCGTCCACCGGATACCAAACTCAGGATATTTTAAATTACAAGGGTCACCTTTACCATTATGCTATAGGGGATGCAAAATATATCTGAAACTAAGAAGAAATTTTGAATGCAATGTAGAACGAAGGAGGCACCGTTCACATTGAAGGGGAAGACGCCAGGAAATCCTCCCTCCACTTTCCTAACCTGTACATCTCTAATTTGATTCTCAGCGAAGGCAAGAATTTTATCCAATATTTTATATCACTTTTGTTATTTTTAATGAAGAATTCGAAGTAATAATTTGTCTTTAAATCTCAAGTTAGAAAGTCAGCAAAAATTATGTTTTTATACTAAATTTTACATTAATTGAAGATTTGCAAAGAAACGGTAAACCGTTTTGTTGGTTGATTGATTTAGTGTTTTAAGCCCACTTTATGCACAGTAAGGCTAATCGGGACTGGACCTACAGTTTAAAGTTGAATCCGAACCACTACGTGCCTCCACCGGGTATCGAACCTGGAACCCCTTGATAACAAGGCTACGACGCTACCACTGCACCATCGGGGAGGCCAGTGTAAACTTTTCGTCATTGTTCCACTCCAAAACAGATGTTTCTGTAAGAGCCACATCAAGTTTGTTTGGAAGTAGTGATGTTCTATGACACACACACACACACACACGCATATATCTCCTCAACAGGTACTATAGACCAGCAATGTCAAACTCAATTCGTGAGTAGGGCCGCATAACGATAATGTCAAAACTATCCGGGCCACATATCTAGAACCCCAACACCTTAAAATCCAGAACTAAGTGGTTCGACCCAATGGGGTCGGGGAGGGGGGGATTCCAGTGATTATTATTGCAGCATCGATATGTAAATTATATAGACCTCCACCCATATTTTTTCATGGTTATAGTATTTTACATGTTAGTTTCGAGTATAAATTGGTTACAATTGTAACTGTTTGTGTTCAATTAAAGTTTCGTTTCGCACAGATTTCACTGTTTTTTTTTTTTTTTAACAAGCTTCTCATAAGTCTGCAATAAGTTTTTTGTTAGCATGAAACTCTTAATGCAGACAACAAATGTTTTGTCAGTCATTCTTGATCATTCGGCTGTTTCATTAATCTTCATTATGGAAAACAACTTTTCACCAAGGCAAGTGCAACCAAAATTAATAAAATTTCTACAGCAAAATAGCTTATTCGAGGGTACTGCTATTGGAGATATAACAAAAATCAAGGATAGCCCACCTCGCAATATTTATTTTTCAATACGAGTTGCACTGCAATTAAATAAGTTCCATTCGAAGTCAGGACTTTCACACGCACCATCTTAAAGAAAAGGGAGCAGAGCAGAACAAGATTATTGCCCTTCGCACCCTATGAAGTCTTGAAACCTGTTTCCAACTTCATCACGTAGTATTTTTACTTTGGACAAATTATAACTTTATTAAAAAGTTTTAATATAACGGAAGACTGTAACTTTGCAAAATGGCCTCCACTTCCTTCAAAATATCAGCTCTTGTGTCACGGGGAGGAATCATTCAAGTAGTTTTACTGTCATATCGAGATAAGAATCGCATCCACGAGTGAAGAGAGCAAACCGAGCTAGCTCACAGACGTCCGTAATATCGCATATTGTGAGCGAAAAGGCAACAACACGAACAATTTTCACTTTCAATTGTTCGTTGACTAAGTAATAAATCCTCTCCTCTGATTTTTTTATTAGCGTTTCTTTTCTGCAACGTTTGGCTAATGGCGACGATGAGGATGAGTAATGATATGATGAAATTGATGAAGGGACACATACAAAGAAAACCCATGCTCAGGCCAGGATTCGAACCCGCAACCTCTGGTGTCGCGACGGGTTGTGCTAACCACTCCGCCACAGATTATGGCAAATTTATTTCGTGATAAAGAAATATTTCTGAATGAATTTACTTTATCAGGGTACAAAATTTCTACGCTTTTCAGTATTCACTTCACAACAAAAGTAAGCATTTCACTTGAAAAATCTGCATTCCTCTTCTATAGTCCTTTTCTTACTCCCACGAAGTTTGGGCAGCGATATGGTTCTCTGAAACTTTTACAGAAACTGACTTTTCTTCCAGGTAAATCCTTAAAAATCAAGAAACAGACTCATAGGCGACAGAAAGTATGCACGCTGCCCTCCCCCAGCTGGCAAGATATTTTCGTACTTCAGAAGTAACCTGTCAATCAGCTTGCTTAGTTGACACAACACCTACTCTATAAGGGAATGTATACCTGTGTAGGGAAAATTGGTCAATGTGTTGAAGTTTGGATGAGTCTGGTCTTGTATCACGAGAAAAGAGAAAACGGGATAACTACAAATGTATAGATAATTTCAAGCATGAAGTGTTAAGTGGGGCCAAGGCGGGCCGCATTAACGAATGCTGGGGCTCACATGCGGCCCGCGAGTTTGACTGGCCGAAATATCAGGAGAAAAGTTGTCACGCTCATCCACGAGACTCGAACCTGCGCGCGTCCCACCGTTGACTCACAAAGTACTACATGTGAGGTAAAACTATCGAAATGTAAAAAGAAGAAGCGTCACCACCCTCCCCGCCTTTTCTACATTTTATTCAAATCGAACACGAGGCACGTATCTAGATATATATTTCGGAGCGGCGTCCTAACGTAATGTCTCAAAATAATAATATTAATAATGTTAAATTAAAATAAGTATAATTATATTAAATTAATTAATATATTTTTATAAGATGAATAGGTAAGAAGGCGGTATAACAACAGTGATACAGTATAACATCACGTATTCATTATCTAGCTTACGTGTAGTTAAGGTCGGCAAAATTTGTAAAAAATAGAAACTGCCCTGGCAAGGAAATTAATGTCAAATAGATAAAGAATATAATATTTATTGAGTATGAAAAAATGATGTTAGAATCAGTTGACGAAAGTAATATTCCTGGTAATATTTTGCATGTTATTATAAGTAGTAATAATTCTTGCATAAATCTTCTTTGGTACTGTCATTCAAAGTCGTATTACTTTCCAATATTTTTGCGGAAATAAACAATTTGCGATTAAACAACCACCTTATTTTCATTACTTAATTGAAGTTTTATGATCTCATTATTTAATTTTTTTGTACTTGGTAAGTCTTTCGGGGGGACGTTGGGACACCTGGACCCCCCTAAATACGTCCTTCGCGGTAAGATCGAGATAAAGTTACTGTGTCACTGGTTCCAATTCATGGTAAATATGCTCTGCTTCTCTACAATCAAACATACACAAACTCATGGCCTTCCTGCTTTCTTGGTTTCTTGCCTGGGAAGAGGCAATAAATCAAACTGTGACAGCTACGGGACCTTCTGACGAGGGGACGGAACCCAGCTGTGCAGAGGATTCAAACACCCGCGCGTACTAGCCCTCACCGTCAGCCTGGGGCAATTTTGCAACAGAGGCATCTAGTGGCCAAGTGTCGAACTATGATGAATGAAATTCGGCTGAAGCGGCCGTATCTTTCGCCGTCGATAATACATGACATTTTTAAACAATCATTTTGGGCTGTGCAAGTGATTTTTTTAAAAGAAAAGCCCTCCCTAGCTTAGTCATAAAAGGATTGAGCATTACGTTAGTATGCATCATAATGGCCATTTTCGTTGGTGCTACCCACAAATCCTATAACCATTCTGTGCTTATTTACGTATTTCCTTATGGGAAATTGAAAAACAATAATGGAATTTGTGCACATTTATCGGACTGAAATTGCATAAATGTGTCATGTACTCAAAGTTTCATAAAGTAAGTTCACATCTACTGCGTGTTTTCCGGCAAATTTTTGTCCTAAAACGTTATATTCAACAAAATGCAAAAAAGCCCATGTTAAATTTAAGCACTTTCCACGGCGACCTTCGCTAAACTCCACCTCCCTCTTAATGGTTTTGTTTTGTAAGGCATAAGCCCCATTTTCTCGCAGTGTTGCCAACACCTCACTCGATCACGATCTTACGTGATATAACTTAACCTATCTTACGATTTTTTTTACGATCTTCAGTGATATAACTTAACCTATCATTTTTTTTATTTGCACACCGAACTGTAGTAGACAAATGGAGAGAGTTCACCAACCGAAAGTGGGGCTCGGTGGGGCTCGACTTAATGGTTTGCTCTTGTAAGACACAAGCCTTATTTTCTCGCAGTATTGCCAACATCTTACTCGATCACGATCTTACGTGATATAACTTAACCTATCTTACGATTTTTTTTACGATCTTCAGTGACCTATCATTTTTTTTATTTGCACACCGAACTAACTTACATTATATTTTATATAACCTTGTTGATTTTTTTTTAGTATGTGGCAATTTTTTTAGGATTTTTTTTTAAAACTGCTCCGTGACCCTCTCGATCTTCACGTCGTGGACGAAGGACTTCTCTGCGACCAGGATGACGCTGCATAGAGTATCGGCAGGCAGCACGTCATGGAACTCGCAAGCGATCTTGATGTTGGTTCGATCGTTGACCACGACCTGCTTCCGCTTCGTGGTATTGATGACGAACATGGGTCTGCGGGTTTTGAATTCGCTGGGCGTGTAGTACATGCCGACGTTTCCCTCCGTGACCCTCTTGTAAGCCGAGTACGCTTCGTAAAGTTTGAGATAATCATCTTTGGTCATGTCGAGGTTGTAATTTTTGCACGGGAACACTTCGTTCCTACCGTTCTTGAGATAAACGTTCTTGATCTTGCAGTCGTCGAATTTGCTGGAATCTTTTTCCTGATTCTTGTCCCTCCCGGTCTGAAAGAGCACTACGACGAAATCTGGCATGTCGAACTGTATGTTGTTGAACTGCGTCGTCACGTCAAATTCCATGTGACTTCCGGACGCTATCTTCTGCACGCACTGGTAACCGTGAAAGTGAATCGGCACCTGCGGACTTTTCAAGATCTCCGCTTTGTACTTGAGGGCGTAGTTCGTTTCGTATTCCACCACCGGCATTCTCAAATCCATGCTCCGGATGACGCATTTGGCTGCTTCGGGTAATGTGTTGGGCAGCGGCGTGGTGCCGTCCGGACCCAAAGTAGCGTATCGCATCAGTGCGTCGTTGTCGTTGGCCGCTCTTCGAAACGTGATCCTCAGTCCTCCCTTCCACATGATCTCCTTGTAGTCCGAAAAGAATCCCGGAAGCAGACGCATGGGAAAGAGCACCGTGTGACTTCTCGTCGATATTTTGGTCCCCGCTTCGAACCCTCCCGCTTGATAGTACGCTGCGTCCGTTTTGGATAATTTCAATGTTCCCACTGCCGTCGACGTGATGCCTGGATAATCGATTCTGTCGATGACGGTGTTGTGTTTCCTCACCTCCACCTACGAGAACAGGTGAGGCACGAAGTTGTCCACGAGTATCAAATTGGCTGCTGCTGGGGGAAACGCGTCTCCGCTTTCTTTCTTCACCACGTCGAATTGAAGGTAGAGGTCCGCTCTGTGAGGATGAACGAACCCGTCGCCTACGTCCACGTCGTATTCGATCTCCCGGTTCGCTTCGTTCAAATTGGAGAACGTGCGACGGTTCGGAGGGAAAGATTGCAACTCGTAACTTTCGATTTGCTCCATTTTCACAATGTGTGTTATTTATTATACGTTGATCTCCAGGATGGCCGTCGTCGTGGCACCTGCGAAATCCACCACGTCTCCTTTCTCGTTCGTCACCACCAACTCTATGTCGTCTATGCGGTTGCGACATACTGGAAAATAGATCGGCGAAGAGGGTGTGTAGATGATCGGTTCCATGAATTCGGAACTGGGTTTGAACGTGGCTATGATTCCCGTCTGCTTGTGACTTCCCAGCAATCCGTCGGAGGATTTCGTGATCATGCCTTCCGCTACGTTGCAGTGTACGTTCAAAGTTTCGATGGCCAAGAATTTAGGAATGTTTGTTGCCGTGTGTTTGATGCCAGCTTCGAGTTTTGGGTGATTGTTCTCGAAACCTAAAAGTTCTCCTATGGTGCCCAGGTCCACCGTCTCCGTCGCGGATACGATTTCCACTCTGTGCGTGACCGAATTTTGAGAAAGGTACGTGCCTTTGGGTAATTGAGCTTCTTCCTCTTCTTATAAGGCGCTACAGCTCTTTATGGGCTTTGGCCTGCTCAATTACATCCTTCCATTCTTCTCTACTCAACACACATTTCTTCCAGTTCTGTCTCTTCAGTTTTCTTATGTCATTTCTGACATCGTCTATCCATCTGGTTTTGGGCCTTCCTTGTGATCTTGTAGCAATAGGTCTCCAATTGTAAATTTGTTTCACAATTCTTTCTTCGGGCATTCTTTCAATATGACCCAACCAGCTCAATCTTTGTGTTTTGATAAATCTTCTTATATTCTTACTCTTTATTAATGTTTCAAGCTCTTCGTTTGCTTTTATTCGCCATATATTATTAGATTGTCTCGTTGGGCCATATATTTTCCTTAATATCTTTCTTTCAAATATCATTAGTTTTCGAATTATATCTTCTTTCAGCACCCAGGTTTCACAGCCATATGTAACCACAGGTCTTATTATGGATTTATACAGCTTTAATTTTATTGTTCTGGAAACTAGTTTTGATTGAAATATCCTCTTATTCGCATAAAATGTTCTATTTCCAGATGCAATCCTTTCTTTAATTTCTTCTTCGATTTCATTGTTTCCATTTACTATTGACCCGAGATATTTAAATGACTGTACCTGCTCTATGTGCATTGTATCTATATCCTCTTTTTGTTGTTGGCTTTTCTTCTTGTACATCTCATATACTTTGTCTTTTTTTCGTTCACTATTAGTCCATATTTCATTGCCTGTTGCTTTAGTTTCACTAGTGAGTCCACCATTGATTGCTTAGTTCTTGTAGTAATTACTATATCGTCTGCATATGCACAGATCTGTCTTAATCTTGTTGAAATGTTTCCTCTGATTTCCAACTTCTGAATCATTTCATCCATGACTATGCTAAATAAAGTTGCTGATAATGGGTCTCCTTGTTTTACTCCTCTATTTATTGCAAATTTCTGACTAAAATCATTGTTTCCTTTTACTACTGCTGTAGTGTTTTGTAATGTCAACTTTATTAATTTTATTAGTTTGTTTGGGACATTAATTTTCTTTAGACATGTAGGAATTATATTTCTATTTACTGAGTCAAATGCTTGCATAAAATCTATAAATATGTTATGCAATTCAATATTATATTCATAACATTTTTCATATATTTGTCGCAGTATGAATATATTATCAACTGTAGATCTATTTGGTCTAAATCCCATTTGATATTCACCCAATTTGTTTTCTGTAATTTCAGAGATTCTATTTTGTAGAAGAATTGCAAAGATTTTGTATACGACATTCAGAAGCGTAATTGGTCTGTAGTTATTATACTGCAACCTGTCTCCTTTTTTAAAGATTGGGCAAATGATACCATGTAGCCATTCTTGTAGCATTTCCTCTTTATTCCATATGTTGAGTATCAAATTATAAATTTTATTCCTTATCATATATCCTCCGTGTCTTATCAGTTCTGCTGTGATATTATCTGAACCAGGTGACTTATTCATTTTTAAGGATTTTATGATTTTATTTACCTCCTCATATGTTGGTATTGGAATTTCAGTATCATTTTCCAATTTTTCGGGTATTTCATCTTCAGACGGTAAGTGTTCCCAATTTAATAATTCCTGAAAGTACTCTTTCCAACGGAGTAATACTTTTTCTTTCTCAGATATTACTTCTCCAGATGCATCTTTACATAATGAAGTTGCATGAGTGTAGTTCCTTACATGAGATGCCACAGCCTTAAAAAAAATTCTTGAATCCTTTCTTCTATGGTATTCCTCAATCTCTTTGATTCTATCATTTATCCATTCTTTTTTCTTCTTTCTGCATACATTGTTGGCAATTCTCCTTTTATTCTCATATTCTTCACAATTTGCCCTTGTGTGTCTCTGTAAACATCTTTGTCGTGCAGCATTTTTCTGATTTATTACCATTTTACATTCATTATCCCACCATTCATTCCTTGGTTTACCATCTTGCTTTTGTATTACTTCAGTTGCTGTTTTCAGAATAGTTTCTTTGAGTTGTTTCCAATCTTCATTTATATCTTGGGTATCAATAATGTTTTCCAAATTTTGACTCATTTTTTTCCTATATTGTTTCAGAATTTCTTTACTATGCATATTGCTTTTATTCCATTTTATCTGTTGTCTTGGAATACTTTTTCGTACAGGTATTAATTTCTGTTTGATTACTGCCTTGACCAAAAAATGATCCGAATCACAATTCAGACCCCTCATTGTTTTTACATCCTGCACCATTTCCTTTTTATGTTCGTTTACTAAAACATGGTCAATTTGGTTGGTAGTTTTCCCATCTGGGGACACCCAGGTACCTTTATGTATCTTTTTATGTTCATACTGTGTACTCATTACAGTCATATTATTTGCAATAGCATAGTTACATACTAATTCTCCATTATTATTGGTTATCTCATGCAATGTATGTTTACCTGTTACTTCTTTAAATGCATCCTCTTTTCCTATTTTTGCATTTAAATCTCCCAACAGGACTATCAGGTCATGTCTCGGGGTTTTATCTTGCACTACTTGCAGTTCTTCATAAAACTTATCTTTAATGTCATCATCTTTCTCTTCTGTTGGAGCATACACGTTTATAAATGTCACATTACAGAACCTTCCCTTCACTCTAAGTTTAGATATTCTTTCACTACACGGTTCAAATCCTAGTACCTGTTTTACCATTTCTCTCTTTACTAGGAATCCAGTTCCATGCTGACCCGTAGTTTCTTTACAACTGTAATACACAGAGTATTTATCTTCCTTGATTTCTCCTTGTCCTCTCCATCTTACTTCCTGTAATGCGACTATCTGCAACTTTGTTGCTAAGACTTGGTCAGCTATTTCTTGCATTTTTCCAGGTTTTAGCATAGTCATGATATTCCATGTTCGTACACAGATTATATCTTTCTTATTCCTTTTCATATGCCTAGGTCGTTTTCCATTAATCCATCCGGCTTTCTGTAATTGAGCTTTTTTAGCGGAAGGTTATTTTTATGAGACCAGGGTGCTGGCCTAGTGCTCAACCCCCATTTCTTTGGAGGACCAGGATTTTCTGTTAGGTTTTACTCCCTTAGCTGATAACATCCAGTTTAGGCGCTGGATACTCGCCTTCACCCTCCTCCGTCTGCTACAGCATCGGCCCGCCGAAGCGGGCCGTATGATCTTTTTTTGCTGCATTGCCCAGGGGTCACGCGGCTAACAGCCTTCGGGGACGTGGAGGTAGGATTTGTTGGTAGTATTGGTAGTTGTTATACACAATGGCGTTCCTCAGTATTTACAGAGTGTTCATATCAGCATCTCAACACTCCCTGAGACCATACCAACCTTTGACCCCCGGGTAATTGAGCTTGCAAAGTAGAAAGATTGTATTGGCCTGGCGTGACGACGATATGTTCGCTTCCGACGCTAATTTTGTTGTTGTGCTGCGTGACGTTAGGTATGAGGTAGATGCTGTAGAATGCACGCAAAGCTACGGATTTAGGATAGACGATGTCGTCGTGCAGCGTGAGTTTCAAGATCGAAGATTCGCTCGTGAGATGGAACACGCCCATCGTGATGCTGTTTCAGGTTCCACAATGCTTTCTGGAAATCTTCCACCTGGGGCTTATTTATTTTAGAGAGAAACGCGAGCATGGAGAGACAGAGATGACCGCAGTTCACGTTTTGAATGCGTTCGTCGTTGTAGTATATAGAGGTTTTGTTCGTTTTCAGATAATGAACTAAATTTGTAGGTGGAACACCTCCGAAAGAATCGAAAACGAATGCTTTATCATTTTTGTGGTAACATATCCAATGCGTGCCTGGATTTTCTTGACTGTCCAAGTTGACTACTCCGCATTCTCTATTTTTAACGGTTGAAGGTAACGAGTCGGACATGAAAACGCCTCTGAAGTGTTTGATTTGTAATGGTTCGATCAGAGATTCAATGTCTCGGTTGGTGAGTACTGTTTCTTTTTTTTTAACTTCCTCATGACGCCCTTCCCCCCTTTCTTCTCCATGGCCAGGTTGTGACGTTTCTGTTCTTCCAATTCCGCCTTGTTCTTCTTCGAGTCGATGACGGTTTTCGCGATGGCGGCGCTTCCGCCGGCCAAACTTCCAACGGCCCCCAATGCTGCCAGGATGGCCGGGATGCTGAATATGAAACCTCCGATCTTTTGCTGTTTTCGCGAACGCTGCAACCGTCTCAATTGTGGAGTGCTGAGCAGCAATTTCATTCCGTGTCCTTTCGTCAAACAAGAACGTTTCTTCTCGCGTTGTTTCTTGGTGAGTAACCCATCGAGGGCACCCAGCGTTTTCAGATTCGAATATGGTATCTGGTACACGACACCCTTGGGCTTCATGTTGATGCTCTATATGTTATTTTTTCACGGTATGTTATTTATATATATAAATGTTCTGAGATTTTTTTTTCCTCTCTCGTGTAGTTTTTTTCAAGGTATGTTATTTATATATATATATGTTCCGAGATTTTTTTGTTTCGTGTAGTTTTTTTTTCAAGGGATGTTATTTTATATACTCCGCAGCCGTTAAACAAATTTTATTACGTGCTTCGTTTTCTTACCAAGAAGTTACTTTGTCCCCTTGTACACGATTCGAGTTTTGTTCTCGATTAAAATAGATAGCTTCTCGTCGGATAACATGTTAGCGTATCGATCTGGTAAAAATAGACTGTATTGTCCGTTGAGCAACAGACGCACCTTGGGACCATACTGGGTAGAAACAATTGAACCGGAAGTTATCGTGTAAGGTTTGTCGACTTCCAATTCCTGAATTTTTACATATTCGACTGACAAATTGAGCATTTGTTTTAATGCTTGGAGGTCACTCATTTTTTTTCAGTCATATCGAAGAGAAATTTCAGGGTGTGTTAGAGAAATTTAATTTTTTTCACAATGTGTGTTATTTATATATACCGAAGATTATTTTTTTCACGATGTGTGTTATTTATATATCAAGTTTTGACACGTATATATATTATTATTTTTTTTTAACAGAGGAAGAAAGTTCGTGCTTCGGAAAACGCAATGATGTGCGTGATGATTTCTTCGGTCTCCTGTTTAGACTTGCGCCAATCATCCGTGTATCGTCTTCTCCCCTGCCTCGCCTCGTGCAGTTCGTCCATTCTCTCGTTTAATTTTTCCCCTGCGGCCGAAAGAAGAGTGTCGAGATCAACGCACCTCATGCCACTAATCTCCCGAAGATAATCCTTGACAACCATTTCACAAGGGATACAAAATTCCGGCGTCGTTTTTTGCTATGATTAAAAGTTTCCCTACATCTCCGTTTACTGCGTGTTTGAATATTTTACATAGCAGTTCGGGCGGTAAGTCGGTTATACAAGACATGTTTTTTTTTAACTGTATGTTATTTATACACCCCATCCAAATTTTTGTTTCGTGTTCATGACGATGGTGGTGCCCAGTGCGGCGACCCGTTCACCCAAAGAAGCGTCTCTGCTGACGAATCTTTCGAAAGCGGCATGCTCCAATTTCTTGTCTGCTTCGTGACGTGCATCCAGATCGGTGCAAGTGTTGTTGTAGGCGATGTCGTGATCTTTGCATGCCGCATCCAACGGATTCACACCCTTGTCTCCTCTCTCCAATCTTTTCTCGAGTTTGGTACCCGGTCCGCAGTACTGGTAGCCAGGTAAATGCATCTCGAAAGGCAATTTGTTCATGATGTCGTTCACGAGTCCCTTTCATTCGGCCACGTTCCAGAATCTCGGAGGCAGCGTGTTGATAATTTTGATCAGGTAACCTATGCCCTTGTCGTCGTTCACGATGAAGTTGGAAAGTTTCGTGCTGATCATGTCCACGATGCCAACCTTCTCGTTGTAAAAATTACGATTGCCTGCATTCTCTTCGCTGGCTATCACCAACAATCGGTCCACGAGCTTACTCACGTCGTCCACCCAAACGAATTCTTTGGGTAACGTGTTGTAGCGTTTGACGCCGCTTCCACTCTTCACCTCGTTCCAAATCGGTTTGATGAGATTCCTGTACTTCTCGCCGCTGCTCGATTTCACCCTATTCTGCGAGGCATCGTTGTTCTGGTACATGACATCCGTCATGATTAGAATTTCCCTGTGACTCTGGTAATCTTCGTCGGTGTAATCTTTCGGCTGCTTTTTGGCAACGAGTTCCCACAGTCCCACCGTACCCGGCTACCTGGTCCAACTGTTCTTCTCGCCTAAATTAACTTTAATGTCGTTGCCTTCGAAGGTGACTTTCGATTTTCCAATCTTCCACACGACACCCTCGTTGGTTTCCATGCTCGGATACTATCCGAACACTTCATTCTTGTCGAATTTCCCCGTGCTCAGGTAGTCTCGTGCCAAAGGTCCCAACTCGATCTTATCCGAAGACGACGACGTGCTACCTATGGCTTGACGTCGTGGTACGTCCTTCAGTTCGAACGGTGTCGAAGGAATGCTCGAAATGGGCGTGGGTACAGCGTAACTTTTAGCTGCGAGTGGCACGAGTTCGTTAATCAAATTTTTTATTTTGTTCCGTGACGCCTTTAATTTCTTTACCTAGACCGCTGATGGCGTCGATCACAGGTTGATCTTGACGTTTCTTCTCCTCGTAGGATCCGCGATTCTCGGATTTCCAACCTTTGAAGCGTTTCACTAGATATTCCCGCAACTTGAGATTGTCCTCTTCTTGAAATTGACGTTTTGACATTTTTCTATATACGTTGAAACGTTTCCGAAACGTCGAATTCTCAGCCTATACGTTCGGTTCTCGTAGTTTTCTTGCCGTCACCCGCTTGAGACTATCCACTTTTCTAACACTCACTTTTTGTTGTAATGGTTATTTTATATATGCTTGTCAGACGTTTGAAAAAAAATAATGTTTTTTTTTCAAATTTTATTTTTTTTGGATTTTTTTCTTCTCGTTGCAAATCTGAAATTTTCCTCTTGTTAGCCTCAGGGTGATTAATATACTCTGAGACGTCTAGATAAACGTTTATTTTATTCCTATACTTTCCATGGTTTGCTTTTCGAGTCATGTCAATGGTCACGAATCCGAAATCGTCACTGTTCCAACAGTGGGAGCAGAATTTAGAAAATAGATTGTAATTCATGTCAGCCCCTACGTAATCATCGTGTGCATGTTTTCAATTGGTGTAGTCTTGTCGAAACAAGCAAATAAAATTAGCATTATCGCGTAGCAGTTGTTTCGGAACCTTGGAAAAAGTTTGTGCCAGGTAGAAACAATCTAATCCTTTGTGACGACCTCGAGTGAAAAAATTACGATTCTCGTTTTGATTTTCCAAGATCATGTCGTCGAACACCACAACGGAATTCTCGAGACAATCGTCCAGTGGAATGATTTCAGATGCGAAAGTTGCAATGCCCAGACGCTCGTACAGTTTCATAAGTTGCTGGTATTTCGGTTGTTCGAGACTTTTCGAAAATACGTAGAGGTGTCTGTTTTCCCAGTCTAACCAATTGAGTGCGAGGATAAAATTATCAATGAGCAGTGTCGTCTTTCCGCACCCCGAAGGTCCTACGATCAGACATCGTATGCTATCGGGGAGCAATTCGCCGTTCCTTTTTTTCGTTTGATTTTCCGAATCAGGTAAACGTTTCACAACATTCCACGTACTCATAGAATCACTTCGTTCGAATCGATCCAACTTGTTTCCGGAAGTCCCAGCCATTTCACCAAAAGTTTGTCACCTCTCTTACGCAAAACTTTTTCGATAAGGTACGTGTCGGGGTATTTAGTTTTCGAGAGTTCCTCCTCGTAGAAGCGCCCCAATAAAATTTCACCGCCACTGTCCTTTATTATATACGTGTGACGGTTCCCGGGTAAAACTCGAACCACGGTAAAAAGTTCCGTGCTCCAGTTTCGTGTGAAACCCCTGTCGAACGTTCGCTTCAATTTACTGATCCTCACCTGGTCTCCAATTTTGTATTTAGGTCTTTTTGTCGTCGGTGTGTACTCTGGACAGTAAACGGTGGAAATTAAACGCTGCTCGTCGGACTTGGTAACGTCAGCTGGCTTCATGCCTATCGTTCTGTGCACCGTATCATTATAGGTGTCGACGAGTTCCGGCAAGATGTCGACCCATTTGTAATTTCCCCGAAGCGTGGATCGTTTCCACATGTGTGTTTTCAGAGTGCGATTAAATCTTTCCACGATGCTGGCTTTGATGTGACTGAAAGTCGAATAATGTCGAATGTTATGTTTTTGAATAAACTTTTGGAATACGGCATTGTAGAATTCCTTCCCGTTGTCCGTGTGCAGAAACCGAGGTCGTCTGCCGCTTTCGCGAAAAATTAACTTGAATGCTTCCGTGACGCATGTTCCCGTTTTCGCTTTCAAAGGTAGAGCCCATGCGAATTTCGAAAATGTGTCTATGACGGTGAGGAGGTACTTGTTGCCCTTGTTCAATTTATGTACGTTTTTCAACTTGCCGCTGCTCATCTCCACGAGGTCACTTTCCCAGAGGTCGTCGATGCCCTTCGTTACCACCGCTAAACGTTCTTAGTTGCGGCGTGCAGGTTTATGCAATTCTTCGACGGTGGCTTGCCTAGACATTTTTTTAGAGATTACGTTTGAAGAGAAGCACGAGAGTGATGGGATTCAAAGCGGGTGGTACCTCACCTGTGTTTTGAATGATCAGCTTATCGCCGGCACTCACGTCGAAAATGGTAAGATCTTCGTCTTCGTGTATTTCATATATGTTGTGCGTTTCGTTCCAACGTGCCAGAGGAATGTTTCCTGCTTTCTGGACACCACGATTTATTATCAAGGTCATGTTGGGAACGCTAGCTTTTCTGCCGTGAGACCAGAACGAAAATTCGTTTATCTGAATCGTGCCATCGAGGAGAAATTTGTAATACGGATGATAAGGATGTAACATGTATAGTTTGTTACTTTCGACGAACGTGGAGATTCTCTGTTGATTGGGTACGCTGTTGATTTCAATGGCTTACAAGGTGAACAATTTGGCGATTTTAGTGTCGACGCTGAGCAGATTACTGTGAACGTGTCCAAGTTTATTTTCAATAGGCAACAAATGCTCGACTATGGTATCCGTTACGGCAGAAAATGACGGTTTGATTTTCACTTCCACGTTCAACTGCTTGTAGTTTTCGTTCAGTTCTTGCAACTTGGCACCGAAAGAGGCCAGCGTCGATTCCTGCGTGGATTCCAGCACTCCAACTTGATCTCTGATGTTGACGACAATATTCTGAAGGTTCTCAACTTGATTCAATTTCGAGCTCTTCTCGGTAAGATCGTTCACGATGCTTCGCATCTCTGTAAACTGCGTGTGAAGATCCGTGACGCTCTGCGAAGTGGGCAACGTGGACACCAGCGAAGTAATTTCATCTCGTATCTGTTCCACGTTTGCCGTTTCCGTTTCTAGTCGTTTCAGAATTCGAGATATGTTTTTTTCAAAGCGTGTAATTCTTTGGAGGTGGGGAGATTGGCCACCCTACTCTCGAGATCGCTCAATGAACTTTTGATGTCGCTCGAATCGGATAGTGTCGTCACCGCCGTTTTCAATTTTTCCAAATCTTCCTTCGAAGGTACGCTCGTCCGTAACGATTCCAAGTCACCCTGTATGTTGTCCAGTACGTGATGAAAATGAGCAAGGTTCGATTCGACGTTCAAATTGTCTAAATATTCGATCTTCTGCTGAACCGTGCTTAACGTGTCTTGAATGCTCGTCAACGCACTTGCTTGAACGTGAATATTTTTAATTTCTTCGTTGATCAACTCCAAAGACGCCTGAAGTGTAGCGATGGTGGTTTGAATGTGTTCGAAATCTTGATAAGCCTCCAATTGAATTTTTATGTTCGCGACGCTTTTACCGATGACCTGCAGTTCGTCTGACGATGGTAGGTTCGTCATGGTGTCTTCCAAAGTCTGTAACTTGGATTTAATTTCTTCCAACGTGCTGGTGAATTCTTCTTGTAATTTGGAAACGACGACATGCAAGCGTTCTACATAGATATCATTCACGACGGTTTGAAGTTCAGAGAAATTATTTTCAATTGCGGAAGTTCGTTCTTCGATTTCAAGTTTCAATTTTTCCAAATCTTCATTTTTCGATTGAAATTGCTGTAATTTGGCCAAATCATTTTGAAGCGAATCCACGCTCAACTGTGTATTTTGAACGTTGTCGTAAGAAGGTACGTCAACATAATTTTTTATGAGCGTTTTCAGTTCGGAATCGATTTTCAGAATAGGATCGAGACATTGCGTTTGGAGCGTAGCGATCTCCGACTCTAAACTTTTGTTTAAGGTCTCCTGCAAAGCGATCAAATCGCTCCTCAACTTTTTAACTCGAACGTCCAGCATGAGAATCTCTTCTGCGTGGTCTACACGCTTGGTGTGGCCGAAAATGTCGTTAGGCATTTTGTTAACGGTTATTTATAATAGGATAGACGATTCGTAATTCTACGAAGAGAGGAATGAGTTTGTCGTAATCTCCTAGGAGTTCCACGTAAAGACAATCTCCTGCAGAAACATCGTACGACATGTTAGAAAGCATCTTGTCGTGCTTCATTCGAAAAATGTTCTTGCCGGTAGAAATTTTGATTTCGCCTGCGTTCTCCGGATTCACGATGATTTGAAGTTTCCCGCCGATCGGAATTTCGTAAAAATGTAAATTGTTGTTGAAGACGTAAAACATTTTACCCACATCCTCGTCCAATTTTGTCCAAATGCTGTTGAGGTGAACAATCAGTAGACCGTTGAGTTTAGATAACATGGAAGGTAGAAATTCATGATCTGTCGTCGTGCGGTGTACAGTCTCCATGGTTTGCTTTCGGAAACCAAAGAGATTCATTGTCCTTGATAGTTATTTATTGTGTATGTGAGATAGTTAAAGTTTATTTTTTTTCATTTGCATTGCCTACAATTTTTACTAATTTCTAAACGATAGTGTCCCCAAGGCAACGTGTGGATTCCACAAGACAAAATACATCTTTTATCGTCATGCGGATCTAATGCTACTTTCCTAACTTTGTTTGTTGTAATGACATGGTCTACACTTTGGATTCTTTGTTCTATACTTATTATCGTCAATTGTGAGTAAAGGCAATCGATGTAATCGTGGAAGGTGAGTTTGTTCTCCACCGTATTCTTGCACACACCTTTTGCTTTCTTCGTGACGCTACTTTCTGTTCTCATGGCATACATTTTCGAACGCAAACCCGCGAACTCGACAATAATATCACCGTTACATTCATCTTTCAGTTTACCTAGGACTTTATTGTTGAGGGAAGGAATCCCAAATCTGTTTGGTTGAGGATATGCAGAAGTATCGAAATACTCAAGCATGAAAGGATTTTTTATGTCTTCATAGAGGTTAGGTGTTTGTATTCTGTAAATGAAGCTGTCGGTGTCCGTGTACAAAAGTGACATCTTATCATTGAAGAAGGGTTTCATCACGTCGTAATGAAATTCGAACATGTAAAGTTTCGACAAGTCGAGAACCGTTGCGCCAACGTAAATTGGTTTTCTGAATTTCATCAATTTTATATCTAGATTGAAAAGTGCCAAATTCTCATTGTAAATTTTTCTCGACTTGAATCTAGGATCGGCCACCCACTTCATGCATTTATTTTTATCTGAAACCAATTTCACGTCTATATGATTCCGCACGTTTTCCATCGTCTTGCCATACACAGCGTTATTCATCAATTTAAAAAAATCTTTGTCTAAATCGGAAGTGGCAACCGTCCTATGTTGCGTGTTTGTTTCAATGTACGGTTTGAGCCACTCGGAATGTTTAAACCTGAGGACTCTTCTAATATTCGCTACCTTAGCACCCTTCCCGATCAAGAATCGGAGATTCGAGTAATGAACAACGTATCTCTTTTTGCCCTCTAGTGTCAATAAAAGCTTGCATTGATTAGAATGAGGCGAAGGTTTGAACTCGGATGCCGGTGGTAAATCGCTGAACAGATCGTGTAAATGGTCGGGGAATTCGATATCCACCTCTGCGAAGAAGCCATACTCACTATCGTCGAAATTTTCTACATCTATTGATGCCCATTCGAATCCCCCGTAAGGAAGTTTCTGTACCATGGCATGTCCGTAGAGATTATTAACGTCGGCGTAGAAGATGTAATTCGATGCACGATTTGAATCATAATCTTCTTTCATGTGCACGTTGTTGGCTTTTGCATATCTCTCCACACATTGTACCATCCCGCCCCGAATCCCCCTCTCGATGAAAAGTAACATGTCCACGTCCGATATCAGTTCCAGCTTGAGCCTTGTCTGGAATAACATTGCCGACCACGCTAATCCCGGTAGGCTGTAGAAATACGCTGGATCTAATTTATAAATATTCGTTGCCGTTTTCCTGAACGCTTGAAAAACATCCGCGAGTATCGTTACGTCTAATTTTAAGTAGGCATCGTGGTAGTCTCCGAGTGTCCTACATTCTAATATCTCCCACATGAGTTGCGCGTGTTGGTATTCTTCGTCCGTAATTCCTTTCTCTCTGAGTCTGCTGTAAAATTCTCTTGGAAGTGGGAGAGCGTCGTCATTAAATTTAGAATTATCACTAACATATTCGTAAGGATAAATCCCTTTACGTCTAACGAGTTCTATGTCTACGTTGGGAAAACTAGCTTTGGTAATTTTGAATTGTTCGTCTAAAAGTTTGCTGGCAAGAGCATCCAGGCTGGCAGAGAGAAATCTGTACGAATCCAGAAACCTCATCTCGATGGTATTTTTAGTCTCAGGAATCATAACTTTCTTACTTATAGACATGTATCGTTCTTCGTTTTGAGCAAGAATATCTACTTTTTGTGTGTCGTATCCGAGTTTCCTAATTAAGGGATGAAAGTCGTAATTAGAGCCATTGTGAAAGAATATGGGGACGAATTTTGGTTTTTGGATTTTGAGGTTGCATGCATTACAGATTCCGCTTATGAAGCGACCGTCCGTATGCGAATGGTGAAACACTTTACGATTGTCGTCCGTGAAGTGGTTATCGCACACAGGACACTTGACAGTGTCATAGTAATTTTGAAGTTCGATAGCAGATAACGGAAGCATCGGTTTCGATGTTTGCAGCATGCATCCAATTTTCCCAACCTCCTCGACCATCTTTTCGAAGAAGCGTTCGATTGCATCGGGTCCTCGGTATACGTACGGTTCATCTATTTTATCCTGTCGCACGACAACGTAACCGAAACTGTTTGGTTCGTGAAGTTGGTAAGGTGTGGTGGAAGAAACTTCGGGATCCGGATCGCAGTATGAGAGTGGTTTGAGGAACGCCTCGAAATCAGCAACGATGATGGCCGGATGTTCCGACAATGCCTTGTGCATATCCATGCCAATTTTAAACTTCCTGTTGATATTGCTCTTTCCAAATAAGCAATCTAAGACGTAATAGTAATACACAAGACTTGGGATTCCCTGCCCTCCAAAATAATTATCAATCCCGCTACCTGAAAATCCCACTAACTTCATTAATCGCCCACCATAATTTCCATATCAATCTAAGGCTCCCCACTCCAAAATTACTTATTACCCGTAACAATTCCCCTTACAATCTACAAATTACTATTTGTATAACAGCAATGGCTAATTGATGACGTAATTCAACTTGGGCCCTGTTTACTCAGTCAAATTTCCATCACAGTCTGCGCCCCGCTCCTGATTTAGAACTGTGACAAGGTGACAGGTGTAATGTAACTAACAGTTAAGTGTTAGGAATGGATGCATGTGTGCTGTGCATTTGAATTCCATGTGAATCAAATCTGTTCACTAATGTGAATATTAATATTATAGAATATAATATAATGGTTCAGGTGTGCGAAAAAGTAACCATGAGGACCTCAAGGTATCAATAAGAAAGAATTGGAAAGTTAAGTTGCATACGGAGATGTGTGTAATTAGTTTTGTTCTGGAATGTAGAAAAGGACCGGTTAAACCGTGCTGGGTTTCAATACTGTGTCCACCCGCCGTTGGATTCAAGCACTGCATCTAGTCGACGAGGCAAGGATTCCACGAGCAGATGTTTGGTCTTCTCCTTAAACTCTTCCGGACATCAAACACGTGAGCCAGTAGAGCTTTCTTTGTTCTCAGCTGTCTAGGTTCCCAATCTCTCACCATCAACGCCCAAATGTTTTCGATTGAAAGACTTCGCTGGCCAATCTACTCTTGAAATTCCTGGCTGCTGATTAAACCAGGTGGTGGTCGCTTTCGATGTATGGACGCTGCTGTTGTCTTGATCGAAAGTCACGTGAGGAATCTCATCTTCAGGGTGTCTCTCTCGCACGCTGGGAAGCATGTGGTTTTCCAGCACTGCGACGTATTCCTGTGAATTTATTCTCGAACACACTTCCACCAATCCATCCCCACACCGCCACGGATATCCTGCCGCTCCTAGGATGGGTAAAAATGTTCTCGTAGCCGTAGCGAGTGTTGTTGCGCCTACAAACATAAACCTGACCATTTTCGTCGCTCAAAATTACGTTCTGCCAAATTTCTTCAGGAGCTGGTAAATATTGTAAAGCAAAACTGATCCGTGCTTCGTGATGGAAATGCGTCATTGCTTCATTCTTTGCCGCTCGACGGTGTCGAACTGTTGCAGCATGGCACTCCAGTTTCAACTCTTGGCGAATCTTCGTTGCAGCCATGAAGGGATTGCCCTCGCTCATCTCAATGATGCCTGCATCTTCTTTCCTGGTTGTCTTCCTCGGCCGGCCTTTGTTGGGTCTTGACCTCATTCCTTGGTCACCTTCTTCCTCGTAACACCGAATCCAACGCCTGACGCATGAATCGTCCACACCTTATCATTGGTGCATGTAGAGTTTCACGCCCATTCTGATGCAAAAAGTTTCATTTTATAGGTTCCGTTGCAAGTGACATGCTCAAGGCGTAGATACGAGTAAAACTGCTGCAGGATCTCGAACGAAGCACCCACCGGGGCTCGAATTAAAGCCAAAGCGTGGTGCCAAAGGCAACCGTGACGTTACTGCATGGGAGATTTACGTCAAGCAGGGCCTGCGTGGTGTGTGCAAAGAAACTCACGCTTGCTTTAGAAAATAAGGATACTATTGAATCAATGCAATATAAACCGTAAAATATACATTATTATTGACTCATGCATCCCCTGAAAAAAATTGCATCGTTTTCTCTCACATTTCTGCCTGCAATGAATATAAATGTATAATCTATTAAATTAAGCAGGTGCATGCAGATTTAAAAATATTGATAATATGATTCAATTGAATTGAATTGAATTGTTGTTTTTTAAGTTCACTTTGTGCACAGAAAGGCTAATTGGGACTGGACCTACAGTTTATAGTGGGTTCCGAACCACTATGTGCCTCTACCAGGTATCTTACCCGTGAACCCTTGATTAAAAGGTGACGACTCTACGACTGCGCCATCGGGGAGGCCCTAGTCCTCTCACGGAGATAATTCGTTCAGAGCAATAGGAATGTCCTATCAAAACAATTGGGGAATATTATTTTCAATGTGGATATTCTTCGGAAAATATGTTTCTAACAACAGTTTACCTAAATAGTGGGGACGTGGGGTGAGAGATAGGGACGGAGTTGGAAGAGAGAGAGGGAAAGTACACAATTTTCTGTTCAGTGCGAACCTTTGGGATTGCTTTTTCCTAGCGCACCAAAAACACAATACGTATAACCCAAATACAACCCAAACCTTCAATGAAGAAATTGTGAGTCAATCACTCAACTGGAATAAAAAGTACGGATTTAAATCTAGCAGGCCAGAAGATAGTTATTGCGCTACCACGTGCTAATACAAAAAAAATCACTTTGCCCGCGAGAATTGTCATGCCTGAGTGACATGTAGTTTACGTTAGTTGTGAGAGTTGCTTCAATTCCATTGCCTGCCAAGAATAATGATAGCGCTGAAAGCGTAAAATACGTAAATGTGCATCTTTGGGGAGCTATGAGAAAAGTAGATCCTTGTGTTTTTTCTTTTCGAATTTTACTCATTTTTATGTCAACTTTTACATATAGCCAATGGCGACAGAGGATGAATGATGGATGCTCCAGGGAAATTGATGAAGATTGAAGAAACAACGAAAAAGAAAAACTCATAATTATCAGAGGCTAGGACCCAAGAACCCTGGCTACGCAGCATTTATCACGGATTGCTGCTAAATCCTTTCTTAGATATTTGAAATGAATGAACCCCCGCCCCCTCTACGAGAAAAAGAAAGACTATAGGATGTGAAACATTCACAATGTAATTGCATTGCTTTACATTGCTCTTGGCTGTATTCCAAATGTAGTAAGAGATCAGCAATGAGTTGGATTTTTTTTCAAGGTATAAGTGTATTTGAGCGCAAGGGCTACATATTTCATCATTTAAAAAGAGTTAATTTCGTCGTTACACTAGCAACACTAGCACCAGTCACGAATGCATGAATTTCTATTTCGGTTATTTTTCATCACTCTTCTTCCTCTTGAGTTAATCGCGATAATGCGGATGAATTATCAATTTATAAACTTGTGACGGGACAAACTCAGTGATACATTCATGCCTGACCAGATTTCGAATCTGGAACATATGACCTCGCTTCGCTAAAAAGGCTGGCAGAAATGTATCGGAAAAATATAGGAGCACCAAGAACCGGTTTCACTCAGCACAGACGATGAAATCATTTACAGAGACTTGCTGTGGCAGTGTTGCTCGCCACACCCTCCCCCTCGCTCGCAGGTAGCCTTCTCAGCACCCACATGCTGATGGAAGAGTACGGTCAAAAGCTGCACCTACTTTTCGTTTCAAGCATATTCCGTCTGGAAGGTTTCTGGCACCCCTTCGCCCCCTCCCTTCCCACCATGGTTAATGAATGAGACCCTTGCACTTTCAAAACCCTTATCGCAAGAAAAAGCTGGCATCAATTATACACCGCCATACAATAAGATCTACACGGGAAACATTTCCTAACATATTTTCTTGATTCGGACTAAGGGCAAATTAAAAATAGTCAAAGGAATTATACACAGGAGAATTAAATTACTGAAAATATGGAAAAGCGCGACACCGAATCTGTAATGAGTGCGAAGGGAAAAGAAAAGGAAAAAAAGTATAAAAAGTATTTGAATAACCAGATTAAGAGAGATAGTTATCACGGCTCGAACAATGCAAATGAAAAAAACGGAAAAAAACCTAATACGAATTGAAATATACGACAATCGGGAGTAGGCTGAAGGAAACAAATTTTAATAAACGTGGAAAGAAAACATAATCAAAGGAGCGCTGGTTCGATTCGCGACGGAAGCTCATATTTGTTGTTCGAATCCCATTCCACACTGTATGTCCAGATGCATTTACACTTAAAACAAACTTCGTGGAACTTTTTCCAAAACAGATGTCGCCAAGCATTTAAAAGCAAAAAGAATAACTCTGAAGAAAAAATGCCGAAAGGGTTATTGCAAAAAAAAAAAATGTGTAGGTGGTTATGGGGGTCAGAATCTTCTCTTTGGACTTACCTATGGTGGCAGGACCAACGAGAAAAAGATCTCGAAAAGAATAACTGCAACAATGGAGTTATTCTTTTCGAGTGATGTAAAAACCAATCACAACTTCCACGTCATTTTACTTTTGCCTTTCAAGGGTTGTTCCGAGCACACGTAAATTTTTAAGAAAATTTTTTATTTAAATTTATGCACAGATACATTAATGGAAACGGAACTTATGATCTAGAGTGGTGGGCCACCAGTGGGAATTGTATCTAGGACAGCTTGATTACAAGGCGACTTTAGGCTATCGGAAGGGACTTTTTTTTTTTTAATTGATAACAGAATTAGTCATAATGCTATCTTTTCGTCTGCAGGACTCTCTCATGGGAGGTGTCTAGTATCTGAGCTATAACGAAATCTGAGATACCTTCTATCTTCACATATTAGTTTGGAAGTGGTAAAAGAATAATAAAAAACTCAAGCATAAATGTTAATAACACTTGTTATTATTACCAGAGACATTCTCAAAATAAACTTGTTGTCCGTTGAAATCAAATCAAGAGGAAAGCAAGATCTCCACCCGGTCGTGTGAATCTGTGGCTAGATTCAAGAGTTGGAAACACTACGTTTCTCGCGAGCTGCTCTTCCTGGCAAAACTAGATGATATAAAATTCAGGGTTGCATAACCGTAAGGGGGGGCTTTTCCTTAGATTCCCAGTGTACTTGCGAACGATTTTTCCGAACACCGTCTACGACAGCCACATTCTGAACGAATTCACGTGGACGACCCAGCATCGTTTCCACACGCATTACTTTCTCAGCTGGGGTCTGATCTATCGATTTTGCTGCATCATCCCAACCTTCTTCATCATACACTGCAACATCAATTACTTGGTTCTGCATTATACGGTTTTGGAAAACAAGTTGAACGTCCTGAAAGATTTGTATCAGGACGTAACCGAAACTGATGCGTTTAAAACTCAATTTCTGCGCCTCCTGAGGACGGAAAAGAGAATATCGACTCAGTACAAAACCTTCGAACGGACGATCCTGCCCGATAATTTTCGTTTCCACCAGATTGTAGAGGGTAGCGAGCAGCAGCACCACGTGTGGTCTTGGGCCACGTACATCGATTCTCTCAACCTGGACGCAAGCAAAGAACGCTATTTCCCCAAAAAGGATTCTGCATTCGTTCGGGAGCGTATCAGTAGTGTAATTGATGATACAACCAGCACAGGAAAGTATGAACACCCCTCTGGCAGATTTGGCTACACTTAAAACAAGCTCAACATGCCCATATGAGCTTTTTGCTCAAGTGTGGAACCCTGTCTAATCCAAGATTTTTGTAAAAATGCCCTCGGGAATTTCCTGAGAAAGTATGACCCCCCTCAGATTGATTTGCCCACACTTATAAAAGGCACTTCTGTGAGATTGTTGTCCATAAATTTGTTAAAAATATGCCCCTCTTGATATTTTTTTTGGATACACTTAAAACTAAGCCAAACGTATTAACACACCCACACCCACCCACACCCACACACACACACACACACACACACACCCACCCACCCACACACACACACACACACACACACACCCACCGACCTCCCCCCCACCCGCACACACACCCACACCCACCCACACCCACACACACACACATACATATTTATTTCCGGTTTAAGTTCAATTGGGCACCAGGCTCAACTTGTATATCTAGTATTCAGATAATGTAATTCTTCTAGAATTGCTCTGTGACTCTCTCATTTCTTACATCATAAACATATGATTTTTCACCTATGAGAATAACACTACATATGGTGTCATCAGGGAGTGTATCGTGGAATTCACATATAAGTTTAATGTTTGTCCTGTCATTAACCACAACTTGTTTCCTTTTTGAGGTGTTGATGACAACATGGGTCTCTGTGCTTTGAATTCATCTGGTGTGTAATACATGTCAGTATTGCCCGAGCCTGGCTGATATTTCTACAGCACTGATGAGCAGGGATTTGGAACTGCATGTAAAACAATTCAGGAAATTTGTTACACTGATGAGAAGATCCTATTAAAAATTAAACTTGTTAGAATTGATTACTGACAAGAATAATAATTATGAAGAAACACAGTCCATATCTCTGACAGAGCTATGCTGTTAGGTACTGGCTTCAGAAAATTATACCCAAGCAGATTTCAACTACAAATATCTTGCCTGTTCCTACACACAGACCCGAGCCTGGCTGATATTTATACAGCACTGATCGACAGGGATTTGGAACTGCATGCAAAACAAGACAGGAAATTTGTTACACTGATGTGAAGAGCCTATTAAAAATTAAACTTGTTAGAATTGATTACTGACAAGAATAATAATTATGAAGAAACACAGTACCTATCTCTGACAGAGCTATGCTGTGATGAGGTACAGGCTTCAGAAAATTATACCCAAACAGATTTCAACCTTGCCTCTTCCTGCATACACACAGACCCGAGCCTGGCTGATATTTCTACAGCACTGATGAGCAGGGATTTGGAACTGCATGCAAAACAAGACAGGAAATGTGGCAGATATTATTATAGTGATGGCTGCAGAGAGAAGCAAGATTGTAACAAGAGAGACTGAAAAATACAGAAACATAACATCTCATATATCCAGATTGTTGCAGGTTGTCATATCTTATATAGGTTTGTTCCGAATATAATTATATTTTATTGATTATGACTAATGTAATAATTATGAAGAAACACAGTCCCTATCTCTGACAGAGCTATGTTGTGATGAGGTACAGGCTTCAGAAAATTATACCCAAGCAGATTTCAACCTTGCCTCTTCCTGCACACAGACCCGAGACATTTCTACAGCACTGATGAGCAGGGATTTGGAACTGCATGCAAAACAAGACAGGAAATTTGGCAGATATTGTTATAGTGATGGCAATGTTGCAGAGAGAAACAAGATTGTAACAAGAGAGACTGAAAAATACAGAAACATAACATCTCATACATCCAGATTGTTGCAGGTTGTCATATCTTATAGACGTTTGTTCTGAATATAATTATATTTTAATGATTATGACTAATGTAATAATTATGAAGAAACACAGTCTATATCTCTGACAGAGCTGCACTGATGAGCAGGGATGGAACTGCATGTAAAACAAGACAGGAAATTTGGCAGATATTGTTATAGTGATGGCTGCAGAGAGAAACAAGATTGTAACAAGAGAGCCTGAAAAATACAGAAACAATAAAACATCTCATACATCCAGATTGTTGCAGGTTGTCATATCTTATAGAGCTTTGTTCTGAATATAATTATATTTTATTGATTATGACTAATGTAATAATTATGAAGAAACACAGTCCCTATCTCTGACAGAGCTATGCTGTGATGAGGTACAAGCTTCAGAAAATTATACCCAAGCAGATTTCAACCTTGCCTCTTCCTGCATACAGACCCGAGCCTGGCTGATATTTCTACAGCACTGATGAGCAGGGATTTGGAACTGCATGCAAAACAAGACAGTATATTTGTTACACTGATGAGAAGAGCATATTAAAAATTAAACTTGTTAGAATTGATTACTGACAAGACTAATAATTATGAAGAAACACAGTACCTATCTCTGACAGAGCTATGCTGTGATGAGATACAGGCTTCAAAAAATTATACCCAAGCAGATTTCAACCTTGCCTCTTCCTACATACAGACCAGAGCCTGGCTGATATTTCTACAAGGCAGGGATTTGGAACTGCATGCAAAACAAGACAGGAAATTTTTTACACAGATAAGAAGATCCTATTAAAAATTAACCTTGTTAGAATTGATTACTAACAAGAATAATAATTATGAAGAAACACAGTCCCTATCTCTGACAGAGCTATGCTGTGATGCTATTATTAGGTACAGGCTTCAGAAAATTATACCCAAGCAGATTTCAAACAAATATCTTGCCTCTTCCTGCATACAGACCCGAGCCTGGCTGATATTTCTACAGCACTGATGAGCAGGGATTTGGAACTGCATGTAAAACAAGACAGGAAATTTTTTATCACTGATGAGAAGAGCCTATTAATAATTAAACTTGTTAGAATTGATTACTGACAATTATTGATTACAGATATGTTTGCATCGATTATACAATTGTTAGAGCATATAATCATAGAGCATGTGGCAGAGTGATGGCAATGTTGCAGAGAGAAACAAGATTGTAACAAGAGAGACTGTAAAATACAGAAACATAACATCTCATACATCAAGATTGTTGCAGGTTGTCATATCTTATAGAGGTTTGTTCAAGAAATTATACCCAAGCAGATTTCAACTATAAATATCTTGGCTGTTCCTACACACAGACAAATTTGGCAGATATTGTTATAGTGATGGCTGCAGAGAGAAACAAGATTGTAACAAGAGAGCCTGAAAAATACAGAAACAATAAAACATCTCATACATCCAGATTGTTGCAGGTTGTCATATCTTATAGAGCTTTGTTCTGAATATAATTATATTTTATTGATTATGACTAATGTAATAATTATGAAGAAACACAGTCCCTATCTCTGACAGAGCTATGCTGTGATGAGGTACAAGCTTCAGAAAATTATACCCAAGCAGATTTCAACCTTGCCTCTTCCTGCATACATATGTCATATCTTATAGCATACGTTGTCATATAAGATATGACAACCTGCAACAATCTGGATGTATGAGATGTTTTATTGCATTTATATTTCTGTATTTGTCAGGCTCTCTTGTTACAATCTTGTTTCTCTCTGCAACATTGCCATCACTATAATAATATCTGCCACATTTTCTATGATTATATGCTCTAACAACATATCTGTAATCAATAACTTGTCAGTAATCAATTATAACAAGTTTAACTTTTAATAGGCTCTTCCTGTCTTGTTTTACATGCAGTTCCAAATCCCTGCCCATCAGTGCTGTAGAAATATCAGCCAGGCTCGGGTCTATGTGTAGGAAGAGGCAAGATATTTGTTTGAAATCTGCTTGGGTATAATTTTCTGAAGCCTGTACCTAATAATAGCATCACAGCATAGCTCTGTCAGAGATAGGGACATTGAGTATAAAATTCTTGTCAGTAATCAATTCTAACAAGTTTAATTTTTAATAGGCTCTTCTCTTCCTGTCTTGTTTTACATGCAATTCCAAATCCCTGCCCATCAGTGCTGTAGAAATATCAGCGAGGCTCGGGTCTGTATGCAGGAAGAGGCAAGATATTTGTTTGAAATCTGCTTGGGTACTGAACAAACCTCTATAAGATATGACAACCTGCAACAATCTGGATGTATGAGATGTTTCTGTATTTTTCAGGCTCTCTTGTTACAATCTTGTTTCTCTCTGCATATCTGCCACATGTTCTATGATTATATGCTCTAACAACTTATCTGTAATCAATAATTGTCAGTAATCAATTCTAACAAATTTAATTTTTAATAGCCTCTTCTCATCCGTGTAACAAATTTCCTGTCTTGTTTTACATGCAGTTCCAAATCCCTGCCCTGTAGAAATATCAGCCAGGCTCGGGTCTGTGTGTAGGAACAGCCAAGATATTTATAGTTGAAATCTGCTTGGGTATAATTTCTTGAACAAACCTCTATAAGATATGACAACCTGCAACAATCTGGATGAATGAGATGTTATGTTTCTGTATTTTACAGTCTCTCTTGTTACAATCTTGTTTCTCTCTGCAACATTGCCATCACTCTGCCACATGTTCTATGATTATATGCTCTAACAATTGTATAATCGATGCAAACATATCTGTAATCAATAATTGTCAGTAATCAATTCCAACAAGTTTAATTATTAATAGGCTCTTCTCATCAGTGTAACAAATTTCCTGTCTTGTTTTACATGCAGTTCCAAACCCCTGCTCATCAGTGCTGTAGAAATATCAGCCTGGCTCGGGTCTGTATGCAGGAAGAGGCAAAATATTTGTTTGAAATCTGCTTGGGTGCCTGTACCTAATAATAGCATCACAGCATAGCTCTGTCAGAGATAGGGACTGTGTTTCTTCATAATTATTATTCTTGTCAGTAATCAATTCTAACAAGTTTAATTTTTTATAGGATCTTCTCATCAGTGTTACAAATTTCCTGTCTTGTTTTGCATGCAGTTCCAAATCCCTGCTCATCAGTGCTGTAGAAATGGCTCGGGTCTGTGTGCAGGAAGAGGCAAGGTTGAAATCTGCTTGGGTATAATTTTCTGAAGCCTGTACCTCATCACAGCATAGCTCTGTCAGAGATAGGGACTGTGTTTCTTCATAATTATTACATTAGTCATAATCAATAAAATATAATTATATTCGGAACAAACCTATATAAGATATGACAACCTGCAACAATCTGGATGTATGAGATGTTATGTTTCTGTATTTTCAGTCTCTCTTGTTACAATCTTGCTTCTCTCTGCAGCCATCACTATAATAATATCTGCCACATTTCCTGTCTTGTTTTGCATGCAGTTCCAAATCCCTGCTCATCAGTGCTGTAGAAATATCAGCCAGGCTCGGGTCTGTGTGTATGCAGGAAGAGGCAAGGTTGAAATCTGTTTGGGTATAATTTTCTGAAGCCTGTACCTCATCACAGCATAGCTCTGTCAGAGATAGGTACTGTGTTTCTTCATAATTATTATTCTTGTCAGTAATCAATTCTAACAAGTTTAATTTTTAATAGGCTCTTCACATCAGTGTAACAAATTTCCTGTCTTGTTTTGCATGCAGTTCCAAATCCCTGTCCATCAGTGCTGTAGAAATATCAGCCAGGCTCGGGTTTGTGTGTAGGAACAGGCAAGATATTTGTAGTTGAAATCTGCTTGGGTATAATTTTCTGAAGCCAGTACCTAACAGCATAGCTCTGTCAGAGATATGGACTGTGTTTCTTCATAATTATTATTCTTGTCAGTAATCAATTCTAACAAGTTTAATTTTTAATAGGATCTTCTCATCAGTGTAACAAATTTCCTGAATTGTTTTACATGCAGTTCCAAGTCCCTGCTCATCAGTGCTGTAGAAATATCAGCCAGGCTCGGGCAATACTGACATGTATTACTCACCAGATGAATTCAAAGCACAGAGACCCATGTTGTCATCAACACCTCAAAAAGGAAACAAGTTGTGGTTAATGACAGGACAAACATTAAACTTATCTGTGAATTCCACGATACACTCCCTGATGACACCATATGTAGTGTTATTCTCATAGGTGAAAAATCATATGTTTATGATGTAAGAAATGAGAGAGTCACAGAGCAATTCTAGAAGAATTACATTATCTGAATACTAGATATACAAGTTGAGCCTGGTGCCCAATTGAACTTAAACCGGAAATAAATATGTATGTGTGTGTGTGTGGGTGTGGGTGGGTGTGGGTGTGTGTGCGGGTGGGGGGGAGGTCGGTGGGTGTGTGTGTGTGTGTGTGTGTGTGTGGGTGGGTGGGTGTGTGTGTGTGTGTGTGTGTGTGTGGGTGTGGGTGGGTGTGGGTGTGTTAATACGTTTGGCTTAGTTTTAAGTGTATCCAAAAAAAATATCAAGAGGGGCATATTTTTAACAAATTTATGGACAACAATCTCACAGAAGTGCCTTTTATAAGTGTAGGCAAATCAATCTGAGGGGGTCATACTTTCTCAGGAAATTCCCGAGGGCATTTTTACAAAAATCTTGGATTAGACAGGGTTCCACACTTGAGCAAAAAGCTCATATGGGCATGTTGAGCTTGTTTTAAGTGTAGCCAAATCTGCCAGAGGGGGGTTCATACTTTCCTGTGCTGGTTGTATCATCAATTACACTACTCGTATCGAACGCGTAAACTGGGTAAAGATCCCCACACCGTGGGTCGATTTCGTGCGAACGCTTTTTTCTTATTTTCACATGAAAGATCGCAATTTCGGAGCCCGGCAATTTGGAACAGAGGCAAATACCGTGAAAGCGGTCGTTTCTCCAAAATTGGGATTCAGCTTGATCCTCGCCCAGATCGACCAGCAGGAGAACGAAGCGTGCTTGCTCCATTTCATCCCAGGCGTTCGAATTGAATTCTCCTGGTGCGACGTACCGGACTCGTGCTGCGAATTTTGCCACACGATGTGTTTCCTGCAAACACAACCCCAACGCTCATTTCTTCGGATTTGAAAGTTATACTCGTAGGCGCCGAACCTTCCTCTTTGCAACCCATCACGAACTACAGAGTGTGTAAAAAATGCCGTGCCTGGTTTAGATCGTCGTCCGATGTCGATGCTGCAAATTAAAAAAAATGATAGGTCACTGAAGATCGTAAAAAAATCGTAAGATAGGTTAAGTTATATCACGTAAGATCGTGATCGAGTAAGATGTTGGCAACACTGCGAGAAAATAAGGCTTGTGTCTTACAAGAGCAAACCATTAAGTCGAGCCCCACTGAGCCCCACTTTCGGTTGGTGAACTCTCTCCATTTGGGTCTACTACAGTTCGGTTTGCAAATAAAAAAAATGATAGATTAAGTTATATCACTGAAGATCGTAAAAAAAATCGTAAGATAGGTTAAGTTATATCACGTAAGATCGTGATCGAGTGAGGTGTTGGCAACACTGCGAGAAAATGGGGCTTATGCCTTACAAAAGAAAACCATTAAGTCGAGCCCCACCGAGCCCCACTCCGAGCTCCACTTTCGGGCGTAGAACTGTCCATTTGGGTCTACTCTAAAGTAGGTCAAAGCATGTAGAGGCTCTCGTGTAGTTTAACACGTAATAAAAAAGAAGGATAGGTTAAGTTATATCACGTAAGATCGTGATATACCTACCAAGAGTGAGTGGGAAAAAAGGGAAATTTTACTAAAACATCGCTAAACGCTAAAATATTGACAAAAAAATGTCAAACTATATAAAAAACTGATATTCAATTGATAAAAAAAGAAGCTACAAATGCATACCTACCAAGTGTGAGTGGGAAAAAAGGGAAATTTTACTAAAACATCGCTAAACGCTAAAACATCGACAAAAAATTGTCAAAATATGTCAAAAACTGACATTCAATTGATAAAAAATAGAGGCTACAAATGCATACCTACAAAGTGTTGCGTAGAAACAATAAGTTTACACTACTCATCTGTGTGCTATTGATCTGTGAGAAATATAATGAAGCAAGACAATTAAGAATTGAAGGAAACAATGTGTGCTGCAAAAAAAATCCGTGGCAACAGTTGCTAAGGACGTAAGAAAAGGGCATTTTTACCCTTAAGAAAGGGCCGATTGTGTGATTTTTGAATTTTCTCGGCCTTTTGGGACAATTTCATGGAGGGTCGTAATCGGACATTTTTCTCCTCCGCGGCTTCCTTCATGGAGAACATTTATGTCAGTGAGTCAGTCAGTGGTGGAATTGGGGCTTTATATACTGGGTTATTTTTTTAACCTGAATCATTTGAATATCTTTAAAAAAATCATCCTACAAAAAAATGTTCCAAATAAAAAGTTGATAGTTTGGAGGGGGAAGTTTAGTGGTGCAACAAAAGAACACCCCCTCCCCCTCTTGTAGGTGGGGCGGGGGGCAACTTTGAAATTTCAAATAGAAACCCCTATTTTTTATTAAAGATTCGGATTTTACGGAAAAAAAATACATAAGTTTTGTCTGAAACATTTTTTCGATTCGTGATAGATGGCGCTATAATCGACAAATTTTCATTTCTTGAATGTTTACACTTTAAAGCCAATGTATTTCATTTCGCAATTTATTTAAATTCAAAAAATAAAACATTTTTGTTCCAGGACTTGAAATTGTTGTAAAACAAATAAATTTATTTTGAAAATACAAAATTACTCGACAATTCTTAGCTCTAGATATCTCGATGTCTAGTAAACTACATTCACTTCTCAATTACATTAAGTGCTCAAAATGGCGACCTTCAACTTCAATACATTTATTGATCCGCGCTTCGAATGAATGTACACAACTCAAAAGTACCTCTGGTTCAATTATGGCACAAGCGTTTTGGATTCGCTCTATCATATTTTCACGAGTAGTTGGAAATTCTCGATACACTTTATCTTTTAGGTAACCCCACAAAAAGAAATCTGGTGAAGTAAGATCTGGTGATCTGGCAGGCCAATTTACAGGACCAGCTCTGCGATCCATCGGCCATTGAAGTCACGGTCGAGTACTTCACGTACTGCTCTCGAATAGTGCGCTGGACATCCATCCTGCTGAAACCACATGTTCTGTCTCAGTTTCAGGTTAAGATCTTCAAGTAATATTGGCAGTTCATCTTGAAGAATGTCGCGGTACTGTTGACCATTCAAATTTCCATTAATGAAGTAGGGACCGATGAGTTTGTCATCAATAATTCCACACCACACGTATACAGTCCATGGACGCTGATGCTCAACTTGGCGCAGCCAGTGCGGATTTTCGACACTCCAGTAATGCATATTATGCCGATTGACCGTTCCGTGGTTTGTAAAAGATGACTCATCAGAGAACAATACCAGACGAAAGAAATTTGGGTTTATTTGTATTTGTTCACGTGCCCACTGACAAAACGTCACTCGATTTTGAAAATCATCGCCATGAAGTTCTTGATGCAATGACACATGATATGGATGATATTTATGACACTGTAAAATCTTCAAAACACTGCTCTGGGACAATCCGGAATTTCGAGCTACTTCGTGAGCTGACATGAGGATCATGGCCACAGCAGCTAACACATTAATTTCATTTTCTTCTCCAGTTACTGTTCTTCGACGGGTCCTTTGTTTAGGTTTAACACTTCCTTCATTAGTAAATTGATTGACTGTACCTTGAAACGAAGCGAAAGAACGCACCCTGTCTGGAAAACGCTAAGCATAAACAACGACAGCTTGACGGAGATTCCTGCCAGATTCTCCATACACGAGAACCATTTCAATTTTCTCTTCTACAGTTAATACATCCATTGATGTTAAAAGTATCAACAGCTTAGTCAAATTAATCGCTCGGAGCATTCTTGTGATCTAAAAAACAATGATAAACAAACAATGATTTAACAGGAAAAGTCTAAAAAGGAACTGTTTCTTGACATTGTTTTATTTTTTTATTTTTTTTTTCTGTTGTAGCTTTGTTAAGCATCTTTGACACAACATTAAAGAAATTAAACAAATATCGAATCTAACTTTTAAATGTTGTTATCAAGAATTCGTACACAGTTCATGCAAGAGAATGTTTTACTTTTTGAATTTAAATGAATTGCGAAATGAAATACATTCGTTTTAAAGTGTAAACATTTGAGAAATGAAAATTTGTCGATTATAGCGCCATCTATCACGAATCGAAAAAAATGTTTCAGACAAAACTTATGTATTTTTTCCCGTAAAATCTGAATCTGTAATAAAAAATAGGGGTTTCTATTTGAAATTTCAAAGTTGCCCCCCGCCTCATCTACAAGAGGGGGAGGGGGTGTTCTTTTGTTGCACCACTAAACTTCCCCCTCCAAACTATCAACTTTTTATTTGGAACATATTTTTGTAGGATGATTTTTTTTTCAAGATATTCAAATGATTCAGGTTAAAAAAATCACCCAGTATATTGGACAATTACAAACAACTGAAGGCCATGTACAAATAACTAGTTTCGCTCCTACCTTAAATTCAATATTCGATAAAATAGTTCAAAAATTGATTCTATGAAGTATTCCGTGATTCAAAAGATAATTATTTCATATGTTTGTGCATCTATTGCTTTTGCATGTTCCAGAGAAAATAATACATAATTGTAACAGATTATTAAAACGGACAAGGATTTAAAAACTTATCATCATTTTAACTTACCAAGAACACATTTACTCGTAATTCAATTATAATAATTGATTCTATGAAGTATTCGTAATATTAGTCAAGAATTTAAATCATACTTTGATGTACGTACGTGTTTTGGAAGGGAAAATAAAATTTTAGTAAAGATATAATTAATACGGGTTGAAAAGGTATTTACGACATATGATTTTACACATATCCACAAATGTTCTTGCAAGGTAAGTCATATTACTCATTTCAATTCGAAAACGTGCAATATTTGGATCGCTTCACAAAAAGTGTTTTTTGAAATAACTTTTGTAATTACACAAAAACGTTTAACACTTTTCGTTGATGCAAATTTGCGCCATTTCTCTCTCGCATTGTTGCTACGCTACATATGTAACAATATAATAGTATTTGTAATTGCTAACCGAGAATCGAAGTGGGAATTAAAATTCATCATTATTATTGAAGAATATATAAAGGAAATATAAGTATTTTTTATTTCATTAAAATACTAAGAAATATTGAAGTTTTTGGTTAAAATTATTTCACTGGATCCTCGATACTCAAAGATTAAATGCAATAAAAATTAAATGCAGACATTAGACTGATATTGTGTAGCACAAAACAAGAAGCGTATTGATTGATTCGGATTTCCGTTCTGGGTAACAAATAAGTACTTATTAAAATTTAGTATTATCACTAGCTTAACCCAAAAATATTGCCTTTGTCATGTTTTCGTTTTCTTGTATGTATACTGCTTTCAATGTACTAACATCTGCATAGTCATCATGCAGGATGTTTCACTAGCTTTCTGCCCCTAATTTTTGTTTATAAATATCCAACTATTGATCATATTGCAATGAAATTTGCTACGGACATACCTTGGTGTATGAGAATCATGGTGACGTCACAGCGAGTGTTGGAAGTTTTCGCCATTAGCATCAATGCACGTCTGCCTGCACACGGCCATCCATGTTACAGAAGGCAGCCACCAACACATCAGGAGTCACAAAGTCAATTTCCTGCCGAATGCTGTCTTTCAGTTCCATGATAGTCCCTGCCTTGTTGCGATAGACCTGTACTTTTCCAGTACGTGTAAACGATAAACACACACTGTTCCGCTGAGTAGACTCATACTCTACTACTTTGTCACTGTAGTGTAATCATGAACCACAGATCGTAATCACGAACTTTCAACTGATCCCAAACAAACACGAACCACTATTACTCGCTTCACAACAGCAGGACCAATAACTCAGACTGAAAGCACACGTTCGTACGATTGACATTTAAAGGACAGAATCGCCCAGATGCACTCACTTGCCACACAAGGACTAGAGAGACTGTGGCGCCATATCCAATGACGTCACCATACTACTCATACACCAAAGTATGTCCGTAGCAAATTTCGTTACATTATGACCAGTAGTTTCATTTTTATAAGCGTATATCGGGGGCCGAGAGCTAGTGAAACATCCTGTATTATTCTCTGCATTCACTCTTATATTCTGATTTCCAGGTATCGTATCTTGGGGAGTAGGTTGTGCTGATCCCGAATATCCTGGTGTGTACACCAACGTCACACAGTACTTGGCCTGGATACTGAACAACACAGCAGATGCGAAGTACTGCAAGTATTAAAAGAGACAATAAAAAATATTAGTGAATACCACATATTAAAAAGAAAAAAAACATTACGTGTGTCACCTGATATTCAGCTGCTGAACTCCAACTGACGACCATATTAAGAAACGCTGGATATCACAACGTGTAAAATGTTACGAAGCGTAATATTTCACTTAAACCTGAAACCGGTTTTAATAGTTTATCACATTGTATAAATATAGATTTCTTTCTTCCTTTTTAACACGTACACATGAAATATGAACATGATTTAGTGTTCAATTAGTCTAACAATCATTGTAATAAAATTATGTAATTAGTATGTAATTGGTTTATATATGGATCAATAAATACTTGCGTGTTTTTTCTCTCTCTTCATTTATTAACACCTAACGTATATGAAGAGTATGACAAAAATACGACGGATTGGTTAGCACATCGCGCTACGACGCCAGGGGTTCTGAGTTCTGTTTGTTAGTATCCATCCATCAATTTCATCATATCATAACTCGTTAACATCGTTGCAAATTACTCAAAAGTGGCACAAGAAACATAGTAAAATAAAGCAAATCAATCAATCATAACAGAAATACATGTGCAATTTGAAGGCTTGTGCGAAACTGTAATAATTAAATCGGATTATTAAGGCTAGTTGTGTAAATGGTTCAGAAATGTTTTAAATATCGTTATCTTTGAAGATTAACAGCAATGAACATTTCCACTTTGACATGAAAAACGTTTTAAATCCATTCATCTTACGGATAATGACACAAAAATGAGATGTGCCAAAATCGGCGATATTTGTTTTCGTTCTCGAGAAACACGCCTTCGAACACCGCTGAAATTCACCTCCTACGTCACTGACTTGAAACTGTCCTCTGCACAGACTAGAGTTGCTTTGACATCATCACTTAAATATGCGTGCATATGCTTCTCTTTCCGTAAACATAGCATGGGCCGTGAAGGCGACACCAAAAAGTCATTTGTATAAAACAAGTATCTTATAACTTCCAGTGCAAAAATGTGTGCTCCATTTCTGAGATGAAATATGCCCTGACAGTATCGTAGTATATTTTACTATAATTCAGTCACTCGGTAGAGGGTTTTCCCATTAGGCTGAACACATGAATAGCCTTGTTCATTCCCAATACTTAGGTTGGTTCTGACTGGCAAGAACTTTTTGTTACAAGAATGCCTTTTCTGGAATTACAATTATTTTAGTCATAATATTTTCTTCGCAAATTTTAAAATAACAATATGTTTAGGACAGTATGGTTTACAAGCCATTTTTTTAATATAAGATGTTATTTGGTTAAAAAGGTAGGCGGAGTTTATAAATTTCCTGATATAAACGACAGTTTTCTTCAGTTAATATATATATTGCACATTTATATATTTGTCCTACTTTTACGTCGCTTTTTCGACACTTTGTTTAACCGCAACTGAGAACGTATGGTTATTATGTATCTTCTCTAACGTCACATTTCTTTCCACTTTTGGCTAATTGCGACAATGAAGATGAATGACTACAAGCAGTATTGGAAGTCGGGGTGCGGGTGAAACTCCCCCACCACACACACACACACGCACTACCTCCACCACCACCAACCAGCACAATCTAAATATCATGCAACCTTCACACGATACGAAACGAAACGTTCGATCTGTCCCGTCTCATTTCGAAAACATTCGCTTGTTCCGTCTCCATTTATGAAATGAAATGGGAAATGTCTAGTCTCGTGAGCAACACTAACGTTAACAATAGAAGCAATCCCTAGCTGTCCTTAAAGTCTCTAGAAAACATCCCCCAACTTAACAATATCCACTTCAATGAAAGGACATTCACAAAGGAACAGCTATGCCCAGGTAGAGAGTCAAACCTGGAACATGTGATAAATCATGAATTTTGTGTATACTGCTGGACAAAAAAAACCGGACACTTGCATTTTTTGTGATAACGCATAAATTCTGATTCGAAGGCTAAGTAAATGTTGCAGAAATTATTGGAAATAAGAAATCCTGAATATATTCAACAGAAAGCAAATTAAAATTTATTGTTAATAAGTTAAATTAGAACATAAACGAAAGTTACAGAAAACTACCAAAAAAAATCTTAGCAATATTTTTTTTTTAATATTGTTAACTGGTACTGGTGGGGTCTAATAGCGGGTGTTACCTCCCCTGCCATCAATTACAGCTTGTAACCGCCGTGGCATACTTCGAATAAGGTTGGCAATCACTTCTTGGTCCAATTGCTCCCATTCTTCTTGAATAGCACGTCTTAGCTCTTCAATTGTTTCTGGAACTATTGCGCGGTTTCTGATATGTCGTTTCAGTTGATCCCAGACGTACTCTATCGGATTTAGGTCCGGACTTTGTGGTGGCCATTCTAATCGCGTAATCGCAACTTCGTCCAAGTACTCCGTGACAATATTCGCAACGTGAGGACGCACATTGCCATGCATAAAAACAAAGTCCGGGCCTATGAATGGTGCATATGGTACTACATGATCTGCCACACATTCTGTAATATACCTGCAAGCTGCCATTGCCTCATTATCTACAAGAACCAACTCTGTACGTCCTTGTAAAGAGATACCTCCCCAGACCATGACACTACCACCTCCAAAGGGTGTTATTTCAACGAAACAACATTGTGCATAACGCTCATTAGGTCTTCTATACACATGTTCAAGCCCGTCTGATGAACGTAGGTTGAATTCTGACTCATCAGAGAATAAAACCTTTTCCCACTGCTCCACATTCCAACGTAAGTGTTTTGTAGAAAATTCCAGTCTTCGCTTCCGGTGACGTGCTAACAACCTGGGACCTGCAGCCGGCCTCCGAGATGATAAACCACTTTCATTCAGTCTTCTACGAACTGTTCGTGAAGAAACCACAGTTCTATGAACATTTCTCAAATGCTGTGCCACAATATTTGAAGTCGTACGACGGTCTCTTAAGACTATGATACGCATTAAACGATCTTCCCGTGCTGTTGTGCATCGTTTCTGACCAGAACCCGGTCTTCTACCATAGGAACCGGTTGCGTCATACCGTCTGAGACCTTCATGGATAGTACTTCGTGCTATATTTAGCACCCTAGCAATATAGTGTACACTACGACCATCATCGCGAAGAGCTACTGCTTTTACACTACCTCTTCACGTCTCATTTTCAAGCTAGCAGCAAACTTACAATACACTTGCAAGAAAAATACCAGCAATGACAATGTCAATAATATATGTTACTATGGCTACTATGAACCAAAATTCATGCCTCTCTAGACATTAAACAAAATAACATCAACAGGAATTGAAAATCAATAAATTAAAACAAAATTGCATGAAATTAATTTTGAGCCTACTAAGTGTTCCAAATAAGTAAATACGAGTAAATAAATAAATAAATAGATAAATAATAAACGGAAAACTGTGGAAAATGTTCAATAATGAATGTTCAATTGTTCAATACTTAACTGAGAGCGTAATTCATAAGTAATTGCAATTCAGATGTCAAATATTAAGGTGTCCGTTTTTTTTTGTCCAGCAGTATATAATAATTACAACGCCAGTTCATTCGTGGTAATTCTGAATCGGCGGTTTGGTTTGCATATATATGCAGGATAATATTCAGTTTTCGAGGACTCGTGGCGTCGAAACAAGGAGTCAAACAAACAAACCAAAATAATAGTAATAATAATAATTAAGAAAAGTTTTTTGTCTTTATAATCCGTACGCACTGTAAAAGTTTCTACAGTAACCCTTTGCATACGTTGTAAATTCTATATTTTTCGAGACTTGAGACGAGAACAAAGATTGCCCTCTGAAACCGAGACGAGAAGGAGACGGATGTTTATTAATCGATACGAGACTGTCAACGAGACATTTACAAATAAACACGAGACAGACATTTACAACTCTCAACTTTCAACTCTCGTGATGTTGTGAACCAACGAATTAATGCTTTCCGGGTAAAGAGATGAGGAGGTTTTTTTTTTGCAGTACAAAATTCAAAATGTATCGTACCATTTCAGTATGGGATATAATGTTATACAAATTATTTCCTTCTAATAATTATACATAAACCAAGCATTGATATGTACTGTGCAACTTATGTAATGTTCTCAGTGTATTTTCTCTTATCTTCACAAAAATATTTGATCATAATTTGCGCAACAGAAATGAAACACAAACTGAAATTGCTTTATGGAAAAGAAAGTTAAGTAGGCTTTATAAATAAAGTGAAGAATGTGAAAATTATTATTTTGCACTACATATTTAACGGTAAATTTCGATAAATAAGTTTAAAATATATTTTTTGAAAATTTGGTCAGTAACCCATTTTACAAGCAATATTTTTCGCATGACCTGAACCTTTTCATTTATCTTGCACGTGAGCAACAGGAATATTTAATAAAAGTATGATCATTACAAAGCATATCTATCCATCCCACTATCGCTCCTTCTTCTATTATTTAAATCTGTACTGATTTGTAAAACTGCTGCACACGTTGGCTCTCCGTGGCAGCCCCCAGTAAACTGGACGCTCGGAAACAGACGACAAAGGAGCTCTCACGAAGTAGTGACGTATTAACATGGTGGGGTGTGTTTTTAGCGCAACGCTAGCCTCGCAACTTTGGAAGTCTCCTTTTTGCCTTAAATTGAACGCAGAGAAACGCGAGAACTTGCAGGGATCATTTTTCCAGAGTGTAGTTTTTAAAATTGCTATAAAAAAATTGAGTGGAAATGTCCATTATGAGTACCGTGGTAATTGTATATTAATGTTGATGGCATATTTTGTACATTTCATAAAAGAAGACTTCCAGACCATTTTTCCTGTTTCAACGTTACCAGTTTCTTAAACTTTAACTTATTTAACCTAAAAGCTTCCATACATCCATTAATAACAGGAACATACTATTTATTTGTTTTTCATTACAATATGATTACTAATTTTAAAAAAAACTTCTACACAAAAAGAAAGGAGTGGAGAGACATTTCACATTCAATATACTTCCAAATCCCACGCAAATATGAATGCATGTACACACATTTACTTATGTTGTTTTTCTTGTTTACAAGAGGGTCGCATATGTCGACATGCCGCTCTCTGGCTATAGGACTATTTCATGTGACATCTGTGTGTTTAACGTCGCCATGTTTGTGATCCACTGCTTCCATTCTATACAGGGTGGTGCAAAATTCCGTTTACAACGCGGAAGAGGTGAATCGCCAAGTGAAATGAAGACGAAAATGTAAATGGAATTTTGTCGAATGACTCACCGTGTCAGAGCTAGAGGATGCCGAAATTGTGTTTAAATGGACTTCACACCTCAATATCCGGACAAATAGTACTAATAAAGAAGATGCGGCACGATATCCCCAAAGAAAACACACCTGGGCTAGCGAATGATGTACAAATCGCGTGTCGAAAATGAATGCGGTAGGGATTACGTATGTCCGACATGGTCACTTGGTCCTCGGACGAGGCGAAGTTTCACCTATCGGAATTAGTAAATTTTCAATATTCCCGTATTTGAGCAAGTGAAAATCTCATATGACGTGAACATAAATTACATGTATTTGAAATCAAAATTCTTATGAAAATATTGGACCTAGAAGGGATGAGGAGACGGTTGAATGGAGAAGGTTACTTAATGTAGAACCAGCACAATTTGTATTCCTGTCCAGATATTATTAGATAAATCAAGAAGACTTAGGTATATGACCCGAATGGGAGAGGAAAGAAGAGTTTACAGGATTCTTGTTGGGAAACCTGTTGGTATGATACCAGTAGGAAGGTCAAAACGAAGATGGAGGGATAATGTTGAGATAGACCTAAAGGATATCGGTAAGGATGGAAAAGATTGGATTGATCTTACCCAGGATAGGGAGAGATAAAAGGCTTGTGCTGCCGCAATCATAAACTTTTGGGTTTAAGAAAGCTAGAGAGTTAGTTAGTTGAAACAGAACGACCACTTCGAGCCTGCCCAAATACCCTGCGACCTGCCCCATAATATAGCTAGTGCATTTCTTCATTCACCTGGATGTAGCTAACGAATTCGCAAGTGGTTTTGTCCCACTCCAGGTCCTCAGAATGTGTATATTTGTGCACTGCCTTGTTTTGAAACTTGTTTCTTTGTTCGAACATTTGAGAGTTTTATCGTTGTGGCCGCGGTGGCTCAGACAGTCTCGTTCGGGACGCGGTATCGAGCAGACATGTTCGTGACTACTCACGCTGCGAGTTCCGTGAGTCAGCTTCCTTACGCGACTAACGTTCGTCTTGGTGAAAATTCAGTGAGTAAAATGGTTCTGAAACGCGTGAATACGTTGAAATTGAACTTTCAAACAGTAACACGGAAACCCACTACATTGGATCTTCACCGATGGATCAGCGAGACCTTAAAAGTTACTCCAGAGCAGGTACTAAGTATTGAAATCGACATGTATCATAAGTGTGTATATTTAAAACTGTTATCGAAAGTACTGTGTGAGCAATTGTTATTCAAGTCTAGTGGTATCTACAAATATACTGATGTGGACAGTGATTACGAAATAGAAGTGACTTGGGCAGATCGCGATTATGTGACGGTGAGAATACATGTTGTGCCAATCGAATTAAGTGACGACCAAATACGAACAGTGTTAGCACAATTCGGGACGATAATCTCACCACTGTTAGACGAGAAGTATTCCGATCAGCATATATATCAAGTCCGGACAGGTAGAAAACTTGCGAAGATGACCTTGACAAAGGCCATCCCGTCATACATTACGATAAGTGGATCACGCTATTGGGTTACCTATAATGGACAGGAAAAAACGTGCGCCATTTGCGATTCCCCATCACACTACGCCAATAGCTGCAACGAGCGTCGCCCTAGGGACACCAGAGCAACCGCGACGGTATCCAGTTTCGCGACAGCCCAAAGGGCGAATCTGGTTAGGACTACCGTCAGCCAAGTACCAGTTAGTGACCGAGGACCGAAGTATCAACCCTCTGTCCTCTTACTTACTCCCCATTGCCGAGAATAGCAACACCAACGAAACCCCCCCGACAAAGTCTCTCCAGACCGCAAATGAGTCAAATGAAAAAAGATGACCTTGTGCAACCAGGTATGCAGTGTTCTACAGGGACAAAGGAAGGATTAGAAAATGAAGATGCGCCATCTACATCCCCAACCCCTATTAAACAACCTTTGGAGGTTTCCCCAAATTTGACAGGCACAATGTTCGCTGAGAGTGAATTTCCATCAGTCAACACACGACGATCCCGGTCCAGATCAACAACGAGAGGAGGCAACCCCTCCTCCGACCATATGACACTGAGGCCAAAAAAGAAGTTAAAGGGTGAAATGGTAAGTTGATCAACAGTTGTAAGCAATGATTCCTCAAGTGCCAATAATATTGGAAATACTCCTACCTCTGACTTAGATGCCCAAAACCCAGCAATATTAGGGGCAGTAATGGAAGAACAAAGTGACATGGAGGTGACCCCCGACCCATCTCGTGACTGAGAAAGTGATGTACTCCCCTAGGGTAGCAAGTGGAAAAGTGTGGACTATGAAACGATTTTCAGTGTGAACATACAACATGTTAACGAGAGTAGTCTATCTGTTTTTCCCCCTCATGATAAACATAGTTATGAATACAACTGTTAGAGTAGCGACTGTGAACATAAATATGTTAAGTTCCACGACGAAACAACGCGCTTTAGGGGATTTTCTAGTACAATCCTCAGTGGATGTTGCCCTTCTGCAGGAAGTGTGTGTGACTCAGCTTGAATTACCAGCCCAGTATATGTCATATCTAAACCCCACGTGCCAATCACAAGGAACGGCTTTAGTAGTCAAACAAGGCTTGCCGATTTCGCACGTTATTCAGCATCCATCTGGCCGTATTATAGGTACAAAATTAGCAAACATTTGGTTATTCAATCATATATGCTCCGTCTGGAAATACAAACCGTCAATTGCGAAATGAGTTTTTGGTACTGATGTAGCAGCAGAATTACAAGGGGGGAAAGAGAATATAATATGTGCAGGTGACTTTAATTGTGTTTTAAATCCACAGGATCAACGGCCTGGTTTCTCCACGTCTAATACTTTACAAAAAATAGTTCACGGTTTTAATTTTGTGGATGTTTGGATTGCTAAGCATAATCGAAAATCAGGGTATACATATTTCCGAGACAACTGTGCATCACATTTAGATCGTTTCTATGTCACTCCCCAATTAAGTCAAAATGTGACATCAATACAACTCACTCCCACGTGTTTTTCCGACCATTTAGCTTTAATTATGGGGATAAATTTGGATATCCCTCAGGTTCCGAAAGGGTACGGATATTGGAAATTGAATACTTCTATTCTTCTAGAACCTAATTTTAAAAATGCGTTTCATGAACAGTGGAAAAAATGGGAAATTGATCTAGAGAAAGAGACAGATATTATAGGTTGGTGGGAAAAAGTTTTAAAACCTGGCATTAAAAAAATTTGTATTCAATTTTGCCAAAAACAATCCAAAGATTGGAATCTCAAATATAACTTCTATTACAGTGTGTTGCGGGAGCTTACTAAAGACACAACGAATGGTAAACCAGTGCAAACAGAGATAAAGCAAATCCAAGCCACATTAATACGTATGCATTCTCAGAAACGTAATGGTGTCAAAGTTAGGAGCAGACTCCCCCATTTAGATCGCAATGAAACCGTATCTCTCGCTCATGTTATACAAGAGAGAAAAAACGCGAAGAGACAACAAATTGGTACAGTTCAAATGGACGATGGACGTGAGTATACAAACTTTCAGACATTAAGAAAGTAATTTATGACCATTGTAGTAATCTCTATTCGAACAAAAGAACTTATGGTAATGCAAATGCTGATGAATTTTTTGGAAATATTCCAACAGTGTTTCATGATACTGATAGAGATGTTTTAGACAATATCTTCACTATGGAAGAAGTACATGAAGCAGTATTGGGGGGGGGTGGAACCTTTCTCCTCCCCTGGAATTGGACTTCCCACTACTCTCTTTCAAACTTTTTGGAATTTGATGGGGAAAACAATAACAAAATGGGTAAATGCAGTTTTTAGGAATCACATCACAGGTAAAACATCAAATACTGGTGTTATAGTATTAGTGCCTAAAATAGCACAACCAAAGAAAGTGTCTCATTATCGTCCCATAACTCTACTGTGTGCAGATTACAAAATATTTTCTCGGTGTATGATGCAACGGCTGACTCCTTATGCTGAACAATTAGTTGGCAAGATGCAATATTGTTACGGTGAACACAAAAATATATATGGTGTGTTGCAAACACTACGTGAAGTAATTGCTAGTTCAAACTCCAACTCTGCTAATGTCAATCACGCAATGTAGATTTCCAACATGCTTTCGACTCTGTTAATCATGAACACATGTTCAATGATTTTGGTAAACTTGGCCTAGGAGGTAATTTTCTAAATGCCTTACAAGGTCTGTACAAACACGCAGAATCCAAAATTCAAATCAATGGATTCTTAACGAATCCCTTCCCAGTGTGTGCAGGGGTTCGACAGGGAGATCCTCTCTCTATGTTGATATTTTGTGTCTCGCTCATGCCTTTGTTAATATCTTTAGAAAAGGAAATATCTGGTATTATAATTAGCAATCAAAATATTAAAGTATTATCATATGCTGATGGTGCCACTATTTTAGTTCAGTCTCAGACTGACAACAAAATTATATATCAACAAATGGAGAAATACAAACTGATTTCAGGTTTAACGATAAATTATGAAAAAACTCGTATGATGTATTTAAATTCAAAACAGATCTCAAGAAAATTTTCAAGTTGTTCCAAAACTTAAAATACTGGGAATAATATTTACTAGGTCAATTAGACAGATGCAGGAATTAAATTATAATATGGTAATAGGAGCTATTAAAGCTGTTTTATGTAAACATAAACTTAGGAATTTAAGCTTAATATCACGTGCAGCTTTTGTAAATATGTTCACGCTCTCCAAGGTCTGGTTTCTGGCGAAGGTTCTTCCACCAAGAAAAATAGACCTTGCGAAACTGAAGAGTGCTGTAAATTGGTTCATGTGGTCTGGACATATCCTTCGGGTTAGTCATGAAACAATGTGTCTACCTGTTGAATGTGGCGGATTAAAGTTGGTTCATGTGGCAACTAAAAGTCAAGTACTGATGATTCAGGCTAACATTGCAGCAATGGTAAATCACTCTGATAGTCTGACAGGTACGATTCTAAAGCAATGTTTGAACACTATTGTGTTAGAATATCTAATTGATATAAGCACTATTCCCAAACAGTATCAATACTTGGTAGATTCTATTGTAGAAATATGCTATACTTTGTTATTATCGGACAACTTTCAAATACCCACTGTAAAAAACATATACAAAATTAAACGTAAGACTATGCACCATAAATGTAAAATAATGTTGAAGAACACTCGTGTTCTTTGGAACAGAGTTTGGATAAATGTACATGCAACACACTTATCAACAAAGATACGGTCTGCATGGTATTGTATTGTTCACCAAATCTTGATAACTGGAACTCAACTTCATCGATTCCGATTAGCGGAAAATCCGCTGTGTAAATGGTGTAATGTAGATGAAAGTATAGAACACTTAATCAGTGAGTGTAAAATTAGAAAATCAATGTGGGAATATATCATGAAAATGATTAGTATAATATGCAGAACAAGCTAGAGGCAAATTACGATTGATCACCTTTTGCGTCCAAGTTTTACATATTACCCGAAAACAAAGTTAAATAGTGTGCAATGGATATTAGAGAATTATGCTTGGTTTATTACTACCTATAAGAAACAGGATTTTCGTGAGAAATTTGAAATATATATGCATCAAGAATATCAACATATTTCTTCATATGCTATGCATACTAAGTATGCAAGTTTTTTAACTGTTATGATTACTATATAAATATCACCTAAAAAGTCTGTGTTTGTATTTTGAAAATGTAAAAAGGAAATAAAAAGAAAAAAGTCGGTAACGCGTCTGACTACCATGCTAAAGGTCCCGGGTTCGATCCCCGGCCGGTTCAAATCCGGGAACTTTTCTAACGATGGAAGCGGCCCGGCGCCCACCCAGCGTCCAATTGACATGGGTACTTGGGGGAAAACCTGGGGGGTAAAGGCGGTCAGGGGTGTGATGCTGATCACATCACCACCATTCACGACCGGATCAAGAAAGTGTGGGGCGTTACCCCCACACCCCCTATACGCCTTCATGGCGTAGTGCTATGCACAGGGAAGCACTTTACCTTTTATCGTTGTGACGACATTGATGCATCTAAATTAAATAATGAAGTTTATCTGAGTATATCAGCCATTTATTTAATATAAATGAAGAGAACTTTCTGATGATTGTCAATGTAAATATCAATTTGGCATTCATTTAAACATATGCGTTTTTACCACGAAATTATTGAGAAAACAGAGTTATTATACATAAGTAATATACATATTGCAAGTTACTAAACGACTTTACCATCTGTTTCTGTGGATATAATTTAAAATATTTTGAGCATGAATACGAAATTGCTCACATCTTGTCACGAACTTTTGAGGCAAAATGTCATGCACAAATCATTGCATGGAGTAATTTTTCCAAAGTATGAAATACAGACTTCGGTAAAATAAAGTTTCTTTCATATATATATTTTGAAATTACATCTCTCCTCGTTGTTGTTGATGTTCTTGGATTATTTACATAAATAAACTTAAAAAAATTAATGTGTTCAAATGTAAGTCATGTTACATATAAGAACACAAAATATCACTTAATCTGCGACTCTCCTATTCTCAAACTGTCATGTTCAAAGTTAATATTATTTATGTTATTGATGTTGTTTTTAACTTATGCATGTTTATTTTATATATATTGTTATAATCATCTTATCACGCTGTATAAAATACAAGAAATGAAATTGATGTAACCATAGCAACGAGAAATAATAAGTACTAAAAATGGTGATGGAGGTTGTGAGATTTTCTGCGCCTGTATTGTATTTATTTTAAATATAACGGTTATCGTTAATTACGCAATTTTATTTGCATTGATAACACAATGTAACAAAAAAATCTTTTTTTTTCTGTTCCTGGGTAATAATTGTTATTTCCTAATTCCTTGTGTTCCAAAAGTATAGAAAATGGCTATTATTCCTCATAAACTTTGTTTTTGTAGCAAAGACAATGATGTTTTGAGATTTACCCTTTTCCAGTACACGTTTTTTCTCATTACAAATAAAGAAGATAAATAACGTGTCATACTGCGCGCTGTAGTAATATACTGGTCTCCCCTATAACTGAAATGGACAGGTCTTGGCATTCTGCCAGCAAGAACAGCGCAAATCGTGCAGTTTGAAGCGGTTCATAGTCGTCCTAGCTGCCTAATTAGATACACGTTTACAATGGCATCAAGAGGCTGCAAGTATATGGCAGACCTTCGTCCATCGCCTCTGTGCCACATTGCCCTGAGTTTCCCGGCCCACTCCTCCGGAGAAAAAGCTGCCCTCTTCAGACGAAAGTAGTAAGTCAGAGTGCCAGGAAGACATTGATCTTGATAATTACAATTTTCGAGCCGAGGAGAGAAACCCGTACTACCCCAATCAAAAAGATCTTAACGACTTAATAAGAGATCTTGGTCTCACCAAGTCCAATGCAGAACTCTTGACATCCAGGCTTAAGCAGTGAAATTTATTAGATGAAAGTGTGCAAATAACAGATCAGAGGAAGCGTCATCAAAGTTTTTCCAGCGTTTTCATAAGACAAGATGGACTCTGCTTCTGCCACAATGTCACCGGTCTGTTTGGAGCATTTGGAATTGACTTCAGTCCAAATGAGTGTCGCCTCTTTATTGACAGTTCGTCCAGAAGTCTTAAAGCCGTGCTTCTTCATAATGGAAATACATACCGGTCTCTTCCACTAGCTCACTCAGTCCACCTCAAAGAGGATTACAACAGCATAAAGCGATTGCTAGATACCTTGAAATTTGATGAGTATGGGTGGGAAGTCATCGGAGACTTCAAAATCATAGGATTTCTAATGGGTCTCCAAGGCGGTTTTACCAAGTGTCCTTGTTATCTTTGCCTATGGGACAGCAGAGACACCAAAGCGCACTACAAGACGAGGTACTGGCTACAGAGGACCGAGTTCTCTGTGGGAAAAAACAACGTCAAAAGGGAGCCACTGGTAGATCCCCACAAGGTGCTAATGCCTCCACTCCATATTAAATTGGGCCTGATCAAACAATTTGTCAAAGCTTTAGATAAGGAGTCAGCAGCCTTCAAGTACCTTCAAGACTTCTTTCCTAAGCTGTCTGATGTAAAGATCAAAGCCGGTGTCTTCGTCGGCCCACAGATAAAGAAACTTTTGGCGTGCGAAGAATTTCCCAAGTAGCTCAGTGAGAATGAAAAAGCGGCTTGGAACAGCTTTGTCTTAGTGGTTAAGGGCTTTTTGGGCAATCATAAGTCCGAAAGCTATGTGGAAGTGGTTGAGACTCTGGTGAAGAACTACGACAAAATGGGCTGGAGGATGTCCGTGAAAATTCATGTCCTCGATGCTCACATTCATACATTTAAGGATAACATGGAAGCGTACTCGGAGGAGCAAAGCGAGCGTTTCCATCAAGATACGAGTATATTGGACTTCGAACGTCGCTACCAAGGCCAGTATAACGAGAACATGATGGGAGACTATATTTGGGGGCTGGTTCGTGAAAGTAATGTACAGTATAATCGTAAATCCCAGAAAACCACTCATTTTTAAATCTTTTGCAATATTTTTGTTCACAACTAGAGTGCAAATATATGTCACTTTTGATGTATATGTGTTTGTCTTTTTTTTATGTAAATGCAAAACACTCATTGAAAACAGGTAAAATTAAAAAAGTAACACTGTCCTGGTCACAAAAACAAAGTTTGAGGGGAATAATAGGCATTTTCTATGATTTCCAGTCAGAAACCTTTAGAAAATAACACTCACTACACAGGAACAAAAATCGTGTTACAGGATGTAATCGTTCTGCAAGTTTAAGCGCAGCGACGGTTATCAAGAGTGGCGACCCAGAAGCCAGGATTGTTCAAAAAGTGTGCAATCTTCTGATAGTGGTAAGAATGTGTGTTGTAATGGAACAGAATTTTTGTCATATGCTGAATTAAGACTTACGTTACAATCTTCAGTGTGCTTGTATAACGTAACTTCTTAAGTGAATCGTCATATGTGTAAAGATCACAATGGCTGATAAGTTAAAACAAAGTAAATCTAAATCGTCGTGTAAAGAAACAAACATTCAGGCTAATACAATGACTACTTACTTTGATGCTGGTAATCCCGTAGTCGCTTCCAGTAATGCGAATACTACAGAACATGATGTTTGTTCTACAAAACCCGACAAATTATCTTGTTGTAATGATCCCGACAATGATTTGAGATATGTTCAGTGTACACAGTGCTCGTCATGGCATCACATATCTTGTCTCAAACTTACAGTCACTCACTGGACAATTTATTCGACTACACTAGAAAATTATTATTGTAAAGGTTGCAAACCAGATTATGATCCTTTTAGTTTGCCAGCTTATCTAGAAACTCTTAACCCGAATTTTGGTGATTTGTTAAGTACTGTTAAGAGTATTCAATTGCTAATGGTCGCTTCCAATGAAGACCTCAAGACGAAACTAGAACAGTCTAATGCTGAAATGAAATCGCAGTTAGAACAGTCTATGAAATCGCAGTTAGAACAGTCTAATGCTGAAATTAAATCGCAGTTAGAACAGTCTAATGCTGAAATTAAATCGCAGTTAGAACAGTCTAATGCTGAAATTAAATCGCAGTTAGAACAGTCTAATGCTGAAATGAAATCGCAGATAGAACAGTCTAATGCTGAAATGAAATCTCAGTTAGAAAATTCTATGAAATCACAGGTAGAACAGTCTAATGCTGAAATGAAATTACAGTTAGAACAGTCTAATGAAGAACTAAAAACCCGAATGGATCTTGCTAACCAAGATATGAAATTACAGTTACAGCAATCTAATCAAGAATTTGCAGAGTTTAATGAGAATATTAAGTCTCAGATTGAACAATTGGAATTGGATATTTATAGTAACCTAACTTCAAAATTTGAATTGGTTCATCAAGAAATTAATACTGTTAATCAAAGATTAGACAACTTGACTTCCGATGTTAAAACACAACTTGATTCAATAGCTTCTGAATGTGTCAAGAAAAATGAACATTTGGGAAGTATTTTAAATAGCAATATTTCTCAAATCCGAACGGAACAAGACGTTCAAGGACAACAAATTTTAATAAATAAAGATTTGATTAGTGAATACGATAAATCTATTACAGTATGTTCATCCAAAATAACTGATATTAATAATAGATTGTCATCGTTGGAAGTTGCTGGTAAGGAAAATGTACATTTTGGAACGTATCTTATTGATTGTAATAACAGGTTTCAACATATAGAATCTCGTATTGATGTTTCGCAAACTAATTATGCAAATTTTCAACGCAACACAAATGGAAATTTGAAACCTCCCCTTGCACAAAATAGTTCTCAAACTAAGACATCACGTGAAAGGGCTAGAAATGCAGTTGACTCGGGGGTGACTAATTCATCTACTTATTCATCTGATGAATCTTTAACAACCCATGTGAAAACAACGTTCGATGAACCGCATGTTTGAAATCGTGTTCGCTGGAAGCGAAACAAAAGATTTATTCCAACCTGCAATGAGGAACATTATCGAAATAATATGTCACCTAATAGTGTTCAGTTTAAGGATACAAGTAATTATGCGATTAACAATATGCAGACAACTTCTAGATTGAATTCTACCGTTACAAATATTGATAAACGTTCCAATGTTCAACAATGTTGTTCTGCTGATGGTGAAAATAGTTACATAAATCTAATGTTTACATACTCGCAAGAACCTAACCTCCCTGCCGTTCATCATAGTAATGTCCCTGGTGAAACGTGTGGGTTTCGTCATATTTCTTCCTTGCAGAATGAAGCTTGCAGACCATGGTTTCAAGGTGAAAGGCGTAATGCAAATTTAATGACTGGCACAAGTTGTCCAAATGCTGAAATTGGTGTTAATGAGTCAAATACAAATAACAATTACTGTAATAATCCACAAAGTCAGTTTGATCGTTGTATTTCTCCAACGTCTTTACCTGTAATTACTGTTGGGGATAGAGGAAACAGATATGTAAAGATAAATGAACTGTCTCATTTACCCAAATTTTCTGGAAAAATAGAAGACCAATCGGCTCGAGAATATCTAGAACATCTTAATTCTATGCTTGATCTTATGGGCATTCCAATTAACAAAAGGCTACAGAGTATTCAGCAGTGTTTCACCAACAGAGCTGCGTACTGGTATAGAACTCACAAACGTATGTTTTCTTCATATGATCATTTTCAAAGGGAATTCATGAAACAATTTGCAAGTCCGGAAATACTACAGTCTCAGTTATCAGTATTAAGGAATAGGAAGTATGATCCTACAGTACATGGTGATTTAGAAATCTTTGCGTTGAAAACATATTCAAATTATTGCAATTTAGTTGAGAATCCAAACGAAATGGATGTTATTCAATTAGTTATTAGCCAGTTACCAAATAATATAGCTAATAACATAACTTGTCATGAGATACGTTCTATGGACCAGTTAACGACTATGTTAAGGATTATAAGTAGAAGATTACTTATTTTCCTACCGGAAGAAACCGATAATAGTAGTAAGGTTAAACCCAACAAGAATCCTGACAGTATGAAATCAAAATTTAGTGTCAAGCAAATTAATGTTAAACACACCAAAAACACTTGCTCATCTTCTACTCAGACTTCGTCGATCGATGCTCAAGTACCTTTTACTAATGAATTTGCCAATGCTAATTCAAGATATGGACAGTTTAGGGGTAGCAATGGTAGTTTTAGAGGACGTAGAAATAATCGTGGCTATTCAGGATTTACATATAATAACAGAAATAATTTCAGATTCCAAAGAAATAATGCATACTCTGGTATTTCCGGTGACATTACAAATAGGAATTATAATCAGGATGCTATAACTTCTCAGTTACCTAACAGTAGTCAGAATGGAAGGATTTTCTACAATAGGCAAGCGCAGTATACAAGTGAGCCTGCTCTCGCTCCTACTTACAGTCAACCTGTTAATGTGACTTCATTACAACCACAAGATGCATCTACAACTTCTGGAATATCAAATTCTCCTTCTGGAAATGTATCAAGGACCTTTACACGACAATCTGGTATTGGAACATCTTACCAATCAACAACAAATTTAAATTAAAGGAGCGGATGGAAGTGCCTCGTTCACTCTGCTTTCTTTCAGAGAGGCCAAATTTGAACAAACGAAATTCATTTCAAACACAGGAAATTATGAATGTACGTGATGATAAAGACTTAATATCGGAACCACTACAAGTGAATTATTTATTGGAATGGTTTGAAGAAGAACCTGAATGGACTGTTAGTGATTATGATATTCCGGTTCCATTAACTGAAGTTCCAGTTATTCATGGAATTATTTGTCAAATACCTGTAGTTTGTATTATAGATTCTGGAAGTCAGGCAAATGTTCTAAATTTTGACGTTTGGTGTAAACTATCGTCTTTGATTGGCAACATTAAACTGGATAACGTGGAAGATGTAAAACTCACCGGTTTCGCTGGATCCAAAAAGTGTAAAGTTGTTGGCAGTAAAATTATTAATCTGCAGATAAAGAATGAATACTTTTCTATGGAATTTTTTGTTCTTAAAGAGTTGAATGCCGATGTCATTTTAGGAGTTCCATTTTTGAGGAAATATAAAGCTGTAATTGATTTTAAAGAAGGGAATGTAAGTTTGCTAAATGATAAAGGAAAGGAAATTTCCTCTGTTTTAACTCGGCTATGTTCTTCTACAGAAGATTTGAAGTATTGTACAAAGTCTAACTTTTGTTCCGAAGATACATTAAATGATAATGAAAGTTATTCATGTAGATTGTTACGTGATGTGCCAACTTTGAATGATGATGTAGAATAAATGCCAGCTAAGAAGTCCATTTATGAGTCTGTTTTTAGAAATCATAATTTAGACAATTTGCAGAAAGCTGATTTATTCAAACTTCTGTCGTATTATCACGTACAATTTTCAGATAAACCTAGAAAAGCAATTGTTGAACCTTACAAGATTCAATTAGATACTGTAACACCTATTACAAGCACACCTTATCCCATGCCAATATCAAGGAGACTACCTTTAGAAGAAGAGCTTTCCAAGTGGGAGAAATGGGGAATTATTTACCAAGATTCTTCACCATATCTTAACCCTCTACATATAGTGCCAAAGCAAGGAGGTCTTTGGAGACCTGTGATCGATTTTAGGAAACTTAATCAACATGTTATCTCTCCACAAGTGAGAGTAGAAGCAATCAACGAACTGTTACAGAGGTTCCTAGGATGTGTTTATTTTTCTTCAATTGATTTATCATGTGGTTATTTTCAAATACCGTTGACTGAAGATTCATATCCTTACACAGCTTTTTCTTATAGAGGCAGACAATATCTTTTCCGCTATCTTCCGTTTGGGATTCGTTCAGCAGTCTCAGTGTTCCAGGACAGGATGAATAAAATATTCTCCACCGATTGCAGAAATTTTGTTGTTTGTTATTTGGATGATATTCTAATTTTCAGGAAAGATTGGTCTCAACATTTGCAACATTTAGAACTAGTTTTACAAAAGATAAAGGGTGTCAATATGTCTATTAAATTTTCCAAATGTAAGTTTGCTTACAAAGAAATCTGCTTCCTTGGACACAGTGTCCGGTGATAAAATTATGGTTGATCCTGCAAAGAATTCAGCAATTATTAATTTTCCAATTCCAACAAACAAACGCTCCTTGAGAAGGTTCCTAGGATTAGCTAATTGGAGGCGAAAGTTTATTGAAGGATTTGCTGAAATGGCACAGCCTTTGTATGATCTGTTGAAAAGGAATCAAAATGGCAATGGAATGATGTTCATGCTTCAGATTTTGAAAACCTCCGCAAGTCACTGATATCTCAAAAGGCTTTGTATCAACCAGATTTCACGAAGCCTTTCAATGTCAACACAGACGGTTCGAAGAAAGGAATAGGAGCTGTTCTATGGCAAGACTCAACTGAAAATTCTGAAGAAGGACCACGTATAATTCAATACGTTAGCAGATCTCTTAAAGGCAATGAGTTATCATACAATACTCACGAGATTGAATGCTTAGCGATATTATTTGCCTTCGAAAAATTCTACATTTACATAGCTGGAACTAAGGTGAAATTGTTTACCGATCACCAATCTTTATCTTGGCTAGAATCTACTAAAACTTTGAATCCACGATTAAATCGTTGGAGTTTGAAATTACAAATGTTTGATTATAATGTATATCACGTGCCGGGAAAATCTAATGAAGCTGCAGATGCTTTAAGCAGATATCCTGATTTAGGTACAGGTTTTCCAATTCTATCGGAACTATATGTAAATAACATAAGTCTTGATTTTCTTGACGAAGATAGTGTAACATTTTGGCAAGAAAGTCAAAATTCGGATTCTTATTGCAGTGCCATTGTACAAAAGTTACAAAATGGGAATTTGTCGAAGAATATAAAAAGGCAATATTCGATTCAAGATAATATATTATTCCTGAAACATTTGAAAGAAGACAAATGGAAACTTGTAGTACCTATTATTGTTGTACCCAAAATTCTTCATAAATTCCATGACTTACAAGGTCATTTTGGATACTATAAACTATTTAATAAGTTCAGAAGTTTATATTATTGGCCTAAAATGAAAGTTAGTATCAAGCAGTATTTGAACGACTGTCTAACATGCGCAAAAACTAAACAAGCTCACACAAAAATTAATAAGGATGAATTGCATGTATAGTCTACTACTCCACATGATATGTTATCAATAGATCTTGTTGGACCGTTACCCAAATCACAAGGATATAGTTACATATTAACAATAGTTGACACGATGTCCAAATTTTTAATGGCTTATCCGTTAAGGAAGGCAACGTCACGTGAAATAATTAACAAATTCAAGCTCCAGTATTTTTACCACTATCCAGCATGTAAGGTAATATTATCAGATAACGGTTCCCAATTTAAATCACAAGAGTGGAAGTTATATATGAATGACTGTAACATAAAACATATCACCACGTCAGTTTATTCGCCTTTCGCAAATCCTGTGGAAAGGTACAACAAAGAGTTAATACGATTGTTGCGATTATATACTTCGCAAAATCATCAGGACTGGGTAAAATATTTGAATCATGTAACAGCACTTCTTAATAATTCCGTTTCGGAAATAACAAGTTTCACACCTAGTGAACTTTTTCTACATCACGAATTAAAGGATTCAATTATCAGTCAAATTAACTGGCCAGATGATTTAAAGTTTGTACCCTGGAAACATAAGTATTTTATCGCCAAAGCACGTATTAAGGAAAGATATAAGCCCAAAAATTTGAGCGTGATGCTAATAAATTGAAGATAGTCCCAGGTGATATTGTTTTAGTGAAAAATCATGAACATAGTAGTGCAATTTACAAGAAAATTCATAAGTTTATGGAATTATGGTTTGGACCCTATATAGTTGATGCTGTGAAAAACAATTATACAATTTTGATGCCTATGGACGGAAAGAAGATAACAACAAGGCAAAACTTGTCAAATATCAAGAAATTTAATTGTTCTGATGAGAAAAAAGAAGAATTGCTTAAACTAATGTAATTGTCATGAAGTGATGCATAAGTAGCTGTAAATTCGAACACTAAGATGACATTTTCAGAACTTTAGTAAAAAGAGTATTGTAAATTTGTGAATTGGTTCATTACGTCAAGTGAACTCTCATTATCCTGACGAGTGTATATTAAAAGCAGGACTCAAATCTTATATATTATATTAAAAAAAATGTTATGTTCATTTTTTTTCAGGAGAAGGGGAGAGATTGAGACTCTCCTATTCTCAAACTGTCATGTTCAAAGATAATATTATTGATGTTATTGATGTTGTTTTTAACTTATGCATGTTTTTTTATATATATTGTTATAATCATCTTATCACGCTGTATAAAATACAAGAAATGAAATTGATGTAACCATAGCAACGAGAAATAATAAGTACTAAAAATGGTGATGGAAGTTGTGAGATTTTCTGCGCCTGTATTGTATTTATTTTAAATATAACGGTTATCGTTAATTACGCAATTTTATTTGCATTGATAATCGTTCTGCAAGTTTAAGCGCAGCGACGGTTATCAAATCTAACCTGCAGACCAAAAGTGGAGAATTGTACACTAAAGATTACTGATTGGATTGACTTAGTGTTTTAAGTACACTTTATGCCCAGTAAGGCTAATTGGGACTAGACATACTGTTTAAAGTGGCATCCGAACACTATGTGCCTCCACCGGGTTCTAGAGATTAAGGAACAGAGCAGAGAGCACAATGGTATGACATAATCTTCCTCAAGTTTAGAGGCAGTAAATTACACAACATGTGCACGAAACACATGAACCAAAACTTAAAGACAGAAACTGATGATGTATTTCTAGATAGTTTATTTATTTAATATTTAACGCTTATATCAAGAAGATTTAATCTGTTTCTATTACACATACGCTGTGTTATGTTGAAAAGGTTAAAGTGAATATTCTAATCAAATTCTCCTAGGATCATTGTTAAAATGTTAGGAAATTTATATGGTACGAAATATTTTTTATATTGTCTTATCAAGCACTCTACCAAGAATGGAATCCATTAGAAAGGAATCATACATTTTACAAAAGCTCGTTTACCATTACAAGCAGATGAGATCCTTTTCAGTCTTTCTGACAATACCAGTATTAGCGGTTTTGGTCACGGAATGAAACGGTAGGAAACAGAGCAACATATACCGTTATCTAATTTCTGTTTTCTGTAGGATAGATCTCTACTCCAGGATGTTTGCACTTGTGCGAAAACTCTTCGTCGAGGTATGCCTATAAAATATATAACAGAATTTTGGATTTAGCAGAGAAGGCAGCATTAGACTTGTATTGCTGCAGGTTGATGTCGGTTTAAAGCCCCACAATTGCGTCAAAGTCTCTACCATCTGTGAGGGACTCTTTTCTTTTCAGTTGGAAAGCGACGCAAGCTCATTTACACCTTACGACTTGGTGCCGGAGAACCATCTACAATCTATTAAATATATCGATTACGGATAAATTCGCCATGAATATCGATTTCATTATGTATAAGATCCACACATAAAGCATTAAATTTTGAACCATCGTTTTGAGTCTGAAAGATTTACATAATTAGCATATTTTTGCATAAAACCGAACAAAGTACTGGATTAAATTACGAAAATGTAAAAATAGACTGTAGCTACGCAGGGGCATCGTTAGCGGTAGATTTCACCCGTATTGCGACAGCAATACTTAACGAAGAACAGGACATCCATGAAGGGGCATACCTGTTGAAGAGCCGCCTAATTCTTGCTTCCCGCTGTAACCCTACTATCTCACAGGGGAGGGAGGGTGAAACTTCGGCTAGGGTGGTATCCGTGAACAGGCGACAGCTCGAGCGCATCTCCCCTCTCATCTGGGAATGAGTAGGTTCGTGGAATTAGAGGGAGTAGAAGCCACACGGCATGAAAGTGTACCTCCACATTTATCCACTTTATTGCACACATGCTTTTCGTAACTGATGCTACGGATTCATAGTTAGATGCCTGTTGTTGATATTTATGTCTAGGTTAAATACAAAAGTGAAAGCAATAACCGTATTTCAATGTATAATATTGAGAAATCAGGAGAAAATTTACATCCGTGAACTCTCAAGTTATTTCACCAATAAATCTTTAGTGCAAGAAAGAATATGCACAAATATCAACTGTCAAATAAAAGCCTCTTCTTCTTCTTTTACATTTGAAGTCACTTGCGTGTTCGCTGAAATCGAGGAAACTTCAGTGACTGGAATTATAAACTAAATTAATATGGTTACCTTATGTGAAAGCAGAACCGAAATTCTACACCTCAGAATTGTGTTGATTCAATCGAAGTTTCTGTGTAGTTGAGTAGCTACTGTAACTTGATTGTTGAATGTTCAAGGCAAGCATTGTTATGCTGTAACATTATTTTCATTATTGGTATCTGTAGTTCTTATCAATTGTTAAATGACCAATATTATTTTATTTCATGTTAGGCATCAACCGGAAAATTCAAATTTTAAGAAAGATCTAATTGAATATGAGACTATATTCACATGGTACAGATGTTATCATTCTTCTAAATAATGCCCAATAATAGCACGCTCAAGTTAAAATGGCCATTAGCCATTCATTAAATAACAATGAATTTGATATCTGTCAACAACAATAAATCACGTTTTATAATTTTTCAAGTTATTCTCAAGGAACCAAAGCTGTCCGATCAAAGCTTAGTTTTGTCTAAGTAAAGTGAACTCATTAAATTTAATACACCACGTGTACCATGGTTTTTACATGAGCTAAAATTTGAGACCCATATTTCCGTGACAGGTTGAAAGGTGTACGACCCAATTGTTACCTTTATATACGTATGTAATTGAATCGGTCATTCGAGAAACCCCTTATCTCTAAATGAGAATACAAGAAAAACATCCATTGTTACGTAAAGTTGTTAAATAATAAAAAATTCATCAAGAAGAAATAGTGTGATGGTATTTTAGATCAGAGATTTTTTCTTAACTTCGCCGACGTCAAGAAGGTTACTCAATTGAACTAGTTATCAAAAATTTCATCTTGACAGAAAGGTGTCAGAATACGTTATATTTCATCAGAGGTGACTAGTGTTGTGATAATATAATAAGCAATAAAGAATTTGAAACTTTATTGCTTTAAAATTTGGTAACAATTCTCCTATCTTCACACAAACATTTCGGAGAAAATATTGATTGTTTTTTTTTATTATTAGAGTGTAAACACCATGGAAAAATTAGTCGTATTGTCCGATTGTAAAGACGTAGATCAAAAATTTTATTACTCTCTTGCTCGCAAAGTGTTTCGAATAAAACTTAATTCGCTCAATTTATGACGTTCAATATCCGCTATTTTACTTCAATTTCTCATTCAGCTAGTTATGTGTTGAGAGGAGGAGGAAGACCGTGCTTTGGATTCAATGTATATTTGTAAACTCTACAGTGTATGACTTCTGACAATTAATATATATATATATATATATAATATTTGGAATTTTCAACACTTGTGGAATCATTTGCAGAGCTTGTGAGTAAAGCACGGCAAGTTACAAAATGCAGGTTTCGAGATATTGAAAGTTGATCTTTCAAAAAATTTGAGTTTCAAATTTTAAAAAAAATCTAATCTATCTACAGTAAATGTGATTAACTTGCATGTTTACTATCATACAAACACGATATTTCATTCTAAATATTTTTTTCTGTGGTGCATGCGATTTGTTAGAAGGTTGTTCAAGGAATTGTTCTAGTTACTATACTTTACATGCAATGATACTATCAAAATGAATGATAGATACCGCTTTATTCAAGCTGACGTAAGATGTCAGTATTTTGACATTAGACTTTTTATAGCAATCATAACAATTAGTAATACAAAAAGGAAAGACTAATAATTTATTCAATAATTTTTTTGTAACAAGTTTATGTTTTCCTATGTCACGATTTTTTGTTGTCTATGACTGAAATTAACACCATTAGAAAAGTATATTTATTCGATTTATTGCCTTAGTATTTCACAAAATAAGTTCTCAATGAATGTGATTAAAAATAACGTAGAGGCTCCATTTATTACCTCAGTATGCCAAGCAGAATTCGATTTACAAACGCCTCTCATGATACAAAATAAAAACATAGCTGTGTTACGTAGACTATCCAAATTGCGTACAATGGCAATATTTGAGTTCTGTAATTCAATGAACAATTTATACATAAAGTTGATTTCTCTATCTTAAAGACAACAATTATGTCGTTGAATTACAAATGCGTAATTATCTCGACCATAAAAATATCATAACTTTTAAAATGCGCATTACACATTTATCAAAGAAATATTTGATTAAGAAACTAAACAGTTCCGAATCATTGATATGGTTAAGAGGATCATATCACATATTCCTCTAGTGCAATAAATTTGTGACGTTGTATGTAAAGCATGGCATCTTAAAGCAGCATTAAATACTCATTCCTAATTAGAAAATCAAACGAACTCTATGTGGCTCCACTTACTTATATCTAATAGAAGGAAAGCATGTGCTTCTCTACAAAATTGCAGTTCACATCCAGGTACGAGAATAAAAATTATTTCGAAACTGCCGTCAAGAGCACTGCTGCCGCCCACCGTGGCGGAGTTGTTCGCACATCGCAGTACGACGCCCGGGGTCCTGGGTTCGAATCTCGGCCTGGGCATGGATGTTTGTGAGTGCCCATTCATCAATTTCATTACATCATCACTCATCCCCTTCTTTGCAAATTAGCCAAAACTGACACAAAAGCGAAGTAAAATAAAACAATTCAATCAATCAATCAATCAATCATGAGCACTGCTGCATGTAAACAATGGTATCTACAATAGGTACCACATTTTACATGGTATAGAATATTTGTTGCCAGTTGCGGGGATTTGAGGGGGCAGTTGCTCCCACTTTTGCCACTTTCGTCCCTGTACTATTCTAAACCTTATGGACTAATGGAAAGTAAACTGCCCTTGCCTTCCAGTTTTTGCAAATTTGCTCCCCTAATTTTTGAACCCAATCGCCGCCACTGTTTGTTGCCACGCTCAGTTTTACGCACTTCTGCATCGGTAACGTCTTCATTCTCCTCATTCTTTTCGATGGTACATATTCCGGATCTTCTTGGGAATCATATGCACTATCTGACTCGATCTCATCATCGCAGTGGCCTAAATACTAGGAGACTTTCTGAGACACGTTGTCAATAATGACCAAAATGTCACTTACCATGTTTTATTCCAGAGCCCTTCATTTAATCTGTGTGTAGTGATACAATTTTTAAAAAATCAGGAAGTGCTTAACAGGCTCCTGTATTTTACACTCAATTTTTCGATCCAACGCATTTCTAAATTTGGTTAAGTGAATTTTATTTCTATTACCGACTGTAAATAATTAATTGGTTTTTCATATGTTTCGTAATTTGATATTAAAAATGCTAATTTCTACAAGGTGAACTTGTCTTTTTTTATATCTTCTCGGGAGTCCTATCCTAAAGTATGTAACATTTCAATTCCATTTTAACACGTTCGCTGCCACCTAAAAAAAATGCATAGGCACTTTTGTCAGGGGCCGGTTAATGCTGTTATTTTTCTAAATAAATATAACATAGGCGAAATCATAAATCTTCCTTATTAGTATGCTCGCACTAGGTTAACTGCAGTACCATTGTCTTGAAGATAATTCAGTTATTTAGGATTTGTCAATGTGTCGTCTCAACAATTGGCGAACAAGTTATTGTCACAAAGTGTCGTATCCTAAGTTGCCCTCTTTGTGAGGAGAACTTTCCAGCACATAATCCCCCCCCCAAACACACACATTCAAAGTTAGTCCTAACTTAATTCCATGGGCGGCGGCACTCAAGCCTTCATGTCCTTCATGTTCCTTACGCTATGTGCACTGAAGCAACAAACTTCAGTCCTTTGTACTCTCACCACACCCAGAGAATAAAGATTCGTAAGAGCAATGAGTGCGCTGAGACGTTGCATCTCGCTCTTTTATACTCGGAGGTGCACGACTCCGGAGTTGACCCAGTGCTCCTGCCAAGTTGGATCACACGTATATTATGCTGAGCAAGTGTCCTGCATTCGTCTCTCACCCCTTACCGTCTACACTACTGAAGACTTCAAACATGTTGTCAAGTTCAAATGTATTTAATGTGAGTATCACTCATAAACGTAGGCCAATGTTAGTATACAGGAATCACGATCGCTATTGACAAGGGAATCAACGGAAATTCCCCATCTGAGATTGACATCCCATATACAATGTCATACCAGAGCGTATAGAAGAGAAAGTGTGTGCACTTTGTTTTCTTCCCGTAAGCCAAGTGAATAGAGCAGTGCCCCACCGAAACACTGGCAGCACCTTCGCTTGCGAGCGTCTTCTGCTTGCAGTGCGGCCGCGCTTTACGAAGAGCGTTGTGTTTTGTTGTGCTAGAATAACATTGTGTACTTTTATTAATGACAACGTTGTTACGTTATTGAGTTTAGTGTCGTTAGATTTGTGATTGATACGTTGTGACTAGTTTGCGTTGTGTTCAACGCATTATTATTGTGCTTGAGACAGCAGCGAGCGAAAACTACAAGATGCCTACGTGTTTCGTACCCGGCTGTAGATCTGGATATGACCGCTGTTCTTCAGGCAGTAGACATTCTTTTAGGCCACCTAAAGACAGTAATGGTCTCTCAAAATGGGAGAGTGCCATCCCTAGAAAAGATAAAAAACTAAGTCATAATTGCTATGTGTGTGATATTTATTTTTCCACTGACCTTTTAGTGAAAGTGGATTCGTTCATAGTGGATGGCGATACAGTAGAAATTCCACGACAAAGGTGGAAATTAAAACCAGAAGCAGTTCCTCATATATTTCCTAATCTGCCCAAATACCTCTCTAAGACAGTTAAGAAGCGAAAATCTCCCATGAAAAGGCAATCCTTGCGGACAGATGATAATAAAGTAAGTACTTGTCGCAATGTATCATTAAGCTTATCAGTAGAGGATGATTTGCTTCACACTGCGGATGCTAGCAATACAATAGCATTGCTGAAGAAAAAACTTAAGAATCAGAAACGCAATTTAATTAGAACGCAGAATAAACTAAAGGTCGCACAGGCTAAAATAAATTTGCTTGAAAAAGGCGTTAAAGATGCTAAATTAAAGACAACGGTCACACAGTCAAAACAGTTCGCGTCTCTTAGCAAAAATCAAAAAATTGTAATTGATACAATCTTAAAGAAATGCCAACTGCAAAGTAAGACAGGAATGAGATACAGTTCTGAGTTTATACTGGATTCTCTTCTATTAAAAATTAAGTCTCCCAAGGGGTATAGACACTGTTTGCATCACGATTTGCTACCTTTGCCTTCTGAAGCTCACTTGAGAAAATTGGTGAAGGGTCTTAAATGTCCTTACGGCGTAAATTCCCATGCCATCGACGCTATAACACATTTTTTTAGTGAAAAGAATGAGAATGAGCGTAGCGGAATGCTGATTTTTGATGAAGTTAAACTTAGGGAAGCAATTCAGTTTAACTCGAATTCCTTAAAAATAGACGGCTTTGTTGATTTGGGAAATCTTACTCCAGACGAAAGCAAGAATCAATTAGCAAATCATGCTCTAGTTTTTATGTTTGTTCCTTTTCTGTATAATTGGATTCAACCCATAGCAGTATATGCTAGCAGGAATGCCACCCCTGGTGACATTCTCACAAAAATACTTATCCAGGTAATCATACATTTGGAAAAGGCAGGGGTGAGAATTATTGGTTTTACATCTGACGGTAGCCAATCTAACAAAAAGTTATGGAAATGCTTAGGAATTTCCGGAAACAGAAACAATCTTAAGTGCTCTATATCCAATCCAGCTGACCCTAGTAGAAAGCTTTGGACATTTTCAGACGCACCACATATATTTAAATGCATAAGGAAAAACTTCCATGATAAAGTGCAGGTGTACTATAATAGTGATATTGTTGATTATTCATTTTACAGAAAAGTGTATGAACATGATTCATCTACTGAACTTTCCGGTATGAAAGCTTGCTACAAAGTGACCTCTGCTCATTTGGATCCTAATTCATTCCAACGAATGAATGTAAAACTCGCAATGCAGCTGTTCAGCAGATCTCTGGCTAATGGAATAAAATTTTATCGGAGTATTAATGCAGAGGGGTTAGAAGGCAGTGAAACAACGGAAAATTTCACAAGGGACCTAACCTGCCTGGTTGACGCATTAAATTCATTCACTTTTGCACAGGCACTATATAAAGGATCAGAAGCACATACAATTTTAATAAAATGGAATGCTGTCCTTAGAGATAATCGAAATTCCTTGGCTTCAGAAAAAACTCTAGAGTCCTTAAGAGTGACTCTAGAAAGTACTTTAGAAGTGTCCGAATATTTGTGGAAGAACAATTACAAGTACGTTTTGACAGGAAAATTTAATCAAGATCCCCTAGAACGCGATTTTGTTATATTGCGGTCGTTCACTTCCGATGATCATCCCTCCACTGTGGATTTTCTGCACTTACATATGCTGCAATCAATTTACGTACCAGCAAAACTTGCTTTATTTGCGGGCGGAAACTGTGAATACAGGACTGAATCTCCTCTGACGTCTTTTGTTAATCAAATGCGAACTCTAGCAAGAGCAACCGAAAATAAAAATATTTCTGTGAAGAAGCAAGCTGAAAATAAAATAAGGGAAAAAATTTCCATTGTTGAAGATGAAATTCAAATACCGGACTGGGAAAACAACATACCGAACTTAAATAAACAAAGTGTTGGTAAAGAATACTTGGTGTATCATTTGGCAGGATACATAGTGCGGTATATTTCCAAAGTGACGGATTGTAAACTGTGTACAACTTTTCTGCACGGGGAACCAACTAATGTACCTCCCTCACTTACGTTAATCCAAGACTATGGTTCGAGCGACGGCTGTAAATACCTTACCTATGCATCGAAAAGTGTTTATGACGTGCTGTTACGAGTGGAAGAATTTGTTGCAGAAAAAATATCATGTGCTAATAGTTTATGGGGTGATATATTTTTTGAGTGTTTGGACAATTTAAACATAATTGCTGTAAAAACTTCGCAATTAGGATGCTGTGAAGATCATGTGCTGCGTACGCTACCTAAACTCGTATTTCACTATCTGAAATGTCGATTTTTCTTCCGCACCAAGCAGATAAGAAAGGAATTAAGTGCCTCGAAGACAGCAAAATCATCTCGGAAATTCTCCAAACTATCCAGCTGCTGAGCTTTTCTCCAAACGTAAGTAACATGCATTTTTGTTTTTATGTAGTTAGTTATGTAAGCAACGCGAGCATCTTCCGCGCCGTCTCAAACGTCACCACTGCCATCTAGGTGGTGGACCACGGCAACTCAGGGAGTGCGCACACTATTTCTTCTATACGCTCTGGTCATACGAAGAAATCTGACTTTGTGAATTTCGACCTGACTTCACAATGGGACTACTGTGCTTTTGATACTAAGAATCGCCCGACCCTGTGGCCGATGTCGACCTCCGTGGCGAAGTGGTCACAGTCTGCCTGCAGATTGTGCAGGAAGCAGTTTGTAGCGAGCTCCGCTCTTCGCGTGAGAAGGCTTAGTGATCGAACTGTCCGAGTTAGCTAGGGCCGTATACGGTTTGCTAGTGTTGTGTTAGTACTTTTTTCCTTTGGAGTGCAAGCGAGGTTTTGACTACAATTACCGTGAGCCAGTGAAGATACGATGAAATAGTTCACGATGAATACACAAAGAGAAAACACCTTGAAATTTGTTTTCATTGATGTCAAAACGCGACGTACGTCATTGGATTTTCATCGATGGTTTCATGATGTCTATCAAGTGCCTACGAACCAAGTGCTCAGTTTTGAAATAGATTACTTTCGTAAGTGTTTGTACGTAAAATTTGCGACAAAAGTGGTAGGAGAACGGTTTCTAAATGATTTTGGTGCTGAGGTAATCTATAGTGACGTAGATGGTGAACATAAAGTTGAAGTAGAATGGGCCCACCAGCGACATGTACTTGTCAGAATCCATGTAGTCCCAATTGAATTAAGTGCAGAAGTGATAAGTCGTGTCATGAGGTCTTATGGGGAAGTGTTAAAAATTGAAGACGAGACATACTCTGCAGATCACATTTACCCTACTCGAACTGGACGTGTCTTGATCAAAATGATACTACGAGTAGTATAAAATACAATAGGATGAGGACACTTATAGCGTAGAAAAGAAGAGCTCATATGATTAAACAGCCCGATTTGCCCACACTTAAAATTATGCCAAGATGCCCTTATTCCCCATTTCTTCAAGTGTGATATGCTCTTAATCCTAAGAATTTTGAATCCTAGTGTAGAAAAGAAGAACCCTCAATAGACAGATTTGCCCACACTTAAAACTATGTCAAGAGGGGGCATATAGCCCAATCGGCCATGTGTGTACATATTTAAATCTAAAGAATTTTGAATTCTAGTGTAGAAAAGAAGAAGCCCCCTCAGACAGATTTGCCCATGTGTGTAAAAGCTACATCTCTCAGTTTGTTGTCCATAAACTTGTCAAAAATATGCCCCCTTTGATATTGTTTTGACTATAATTAAAACTAGGGCAAAAATGCTTATATTCTCATCCTCTACAACTTACAGATCAATACAATAGGACAAGGGCAGGCAAGCAAATTGGTTTCATGTTTTTTCTAATCTTTGATCAGTTTCATGTCCCGGCCAGCAATAAATTATGCACGCCTGGGAGATTTTATATGCTTGAATGCATGAGATAAAATCTACACTGTGCCCTTTCAGGGAAAATCGCCATGCCATCATGCTATTAACTCCAATTTACTGGAAGAGCATAAAACTTCACTCTTGCATGTTATCATATATGCCTGAATTGGATTCAGGTTTTGCCTTGTTCTGATAATATATACCCGAGTGAGACTTACAGAATATTCATTGCACAGTTCAAAGTCCAACTTTGAATTGTATTTAGCTGATATAGAGCTCATAACTCCTGGGTTCTGATATTCAATGTGTATTGCATGTGGACATAGTCCCATGGCTTATATGTTTTGTAATCAAGAGGCTTCTGTGTTTGAGGCCTCCACTGATGGCAAAGTGTTAATATTGCTGCCTTGTAAACAAGAGCTCTGGGTTTGAGTCCTGGTAAAATGTGAGGCCTCCCCTGATGGCAAAGTGTGAATATTGCTGCCTTGTAAACAAGAGCTCTGGGTTTGAGTCCTGGTAAAATGTGAGGCCTCCCCTGATTGCAAAGTGTTAATATTGTTGCCTTGTAAACAAGAGCTCTGGGTTTGAGTCCTGGTAAAATGTGTAAGATTGAAATACATGTGGCAAAATAATATCTCCACACGTGAGATTTTGAGAATATTTACTGCTAGCTGATATACAGCTGAGGTTTGAAACCTGGTAAAGTGTGTTGTACAACAGCATAAAAGAGCAAAACTATTTTATATTGGGGATCACCAGACCCTAGTTATTGCTGTTGTCTGGGTATAAAAGCACCAGCTCAGCCACTAACTGCTGTTATAATTGTTTTGGCATATTTTCCATAGTTCTGTTGTTTTTTTTGGAGCAAGAAATGTTATATAAACAAACAGTAAAAATGCCAAATCAAAAATATTGCAATCAGTGTAATAAAAATATATCTAGTTCTAATTGTTCTAGACACCGGCATATTTGTGACCCTAAGAAATGCAGAAAGGCCACAAAAATGTGTCCAAGATGCCATAAAATATTAAGCAAGGCTTATTACAAATGGCATAAGTGTATTTGTTATGAACAGTCATCAACATTGCCCCCACAACCATCTACATCTGGTCTGAAAAGGAAGCATGAAACACCTGTTAATGCTGGACCGGCAAAGCAGCCACGCTATGCACCACCTATCCATAGCAGTTTTAATGGCCAACTTAGGGATTACCGGTTTGTATCAGAGCCAAAATGTGACATTAAGAATTTTTTGAACAGTATAAATTCTGATGTGCAGGCAATTCTAAATGCACAAAATGGCTCTTATAAGCTGTCCCTCAAATTGTTTACACAATATAAGAAGCCAAATGGCACAAAATTTACACAGCCCCACATAACAGAAACTGTAGCTGTATATTCAAATGCAAATTCAGACAAAATAATAAGCAGTTTGATAGATCAATTGAATATTAAACACTCTAAATTTGCTGGAAAAGAGTCTGGATGGAGCCTATGCGGATCTCCACACAAGCTCTATGTTAATATTTCTGAATTCAGCCCATTAGATGGATCTACATATTTGCCATTACCTGCCAATATTAAAAACAAACAAGCCGTGGTTAATATAAAAAATAATGATGAGAAATGCTTTTTGTGGTGTATTTTAGCTGCTTTGTATCCAGTTTCAAGGCATCCTGAGCGAATAAGTTATTATAAATAACATGAAAATGATTTTGATGAAGCAATGGAGGGTTTAGAATATCCAATGTCTGTTCAGAATATTGATAAATTTGAAAAAAGGCCAGGAATATCAATGGTAAACAATTATCTATTAATGTATTTATTTTTCTACTGGCCGTGGCAATTGCTTGATAGCACCTCTCAGAATCAGTACATTTGATGATGATTCTGCTGTTCCGATTGATCTGCTCTTAATTGAAGTTGATGATACACACCATTATACTCTGATACGCAGTCTTGAAGCTTTAGTCAGAAAACAACTAGACAAATCCAATACAATATTCAAGTTGTGCAGAAGATGTTTAACTGTATTTGATGGTCAAAAAATGGTGAATGGGGTTCGGGAAGTGAATGCAGAAATTGCTAAAAACAAGTTAATTGAGCATCTGAAATACTGTGGCAATCATAAACCTGTTCATATGGTGATGCCTAATCCAAGTGAAAATGCCAAATTCAAAAAATTTGAAGCCTTGTTGGAACACCCAGCATATATAGTCTGTGATTTTGAATCAAATCTCAAACCTCTTGCATTCTGTAGCCCAGATCCTGAGGAATCTTCAATTACACCATACCAGTTACATGAACCTTCTAGTTTTTATTATGTTGTTGTACAGGATGGTGTTGTTAGTAAAGAATATTTATACATGGGACCAGATGCCATCAAAGAATTTGCACATAGAATAGAAAATGAGTGCCATGACATAGCATCTAATATCTTATTAAAATCAAAACCCATGATGCCTTTAACAGAGAAACAGATTAAAGATTTCAACAATGCAGAAAAATGCCCGGTATGTGATTCTGAATTTTCAGATACAAATATCAAGGTACATCACCATTCTCATACAGATGGTAAATTCTTAATGGCCCTGTGTAATAGCTGTAATATTAAGATCCAGAGACCAAAATTTGTCCCCATATTTTGCCATGGTGCATCCAATTATGATTTTCATCATTTGATCAGGTACGAGGGGTTTGACAAGCAGAATTTAAATATTTTAGCTGAAAATAATGAGAAATATATTGCTATTAGCAAAATAATTAAAGTTAATGGTGTTCCTATTCACTTAAAATTTCTTGATTCATACAGAATTCTGTCTGCTAGCCTGGCTACACTGGCCACTCAATTATCTGATGATCAATTCAAAATCACATGTGCTTTGTTTCCAAATCAGGACCTGAAATTAATTAAGAGGAAGGGTGTATATCCATATGATTATGTTACAGATTTTTCTAAATTAATGAGTTTTCTCTGCCACCACAACAAGAGTTTTACAGCAAAATCAGAGCATCTGGAATTACTGATGATGATTATCACCATGCCCAGTTGATGTGGAACAATTTAAAATGCCAGACATTTGGTGATTATCACAAGGCATATTTAAAACTTGATGTGACCCTCTTAGCTGATATACTTCAGGCATTTAGAAAATCTTCCATGCAAAATTATAAGCTGGATCCAATGTATTTTTACAGTGCTCCGGGCCTAGCATGGTCTGCAATGTTTTTAAACACTAAAATGCAATTGGATCTGATCCAGGATCAAGATATGTATCTGTTTATGGAACAATGTATAAGAGGAGGCATGGTGCAATGTTCTCAGAGATATGCCAGAGCAAATAACAAATATATTCCTGATTATGATCCAGCACTGCCATCAAATTATAAACTGTATGTAGATGCCAATAGCCTCTATGGTTATGCTATGATGAAAAAACTGCCATATGCAGGGCTTGAGTGGGTTGAAGATTTCAATATTGAAGATCTTAAGGATTTTGATGACAGTAACTATGGCCTGTTCTTAGAGGTTGATCTGACAATTCCTGATGATTTACACAACACATTTTCTGATCTGCCCCCAATTCCTGAGGTTGAGTGCTCACCTGGCTCTAAACAGAAGAAATTGATGATGACTCTAGAGCCAAAACAGGGTTATGTCTTATATTACAAAAACCTCCAGTTCCTAATAAATCATGATGTCCAAGTGACCAAAATTAGAAACGTTTTGAGGTTCAGGCACTCAAGACGGTTGAAACCATATATTGATACAAACACAGAGCTTCGAACATCTGCAATGAGCCAATTTGATAAGACCTTGTTTAAATTGATGGTCAATTCTGTATATGGCAAAACAATATAAAATGTCAGAAAATATACTGATGTTAAATTAATTACTGACCCCAGCCGGAGCAAAAAAGTGATAGCAAAGCCCAACTTCAATTACAGAAGAATTTATGATGAAAATATGGCACTTTTCAACATGAAAAAAACAAAGATTAAGTTTGATACGCCTATTTATGTGGGGGCTGTGATATTGGAATTGGCCAAATTACACATGTTAAAATTGTTTTATAATGTGTTGAAGCCTTTTTATAAGGATCGTGTAAAACTGATGTACATGGACACAGATAGTTTTGTTCTTGATATTCAAACAGAAGATGTTTATCAAGATATAGCACAGCCTGAATTGTTTAAATATTTTGATACCACTGAACATGCAAAGATTAAACACCATAACAAAAAGGTGCCTGGCAAGTTAAAATATGAGACACTTGGTGATGTTATTGTGGCATTTGCTGGGTTAAGAGCCAAGATGTACAGTTTTGAAACATGTAGTATCGCTGTTGCCAAAAAGGCCAAGGGCATTGGCAGAGTGATTGTAGACAAAGAGCTTGAATTAGAAGATTACAAAAATTGCCTCAAATTATGTAGCTCAATCAGAACATCAGAAAATAGAATTCAGAGTGTGGATCACTTGTTGACTACAAATATTTTAAGAAAAGTGGCTCTGGACCCACATGATGATAAGAGATGCATTTTGTCATGTGGCATACATACTCTACCATGGGGTCATTGTGATTTGAAAAGTGGTAATCAATGCCCAATTACAGAGCATGATTTGAAATAAATAAACATGCCTATGAACTAATTTGGGTTCAAAAAACAGGATATTATGGACCTGCCAACACCACAACCCTCTTCTGATATAATATCCAAACTAAGTGCTTTGTTAATTATTCATCTGAACAGCATACTTACAGATGTTGATGATGAAACAGGTAAAACATTGTACATATTTAACAATAATTTAAATCATTACCAATTACCTGTAAGTGGTCAATTGCAATTTATTACAACCCCTGAGGGTAATGTCAAGATTTCAGTAGGGAGAAATATTTATAGAATTAAGCACTCAAACATGATTTCTGGCACTGTATATACTGTTTCTGCTGGTGACTGCTTACATATTGAGGTCCCGGGATCATATGACAAGCTTATACCTTTTTTATAGAATTAAGAATCAGATATTCAATAATCAATAACCACTAAAACAAAAATGCCTAATGATATATTTGGCCATACAAGGCATGAAGTTCACAGTGATGAGATTCTGATGCTTGATGTCAGAGTCAAGAAATTAAGAAGTGATTTACAAGCTTTACAAACCACACTGAATACCAGTCTTCAACTAGAAATTACAAATTTGCAATCACAATGCATGGACCCTCTTCTTAAAATTGATTCTGAACTCAAATTGCTGCTTCAAAAATATACTGACTTGGCCACATTGGATAATTTTCCAAGTTTGGAAGAAGCTGTAGCAGCTCTTCAAGCCAAATTTAAGACCCAGGCCACCAACTCTGAGCAATTGAAACAGCAATTGGAAGAGCAGATAAATAATGTCCAGACACAGCTCCAAACAATTGTCAAAAGCATAAAATCACAAGAAGATTTTGATCTAGTGATTTCCACTCTAAAGGAACAGATTCAATCACTCCAGATACCTAATCTGGACCCCTTGAACAATGCCATAGCCGAGGTTAAAGAAAAAATTGAGACACTTGAAAATTTTATGAACAACTTGCCATCTTCTGATGCTTTGAGTGCAATAACTCGGAGTGTTGCCAACATTAAGCTGCAACTTGAAACATATGAAGATTTTGGAAAAATTCAAAGTACCATAACCCATCTTGAGGTTACAATAGCAGCAGTGCAAAGTGATTTGACAAATGTACAAGAATCTCTAGAATCCCGCTTGGCTGGTATTGTAGACACTCTTGCCAGTGTCCAGCAACAGATCACAAAACTTGAAAACCTCAACACTGAATCTGAGCTATCTCATTTTCATCACTTGATCGATGATATCCAAACAAAGCTTGAAATTTTACAACAATCAACACCTACTCAGGCAGATATTGCCCTGCTTCAAGATGCTATGCGTGATGTGGCTGATGCTTCTGAATTAAATGATGTAAAATTAGCACTTGAATCTTTGCAAAATACTGTAACAAATCTGCCTACATCACAGGAACTTAAAAATATTAAGAGAGCAGTGAATCGCATATTGAAATCAGAAGATATCAAGAATATCCAGACAGAGATCAAACAACTTACTCAGACAGTGGCCACTCTACCAACTAATCAACATATTAATGAACTGCATGCCGTGTTTGAGGATATCAGAAGACAGGTCCATGATCTTACTACTCAAAATTCAAAATTGGCAGTTATTGAAAATTTGCAACAAATTGTAGCTAATATCAAGCAACAGCTAGGGACCATGGAATCCAATCAAGCAAATGCTCTTTCTGTTTTTACCACCCATCTTCAAGAGATTGTGCAACAATACAAGAAACTTGTTGTGGACATAAAAATCAAGCCAGGCCATGATGATGTTGTTAGGACCATCAATGAGCACCTTGAATCTGTAACAAGCAGATTGCTTACAGCAGAAAAAGAAATAACAGGCATAATCGAGAATCCAAAACATACAGTAATTCTTGAATTGTACAGCATCCCCAACAAAGAATATGATTCACCATTTACACCAGGTGGCAAAATATATATGCTGTCCCCTGCACAATTTTATTACCAGTTTTTAGTTGGGGGCACACTGAGACCAATCAAGATCAAATATTGGCTACAACCACAGGCACACCACTACCCCACCTTATCAATAACAAATACTGACAACAAACCAAAAATCACCAGTGTAGAGTTAGAGGATTTTACAGATCCCAATACATTAGAAACATCTTATGCTGAAGATGATGGCTCTCTGGAATTTCATATACAAATAGGAGACAAATTATATTTAGAAAATCCTGAAGTATCAGCTGCTGAACACCCCATAGTTGCAATATTCCGGTTTACATATTATGTCTAGACAAATTATTGTTGTAAAATTACACAGACAAGCCAGACATAATTTTAAGAGACTGCCAGTAGTCACAAAAGGCATAGATGATTTATGGCAGAGCGACTTGATTGAGATGGCAAGTGGACACCTGAAAAACTTAGACAAAATCAACAAGGGCTACAAGTATCTACTCACTGTAATAGACACATTTTCAAAATTTGCCTGGGCTGTGCCACTCAAATCCAAGACTGGAAAATGTGTTACAGAAGCTTTAAGGACAATCATCAATCAGAGTGGAAGATCACCGCGCTATTTGCAAACTGATAATGGCAAAAAAATATATAATTCTGTGTTCCAACAATTTATTAAAAGCCAGTCAATAAAACATTACTCGAGTTACAGTGATCTCAAAGCCTCCTAAATCTTATGTATAAACAATTTACACTTCAAGGTAATTATAAATGGCTTAATATTCTTCCAGAACTTCTACATAAATATAACAACTCGGTCCATTCCACAATCAACATGAAACCCTCTGAAGTAACTTCATCTGATGAGCAAAAATTGATCAGGACTGTTTATTATCCTAGATACCAGCCAACAACAAGAAGGGGCAAATACAGAGTGGGTGATCAAGTAAGAATCAGCAAATATAAGCACTTATTCAAAAGAGGCTTTACAAGAAACTGGAGCACTGAATTATTTACAGTGGTTCAAGTTAAACCTGGGACCCTTAACACATATATAATAAAAGATCACCGAGGAGAAATTCTCAAAGGCAGATTCTATGAAGAAGAACTCAACAAAACTAAACAGCCTGACACATATCTCATAGAAAAAATCATCCGCAGAAAAGGCAACAAGTTATTTGTCAAATGGCTAGGACTTCCAGAACACAGCTGGATCGATGCAGACAAAGTGATAATATGAGCACCTGGGATGTTATAAAAAGGCTGCCAGAACCTGAACAGCAGATTAAGAGAAATGGCAAGTTGCTGCCTGAAAATATTAGATGTCTTATTGTTGGGCCATCGGCTTGTGGTAAAACTACACTAATGATTGATAATTTTTTATTGGCACCCAACTGGTTAGACTGGAAAAATAGGCACTTGTATGTCTTCTCTAAGAGCTTGGAACAATTAAAATATCAGCAGCTGCTGAAGCTATATGATGGATTGGATATAGCCACTTTTGAACCAGATGTTAAGCCACTCCATGAATATCTCGATAATTCTGTTGTTGTGTTTGATGACATTATACTGGATAATCAAAACAAGGTTAGAAATTTCTTTACACAGGGCCGGCACAAAAACATTGATTGCTTCTACCTGGCATAGACTTTTTCTAAAATACCGAAGCAGCTGATCCGAGACAACAGCAATTTTATATGTGTGTTTCATCAAGATCATACCAACCTCAAACACATACATGATGAATATGTAGGTGGGGACTTGAGCTACAATAATTTTTCCAAGTTTTGCAGTAGGTGCTGGAACCAGGACAGTTATGGGTTTGTCACAATTGATATGACAAGAAAACCCAATAGTGGCAAATACAGAAATAAAATCAACAATTTTATAGACATTGAAACATATATAAATAACCATGAAAAGGCCAATCATTGATGATCTTAAATTAAGAGATTATCTTGTAAAAAGATTTAAGGGATGGAAATCACAGAACCGAGGAATTTATGAACAACACAAACAAACAGAACAGCCTATTATTGATGCTATTAGTGAATTGAATTGAATTGGCACCCAACTGGTTAGACTGGAAAAATAGGCACTTGTATGTCTTCTCTAAGAGCTTGGAACAATTAAAATATCAGCAGCTGCTGAAGCTATATGATGGATTGGATATAGCCACTTTTGAACCAGATGTTAAGCCACTCCATGAATATCTCGATAATTCTGTTGTTGTGTTTGATGACATTATACTGGATAATCAAAACAAGGTTAGAAATTTCTTTACACAGGGCCGGCACAAAAACATTGATTGCTTCTACCTGGCATAGACTTTTTCTAAAATACCGAAGCAGCTGATCCGAGACAACAGCAATTTTATATGTGTGTTTCATCAAGATCATACCAACCTCAAACACATACATGATGAATATGTAGGTGGGGACTTGAGCTACAATAATTTTTCCAAGTTTTGCAGTAGGTGCTGGAACCAGGACAGTTATGGGTTTGTCACAATTGATATGACAAGAAAACCCAATAGTGGCAAATACAGAAATAAAATCAACAATTTTATAGACATTGAAACATATATAAATAACCATGAAAAGGCCAATCATTGATGATCTTAAATTAAGAGATTATCTTGTAAAAAGATTTAAGGGATGGAAATCACAGAACCGAGGAATTTATGAACAACACAAACAAACAGAACAGCCTATTATTGATGCTATTAGTGAATTAGGTAAAAATATCAAAACTGTTACAGAGCAAAATCAAAATTTGATCACAGAGCTTGTACCTGTAGCTGCAAGGAACATATTAGATTATCCAATCACCCAACTTTCCAGTATTCATACACCTAGTCCTGTTGCTCCTCGAAGAATTGAAGCTAATCAGGATCCTATTGAATTGGGTCTTCTTGCTCAAAAATATTTAAGCACACCTAAAGACAACAAAGATGAGGTCTTTTGCTTATATGCTGACACAGAGCGTGATGGTAGCATCATACATAGAATTGGCAATTTCAGAGTAACATTTATGGGAGATGATCTCATTGTATATTCAGAATCTCATCTTGGAGAAAAAGGTGGTTTTGTTAAATATCCTGGCACACCTGGATTATGGGAACTGATGACTAGGAAAAGACCTGGCAGCTATACAGATCAAGATTATGAGCATTACAAAGAAATATTAATAAAATCAGATGCTCTATACCAGAACAATGATCCCACACAAAAAAGAGTCAAGTCTAGCAGTGGAGCAAAATACAACAATTTAATCAAGCCCATATGGTCACAGATCAAGACAGGCAGTGGAATAAAACAATACAACACCCTGCCTAAAGAATTTGTGTGGGTTGATGATGTCAGGAAACTTGAAGATAGGTTATTGGTGATAGCTGGGGAGGAAAATGCTGGCAACCACAATTTTTACAATGAAAAGGTTGGAATTATGGACATGATAAGCACAAAATTGTCTAATTTTATAGTGAATGACACTAAGGGGATTGGATATCTTATAAAAATTATTAATACTCTACCACCTAAATTTTGGAATATTTCTGAGGGTCGGGGGTTGGTTAATGACATTATAAACAAGCTGCCATTTGAACTACATATTCCAGGCTATCAGTATTGTGGTCCAGGCACAAAATTGGACCATAGATTAAACAGAGGTGATCCTGGTGTTAATCCCCTAGATGCTGCTTGTAGAGACCATGACGTAGCATACAACACACATTCTGATCTTGACAAGAGACATGTTGCAGACAAGAAATTAGAAGAGGCTTCATTTGGTAGATTTGTAAGCAAAGATGCTTCTTTAAGTGAAAAAATAGCAGCATTGGGGACCACCATAGCTATGAACACCAAACAAAAACTGGGGTGGGGGCTGTGAATATGTATATAATAAACCTACAATGAAGGCCAAGGGTATTATGTATCAAATACCTTATGCAGGTCTTAAATCTCTTAAAACTATTGATAGTCTTTTAACCAAAAAGCAGCGCAAGAAAAAAAGCTCTTGTATTGCCAAGGGCCATGGTATAAAATTGTTGCTTAGTACCCCCCAATTATAAAAATTACAGCAATCCAGGAAAAAATCACATGTGGGTGGATTTATATTTACTATCCCGGCCATCTTAGCAGCACTTGGGGCTGCTGGGAGCTTGGCTGGGGGATCAGCTGCCATAGCAAAAACACTAATAGATGCCAAGAAGAATAGGGCAGAATTAGATGAATTGAAGCGCCATAACCTGGCCATGGAGAAACAAGGCAAAGGTGTTAAGAGAGCCATGAATAAGTTTAAAAAAACAAGAGCCGCTTACAAACCAAGATATTGAATCTTTAATCAAGCCACTGGGCATCAAAAATTTTAGATGTGTGTACATGTCTGATTCTTTACCAGAACAACCACTCAACAAAGAGTGTTGCATTGTTAATTTGGATAAGTACAAAAATCAGGGCACTCACTGGATTTGTTATCTTAAATATTTAAAAGATGAGGCATTTGTGTTTGATTCATTTGGAGGTATTCCACCTGAAAATTTAGTAAAATATCTAAAATCAGCTAATCTTTATTACAATAATGCCCGTGTTCAAAATTTCAAAGATGTTAATTGTGGACATCTGTGTTTATCTGTTCTTAGATATATGTCTCAAATAAATAAACCATCAATTGAAGATTTTCAAAAAGCCCTGTGGTATCTGAAACATCATGGGGGTATTCCATCTCACCAGCCAAAATTCAATATTGAAACTCAGATTACATGATGATATAGTGTATCCCAAAACAATAGCTCTCAGAGCATTTTATGGCATGTACTTGATCCCTAATATTACACACCACAACAACACAATTGCAGTAGGGGATCAAAAAATTGTCATCACTCCAGGGCAATATAATCTATCCACTCTAAATGCTCAATTACCCAGAGGTATAGTATTAACTCAAAATTCTGTCACTCACAGAGTAAAGATTGTATCTGCTACAGAAACAGTGGATCTGGGTACTATAGGAGAGCTGTTAGGCTTTGAGAACAACACAAAACTCGAACCGGCCATCAAACACACTGCTATTAATATACCTAAATTCTTAGCCATAGAGACTCTGAATATTCACTGTAATGTGGCCGAGGGTATGATCACCAAATCAAATAGCATAGGCACTCACAAACAAACTGGCATCATTGCAACATTCAAACCTTACTCTGAATTTATGGAGCCAATCATCTACACTCCATCCCCAACATTATATTTTCCTGTGTGCCATAATAGAATAGATAATATTGAGTTGATGGTCACTAATGAAAAAGAAGAATTAGTTGATTTTGCTGGAGCCACAACAACTGCTATCATAGAGATTAATATTTAAATAAAAATACATTTAAAAAAATGGAAAATATTGAAAGTTATGAGCTACAATCATTCCCCCCAAACAGGAGGACCTTTGCAAATTTAAATCAACCCAACACAGAGATTGAGGTTGATCTTGATGTAGGGGATTGCTTTATACACCCCCACAGAGCAGATCTATACATCAAATTTGATGTTGTAAAGCTCGATGGTACAGATTATCCGGCAAATTCAAATATAAGATTGGTAGATAATTTTGTGCCACATCTGTTCTCTGAAATTGAGATCAGAAAACATGGTGTTGTTATAAACAGAGTGGATTATCCCGGCATTACCTCCACAGCTTTGGCCACACTAAAATTATCCAAAACCGAGGCTTCTTACTACAAAATAGGTGGATTTGAGGCTGGTGATAAAATTATATCTAAGAGCCACACAGTGCTGTTCCCTATGCGCCTGTTGCCAGGATTCTTCTCAGATTACAAAGATATTATGTGGAAGGGTGGTTTAAGAATCACATTTAGAAGAGCTGCCAATGATAATAATGCTTTGATGAGGTACAGTACATTAAACTCTAAAGGGGAAGCTCTGCCTAATACCCTACCTGATGAGGGCAAGTGCCTTATTCAGACTATGGAGCTAAGAATCCCGGTTGTTGAATATGAAGCCAGTTATGCTCTTAAATACAAAGCAGATATAATAAAAAATCCACAGATTCCTTTACAATTTTATACATATCAATGTGTACAGAAGCCTGCCACTGGTACCTATTATGAGTTTGATGCTACAAATTCATTCTCCAGTATACAATATGACATGCCAGATTTTGTGGTGGTATTGTTTTAGACTGGAAGACACAATAATCAGGAAAAAAATTCAAGTAAATTTGATAACTGCAACATCAAGAACATATATCTTAAAAATGGCAGAAATGAGGTGTTCCCCAGAGAAAATTATAATTTAGACATGTCCAAGGATGATTTCCTTAAATTATATGAAGCATTTACAGCATACAAAAGGGTCACTACTGGCAATACTGACATGTATTACACACCAGATGAATTCAAAGCACAGAGACCCATGTTTGTCATCAACACTTCAAAAAGAAAACAAGTTGTGGTTAATGACAGGACAAACATTAAAATTATCTGTGAATTCCACGAAACACTCCCTGATGACACCATATGTAGTGTTATTCTTATAGGGGAAAAATCATATGTTTATGATGTAAGAAATGAGAGAGTCACAGAGCAATTCTAGAAGGCCTCTGCATATTACATTGTCTTAGTACTAGATATGCAAGTTGAGGCTGGTGTCCAATTAAAATATTGAACATATTCCAGGTAACATATTAACATAACAGCAACAAGTATTTAAGCATATATTACATTATATTATTGTGTAAGCAAAAGCTTTTATGAGCATTTTTGACCTAGTTTTAAGTATAGTCAAAACAATATCAAAGGGGGCATATTTTTGACAAGTTTATGGACAACAAACTGAGAGATGTAGCTTTTACACACATGGGCAAATCTGTCTGAGGGGGCTTCTTCTTTTCTACACTAGAATTCAAAATTCTTTAGATTTAAATATGTACACACATGGCCGATTGGGCTATATGCCCCCTCTTGACATAGTTTTAAGTGTGGGCAAATCTGTCTATTGAGGGTTCTTCTTTTCTACACTAGGATTCAAAATTCTTAGGATTAAGAGCATATCACACTTGAAGAAATGGGGAATAAGGGCATCTTGGCATAATTTTAAGTGTGGGCAAATCGGGCTGTTTAATCATATGAGCTCTTCTTTTCTACGCTATAAGTGTCCTCATCCTATTGTATTTTATACTACTACTACGTAAACCCATACCCTCATATGTAATAATGAATGGAGACTCCTATTGGGTAACATACACTGGGCAGGTGCGTACGTGCCTTGCGTGCTCGGGGGAGGGTCACGTAGTGACTCAGTGTCCTAAGCGTCGATCCTATGGGAACCAGCCCCGTGGGGGCCGGTTAATATACCCGCTGACAATGTACCGATGGTATATGAACCAACTGTGCTACCCGTACGGACTAAACCGAGAGATTCAGCTCCATTAGTTGCAGAAGTCCCTGCGTCAGGAGATAACAATGGAGGGATCACGGATAGCCCCAGAATCACCGACGAGGAGACAGGTACCAGACACGAAGTTAGTGTGAAGAATGCACCAACAGGAAGGGAAGAGCTGGAGCATACAACATTGACCACTTCAGAGGAGATGCATCACATACCCCCACCCCCACCCCCCAAGTGCTTTGTTCGCGGAGGCAGAATTCCCCGTAGGTACCTCTCCTAGAAAATCACGGTCAAGATCTGTATCAAGGTTACGGTCAGTGGCGGAAGAGTCCATGGTGCTACGAAGAAAGAAGAAGAAAAATAATGAATGCGTAAGTTCCACAATAGTTCATAACGAATTTAGAGTAGAACCTGATACCCCAAAACAAGATGTTTCAAAGGTTAGTTTAACAAGTAATTCAGCAAATGTAACTAAAGAGAAACCTTCGACGAGTAACAAACTTACCCCAGATTTATTTAGTGGAAAGCATAGTTAATGCATTATAGGCAGAAATTAGAGATCAGTAATGTTGAAGAATGTAAGAAAGTTTAGTTTTCGTTTGTGGACAGTTATCATCATGCAAACATTTAGCTTGGCATCTATAAATTTGAATCAAATGCAAAGTAAGACCAAAATAATTGCTCTCAATGACTTTCTCACTAAATCGTCTATTGATGTGGCCCTCTTACAAGAGTTCGCCATAGACGATTTTTCTGTACTGAGCATGTTTAAAGTATACAACAATTTTACTCCCTTTGCACAAGGGACTGCCATAGCATGTAGGCGACACTTGGATTTACGTAATGTAGTGCCCCATCCCACGGGCAGGCAAATGAGTGCCAAAATAGGCTCAGTGTTTCTCTGTAATGTGTATGCTCCGTCGGGAAGCCAAAACAGACTGGAAAGAGAAGATTTTTTTTCAACAGTTGTAGGGCCAGAGTTGACATCCCACACACTAGACACTATACTAGTGGGAGATTTTAACTGCGTAATTCGTTCACAAGATCAAAATCCAGGATACAACTTCTCACGTGCGCTCTATGAATTAACGCAGGGGTTACAACTGCGTGACGCTTGGATACACGCCAACGGCGAAATTCAAGGTTACACACATATCACATCCAATAGTGCGTCAAGGATCGATAGGTTTTATGTCGCACCAAGGTTTCAGGAATATATAATTAGTGTTCACAATTTTCCAGTATGCTTTAGTGACCATAGTGTCCCAATTCTCAAAATAAATTTAGATTTGATCAAACCCCGACAAGGTAGCGGATACTGGCTTTTAAATAGCACATTATTACGCAATGGTAGTTATGTCCAGCTAATCAGGGAAACGTGGAACGAACTCAAGGCCTCTCGGCCAGTGCAAAAGACCCCAATCGAGTGGTGGGAAACTCGAGTTAAGCCTAAATTTCGTCAGGTCTGTAAATTCTTCAGTGCAGAGGTTAGTAGAGATCAAAGAAACAAATATAATTTTTTGTGTGCAGTCTTGAATGATCTCCATCGTTTAGCACTGGAAGGTAATTTCGATCGTCCCTATGCAAATGAAATCAAAGCGCAATTACTTGCTATACATAGGAAACGAAAATCTGCACCAGTAATAAAGAGCAAGATTCTTCCTATAGACCCTGACGAGCAAGCCACACTAAGCCACATTCTTCAAGAACATAAACACGCCAGGAGTCACGTTATTTATCAATTAACTTTAGATTCTGGTGAAGTTGTCACCAGCCCTCATAGTATACACGACAGGTTTTTGCAATACTATAAAAATCTTCTTGGTCAAGCCTTTAATCCAACAGAAACGCAAAGTAATTTTTTGAACTACCTCCCTGCATCACTGACGGAAAATGAAAGAACGGAGCTCACACAACCGTTTAGTAAAAAGGAGGTTCATGATGCAGTCTTCAAAGCTCCGAGAAATAAAACTACAGCCGAAGATGGATTACCATCAGAATTCTATCAATGTTCCTGGGATCTAATAGGAGACGAATTAACGGAATGGGTCAACGAAGTGTTGACAACAGGGACCATAGGGAAGACCAGTAGCACGGGAGTTATAGTGTTAGTTACCAAAAAGGCAAATCCAAAATTCGTCACAGATTTTAGGCCAATTTCCATATTGAGTAGTGATATCAAACTTATAAGTAAAATATATGGTTAAACTTATTGGCAATTTACAGTTCGCTTGTAATACGTCTCAGAGTATACATCACTTGCTGCAAACGATAAGAGACGTAATTATTACCAAACAAAATAAGAATGCATCAGAAGCAATTCTATCTTTAGACTTTTCCCAAGCATATGACAGAGTGAGTGACGAATATCTGTACAAAGTCTTAGAAGCATATGGCTTCGGAGACACTTTTATGAATTGGATAAAAACATTATATAATCATATGCTGCTAAAACTCAAAATAAATGGTTTCTTGACAACAAGTTTTAAAATGCGACGGGGTGTGCTACAAGGTAGTCCTTTGAGTAGCACATTGTACGTCCTCACAATAGCCCACTTTCTGTTTAGTATCCAGCATCATTTACAGGGCATTTCTATGGCTTCCACCACAATACAAGTTGGCAGTTTCATGGACGACGTCACGATTTTTCTCAAGGATGAAAGAGATCTGTACAGTGTTAAAAGCCAAATACATACTTTTGAGCACACATCAGGAGCAAAACTAAACAATCGAAAGTCATTCCTGATGCCCCTTGGCAAGGAGAATCCTTTCACAAAAAATACGGAGATCCCTGTAGACAAGAAAATAAAAGTTTTAGGTATAAACTTCTATGCAAATATCGATGAAACGACCGAAGTCAATAGTAAACTCACGTGCGAGAGGGCAATCTACGTCCTCAGAGTAAACAAGATGCGCTCTCTAAGTTTAAAAGCACGAGTAAGATTTATCAATGTTTTTGCTCTCTCTAAACTTTCGTATGTAGCAAAAATCCTGCCCTTCAAACTACAGCACTTAGCCAAGGTAAACAAAGCTGTTGGCTGCTTTTTGTGGCACGATACAATTTTCCGGGTGACAATAAATGAGGTCACGTTATCAGAGAAGACAGGTGGGTTGGGACTAGAGTCGGAGAGCTATTTGAAAGCGGCTGACCTTGAACAAGCCTCGATGCGCAGTAGCAAAGGAGGAAGTAGAGACTGCCGTGGAAAACGCGCGATGTCGTTCTTTTGTTTTTCGAGTGGCAAGAATCGGTTTGGTTTTCGTTGTGACTGTTCGTGTTTCTTCTGTGTGGTCACAAAAATTTGTCAATATACGTGTGCAAGATGGCTACAGAAACACCTAAGCGTCGTGTTCTACACAAACAAGCGCCAGATACGGTGTACAAAGTGTATAAGTTCTTCCAAAGTGAATCTCGCAGTGCAGACAGTTTCTCGTGTTCGTCAGGGAGCAGTGTTGCCAAATGTCAGGGGCGTACAGCGGCTGCATGTGGGATAAGTCTGCGTACAGTTCAGACGATTGCGAAGGAAGCCAGGTCGTCTTCGATTGGTGATACAGGGTCGGTTTCTTTTCGCTCGCCTGGCAAACGTCGTAATCTGCGAAAGAATGTTACCCACTTGGACGATTTTGATAAGGGGGTATTGCGTAATATTATATTTGATATGTACTCAAATCGCGAATTTATCTACTGCAGTGAAACTTAGGGCTAAATTGAAGGAAGCTATCGGGTTTGCAGGCAGTACGTGGTCAGTGTTAAAAATTTTGAAAAACATGGGGTTCAGATGTAGGAGAGGCAACGACGGGAGGAACTTTTTAATGGAGAGGGGTGATGTTGTAGCTGCGAGAGTGATCTTCCTCAGAACCATGCCCGAAATCAGGAAAGCTGGTACTACAAATATATACTATTTAGATGAAACCTGGCTCAACCAGAATCACACGAAGACGAGCTGCTGGAGAATGAGTGATGGTTCTGGTGGGTTAAAGGTGCCATTAGGAAAAGGTGCTCGTCTTATAGTGTGTCATGCGGCTTCAGCTGCTACAGGCTTTGTGCCCCAAAGTAAATTGGTTTTCCGCTCCAAAACAAACAGTACTGACTATCATTCAGAAATGACGTCTGCCGTGTTTCGAAAGTGGTTTTGCGAGCAGTTCTTGCCGTTCCTCGCCCCCGAATCCGTGATTGTAATGGACAACGCGAGCATACATTCCTTGCAAGTGGATAAAACGCCTTGTTCGAACATAAGGAAGGCTGATATTATGGCATGGCTCTGTAACAAGAACATTCCCCACACAAGCACGCAAACCCGAGCAGAATTGTTGCAGTTGGTGAAACATCATACACCAATTCACAAAAGTTACGAAATCGATATAATAGCAAGAGAATATAGTCACAGAGTTGTTCGTCTCCCACCTTATCATTGTCAGTACAACCCGATTGAAATGATTTGGGCCCAGGTGAAGGGGCCCAACAAAACTTTCAAAATTGCCGACGTTGAGAAACTTACTCACGAAGCAATAGACAGAATAGGTGTTTCTGAGTGGGCAGATTGTGTGGCTCACGCAGAGAAAATACAAGAAGATGACTTCCAGCGTGAAATAGTCAGAGACGATGTCATCGAAAAGGTCATTATAAATTTGCAAGACACGGATTCGGAAGAACTTGAATCAAGTGACGAGGTTGACAGCTGTACGGAATGAGCGTTATGTAAGTGAATGGCATTTTAATTTTTATTTTCAGTTCATGTTATGCATGCCAGACAGTTGTTTTGTTATTGCGAGTGCCACAAGACCGGCGCATGGTATCTGCAGCAAACGAAGTTGCCTTTGCCGCGCAGCGAAAGAATTAATCAAGTTCTTCTCTCGTTTTCTCAGTAACCAAATAACATATCGCTGTAAATATTATACGAACTTAAAATTTGGAGTTTTCTTTGTAACTTTCTCACTGGAAGTTATTTCAAATCTAATTTAGTAAAAATCGGCTCGCAAGAGAACTTTTTCTCTATACAATAATGGTCAATAAAATATTTAATTTCTTTCACTTACTTTCAAGATTCTACATGTTTAATTTACAGCTTAATACGATTGTCTAAAGCTTTCTGCTAATACTCGTGCAGGGTTGGTATCGATTGTTGCAATAATAGCCGTGCAGCGGTAATTTACAATTGTTCGAATGTAAGCCATTGTTTTTTTTTTATTTTGAAAGAGCTGGCGAGTTCCCCGAACAGTGAGTAGGTGGCAACAGCGGAAATGTATCTCCTTCTCTCTCTGCGCGGACTCGTCAAGGTCAGCCGCTGTTATATCGTTCGTCGACTCTAATACACGTGAACACACAGGCAAGAGCATTGTTTGTTCAGACTGGCCTTCAAACAGCTTTCTCACTGCACGAGTCAACAACCCAAGCATGTATACAGACGATAATACGGAACATTCCATTAGAAGCTCCCATCGATATCCAAAGTATCCCCAAAAGGTTTTTGTTTTATAAGGACATCGCTTTACAGGTATGCTACCAGTTATTACGACATGAGACAATTATAATATCTGTTAAAAAGTTATATAGAGAAATCAATAGTATCAAGCACGCAGTACCACGAATAGTCAGGGATTTCAATACACATAATTGGCCACAAATATGGAAAAATGTCTCCGCCAAACACCTTTCAAAAGCTGGCCAATCAATATGGTCCAAAGTGGTTCATCGTGTTATAGTGACAAGAGATAGGACATACCAATATGGAATCAGTGACTCTCCTAACTGTATATCATGCAACGTGCCTGAATCTTTAGCCCACAGGATAACGAAGTGTCGAAACTCCTCCACGGCATGGAACAAATTGCGAACAATGCTCAGTCGTATATGCCGCACCTCATTAACAAAGTTTACGGATACAGATATAGTATTTCCTGATTTCAATTTTTTCCCGTCAACAAAACAACGAGCAGTACAATGGTTGATAACAGAATACTTACTATATATATATTTCACAATGACGAGAGCAGTTTTCAGAAACAATTCAGTATCTTCTTGCAAGAACAATACGAAAAAATTCCTCTCCAAGCAAGGAAGAAATGGTATGCATATTTCTTATAAGTGCTTTATACTTAATTTAGGTCAAACAAAAATGTAAAGGTTAACCAGATAGAAATACAAATTGTAATGGCAGTAATACACTTATGTCAAAACCAATGTAATTCCATAACTTGTATATCAGAATGATACAATAAAAAAAATAGTGGTTAGCAGAGCGCGCTACAACGCCAGGGGTTCTGGGTTCGAGTCCCGGGTAAGGCATGGGTATTTGTGTTCGTCCAGTTGATAAGAAACAAAGACAAATGTAAGAATTGGAAAGTGTAAAAGTGAGAAAAAGAGTGAATGGGGGGGGGTACCTCCGTGTAGGGGGTATTTCCTTTTTTAAAAAAAAGTGGTTAGCACATCGCGCTGCGACGCCAAGGGTCCCGGGTTCGAATCCCGGTCGGGCTTGGTTGTTTGTGAATGTCCATTCATCAATTTCATCATTTCATCACTCATCCTCATCTTCGGAAATTAGCCAAGAGGCACAAAACGCGAAGTAAAATAAACTAAATCAAATCAACATACTAAGAATCTTACTTTATTTATTTTATTATTTATTTACCACAGAATTCCAAATACAGCTTTAGACATTTTACATTGGAATGTAATAACAATGAAAGTAACAATAAGAATAATAACATAAACTAAAATACATATATGTGATAAAATGAATAAGGCGTTGTTACACAATACTTTTTGAAAACTTGCCAGGTTTTCAAAAATGCCAATGCATGTAACCATCATGTGGAGCCATGGGGGATGTGAGAGGAATATCCTTAGTATGTGTACCAACTGTATGTGTTTTCTGTGCTGGATAATTTCAAAACAATATAAGCTTCAAATATAATCAAAAATCATTACGATGTTGAAGAAAACATCCACTCCCTTTGGTGATAAGCCGAAGAGTCCTGATTATTTTTAGTTAAGGGTTTGCCACTAAATGTAAGAACAAGATTGGTCTTCAAAATTAACAAATATAAAGAAGCTGATAGAGTAAGAAGTCATGGTTGGGAAACTTAGAACAAAAAACTTTGTTTCTTAGCAGCGTCAGGTATAAAAACATGAACTTAAGTGTAATAAAAAATTGAGAAATATGTTGCCTAATATCTGGTGAAGAAAAGCAAATATTTTATGTTATGACGAACTTTCTGCCATTCACCAAAATTCAAAAGGTTTTTGTTTATTACATGAAAAAAAAAAGGTTACATAAAATAAAATAATAAAAAAAAATGTTGGAGACCCTTCACCGAAAATTAAATGGAACAGAATTAAACTCAAGCTTGAATGCTGAAAGAAAGTCTTTTGTTTTCATTAGCTACACGCTGGAGGAGTCTTTCGTAATCAACAATGCTGACGGTTGGTCAACATGCGATATAAAGTGTTGTTCGCAGGTCCGTGGAGTCAGCGGAAAGTTCAACACACTGCATCGTAACACGATACATACGAATGGCTTCTGAACAAGTGCTAACCAAACAACGAACGTAATCCGTGAGAAACCTTAAGGCCGCATGCTCGCAATCTTCCGCCTCATGAGGATGACAGTTCGAGGCGAGAGCAAAAAGACCGTGGTAAACACCAAACTCCACTAAACTGCGCACAACCACACGAAGATTAAAAAAATAGTTGAAGATTATGTTTTCACTTGCCACTGACGTTCGTAGCACACTATGTGTGCACACTATGACCTGAGAAATCAAAAGGCAGGGCAATCCAAATACACTCAAACCCCGGAGTCCTGGGGTACGAAGCACTGTTCCGGGACATACACGGTCCTGGACCGATCACAATTGCACTGGGGGACCAGATTCGAATCCCGGTGTGGAAAGTTCCGGAATACTGTTCAGCAAAGGTCAGATGAAAAGACGTTGGCCGTGGGGCGGGCGAACACATGGTAGTCCATGGGAAGCCACTCCAAGTAGCGTTTCCAAGCCCCAAAATATGCGTTGTCCAATGGCGAACACTGGGGGGTATTTATGATAGGCCCCTGAAAGTTCACAGCAGACGCCATTGCATATTTCCGGCACACATCGAATCGCGACACATTTCGTACGCAGGTTGCATGCGAAAACGGAATGTGTACCGTGCTGCAATCACTCCAAGAAGGGGAACAGTAAATATGGCCACTGGTAGGATAAAACTGTTCACAGGTGGCCTGGCAGGTTGCTGATCCACAGGGGTGGGTCTCAACACATTTGGGTCGTTGACTGTACCCGAAAAGTTCCAATATGTGGTGAAGTACACTGCCTGGCCTTACAGAGCAAAAGGGGACGATGTACATGAAAGATGTTCATGCTTCTTCTTAAGGGGGGTTAGAGTCGTGGGGGGGGGAGTTGCTCTGTAAGATGACATTTCTTCTGATGTTTCTGACGCTGTTCCGATCCTGGGATGTCACTTGGAATAGGATTTTCGGTGCTGCTACGTGACATACACCGCTGAAAACCAAAGGAGGCTGGTGAGCTCCAAAGCATTCAGGAATGCGTTCTTCTTCCGGCCTCAAAAAAAAATCGCTGGACTATTTTCGAAATTCCTTGAACTCGTGGAATTTCCGAACAGGGTAGGAAACAGGTATGTTTGGAAAGACTGCATTGCTCTCAGTCATTCAATATTTAAAATATATAAAAAATGTGTAAAGTAATCGTCTTTTATAGGCAAGTGAAAATCATGAGTAAAGATAACTAACTAACTAACTAACTAACTAACTCTCTAGCCTTCTTAAACCCGAAGGTTCATGGCTGCAGCAACACAGGCCTTCCATTTGTCCCTATCTTGAGCAAGATCTATATACTCTTTTCCATCCCTACCGATTTCCCTTAGGTCCATCTCGACGTTGTCCCTCCATCTTCGTCTTGGCCTTCCTACTGGTCTCTTACCATCAGGTTTCCCAACAAGAATCCTGAAAACTCCTCTTTCCTCTCCCATTCGTGCCACATGGCCTGCCCACCTAAGTCTTCTTGATTTAATTATTCTAATAATGTCTGGACATGAATACAAATTATGTAGTTGTAAATTATGTAACCTTCTCCACTCACCTGTCTCCTCATCCCTTTTAGGTCCAAATATTTTCCTAAGGATCCTATTTTCAAATTTTCAAAAAACTATTTCAAAAAACTGAGTAAAGATAAGTAAACTAAAATAAAATAAACTCCCCAATAAGTGATATAAATTATAAAACAAAGGTTGAATGAAGGCTAAATAAAATAAAAGGCGGAAAATGTCATTTGACGCCTTAACACTGGAACACCATTAAAATGAAAATATGACTTCATCAAAAGTAATATATGTATATATTGACTAAATTATATATATTTATAGCCCCTGGCTTCTCCAAAAATATAAAATAATGTGCAATATAAAACTAAAGTTATGACATGGCACTATAAAATAAACGAAAATATGTAGGATTAAATATTGATAAATATATAAGTAATATGTAGATGGTATCAAATATATCCCCTGGTATCAGAAAGTTAACCCGACGAAATCCATTAATATCATGTCAGAAGTGTCAAAGCATTGTGAAAAATGAGGAACTGACGAAAAAAAATAATTAACCCAAAATTTGGTAACGTCACAACCGTTAAAACGGACCTAGCCACAAGTAAATTCGGGATCACTAAGTTATAATAAAAGAGTAAATGACATGGCTCCAATGACGTTAAGATCATTAATTACGAAAAATACATAAAAATGGATGAATAAATCAAGGCGACATAGTGACGCACTGTTAACGCTCACTAGTCAAGGTTGGTTTGCGCTTGCATACGCCTGACGTATAGCATAAATAAACAGTTAAAATGAAGTTCCAAAGTAGTAATAGGATAACAGTAACGGGAAAATGGGACAAAAATATTTCATGAAATTGTGGTTCGTTCGCGATTGATTGATTTAATTTTTCCATGGCCAGTCTAAAGTCAGTCCAATCAGGAAGAATTACATTTGAAAAATTTACAGAGGTATTAAAAAGTGGAGAAATTGCTCGAATAGCTATTTCTGTATCTAAAACTCTACGAGTGTGGATGATTTCATCATCAAAAATCAATTGATCAAAATTCTTATAATTACAGAAAAAGGATGTTCCTTCAGACACTGTTATTGTTTTGTGTGTATTTAAATTGCCGTTTAAAGTTTGTGATTGGAGGAATTTTCCTGTGCCGGAAACTATCACTCCTGTTCGAGTGCGAACTTTCGTGAGGTGGCCTCCGACGTGGGATTTTATTTCTGTGGAACAGGGAATAGTGGAATTATGAAATAGAATATTTGTTAAGCATTTTATATTATCGTGAATTGAAAGTTCCGTATGAATACAAACGTAAATAAAGAAATTAAATTTACAATGACTGTCAAGAATCTCCACGATTTGGGTTTGACCATTATGTTCCATTTTATATGATAATTGGGGAACCTTAACCCGGAACCATTTATTATCAACAAAAGTGCCAACATTTATAGTCCGATAAACTGGAGAGATAGCATTACGGCGTAAATTTGGAGTTTCTAACAAAATATGAAATGAATGAGTGGATAAGTCATAATTGACAAGGTAGACATTGGTTAAAGCGTAAAAGAGACCAAGATCCGTCATATACAGGGTGTCCTTAAAGTCAGAATGAAGACTGGGAAAAACACGGAGCCAATCAGGAGAAACATATGATAAGACAATTTATTCATTGATAGATCGGTTACCATAAAATCAATACGGGTAAATAATTCTGACGCGTGCAAAAGTGCCATTAGGTGCCTTTCTTCCGTATAGATGTCACAAAATTTCGAAACTAAATCCGCTTTAAGAGCAATAAGAGAACGTTTGAAGATTACCAAAATGTTATTAACAACTCGGAAAGTCTGGATTTCGTCTTTCTTCATTTCCTGTAATTCTGCCTGAATCTGATCTTGATTATGTTTTAGAGCTTGAACAGAAGAGCTAAGGTGATGAATTGAAAAGGAGTTATAAATGGAAAGGCCTGCCGAAAATAAATTCATTAAATTAAAGAAAATCGATCTTTTCCCTCGAGTGCTCCCAGATACATTTTTCCACACCCCATGGCAATTCGGCCGGCAAGGGAGGTAAAGTGAAATTTCGCGTAAGTATTGCTGAATACGATCATGGGTATCATTTTGAATAGCTGACCACTTAACACAGCCTGAGTGGTTATCAGTCCGAATGTTAATATCAATATGAATATTGGCAGTTGTATATATGTAATCGGAACTGTGAACCATAAGACCTTGTTGTTCGTAAAATAAGCCCAACCCACTTACAAAAATATCCTCATTTTCATTTGCAACTGTATATTGAAAAGGTTGGAAGGGTTGTCAGGAATAGAAAAAGACACCTCCAATAAAATTGCGCGATGTCAGCCATGCTTGGTATCTGGAAGGGAGAGAAAAAATGTTTGTGACGTGAACAAATTGATCTAAATAAACTGAAAAAATGAAAAAAAAAAACGATATAGAATACTAACAAAAAATCAAATTAAAATTGCTCAAAGCAAACCATGAACATCCCGGGTGTGATCCTAGGAGGTTGCCTTGACCGGGCTGAAACTGTCGGCAAAATAGGGGGGCGCATTTGTCTCTCTTACGTAAAAATGTAAATTCAAAACTGAAACTAATCTGGGTTATTGATTTAGAAAACATGTCATGGCTATCTGTGAAGTAAATTTACGGTTCTGAGAATAAAGGAAAAAAATATAAGGCATTGTGTTAAACAGAAAAGAGGGAAAAAACTACTCTACGTCATGCTATAGCCCGCCGTGGATTTTCTTTGTCACTTAGCATAAATGCTCGCCGCGTAAGAGATTACACTTGACCCATGACAACTGTAGGCGTCTAAATCCACTGTTTTGAGTTTTTAGCCTAATAAGGTAAACAAAACTACTTTTTATGGTCGCCTTGATAAAAAAATATAAACGGAACCGTAAACGAAACATCATGACGCTGGTCCAGGAGAAAAAGTATAGGATTTGGCATGGCCGTCACAATTAGCCGAGTGGATGTTGTGCGACAATTTTCTCACCCCTACAAATAACCTGGGCAACACGTTCCTTTCGTATGATATTACTTCAACTAAAGTCTATAACGTGTGGGAGATTAAAATATAAACACAATTACTCGCTATTACCTACTGTACGAAGATTAACACGAAATTAATCTGTAAGAAGTAATTAAATTTCATTCGGGAAACTTTTGAAAATTCTGAAGAAACGAGAAAAAATTGTATAAATAAGCGCCCTTGAAGAGGCTATTATTCACACCTCGTTTGGAGGCTAGGAATTTCATTGCCGAAGCCACCTAGTGTAAAGTTCATCTACAACAAAGAAAGGTGTCATCAAATTCTCTTTCTTCGAGACTGAAATAGGATATGTGTCTTCCGCTAACTCGAATGTGGAGTAGAAACTGCGCACCGAAGCGGCCTCAACGATGAAAACTGCGAGGGAAATGCAATTCAGCATAAAGCAGGAACTCGAGGAGTCTAGTTAAAGACATCTTTTCAACTTTGCTGGATATGTGATCTGAGTCGGGGGGGAAGGGGGAAGGGGGAAAAGTATATGGCGGCCGTTCTGGATGGGCGGAGCCCCCCGTGAGTGATGACCAATAACAGGAACGTGTTCTTCCTCTGCGAGGAACACGACGATAGAAGTTAGGACTGGTAACGATGGAGGCGGTGCCAAGGAGCAAATAGGAAGAGGAAGAGAGTACCTTTCATGAACTTTTGGTTCTTGATGTACCTGGATTTCCTCGAGACAAGACCGGGGAATTAAAAAAGGGGAGATGTTTGCTCGGCGCCCCAGGCTAGTACGAACTCGGTTGCATAACGGCTAGGGGAGTGCGTGGAAAAGCAGCTTGATTATATGTCGTCATAAAACATGTTTTGAATGAAAGGGACCATTGGTTCAGAGTGGGGTTGGGGGTCGTCGGTTCGAGACACATCTACGTTTTGTGTTTTCACCGTAACTCATTGAACTCTTTTTATTTTAACAGGATTAGTTTGAACAGAGCGAGATGAGGTGTTAACATCATCTAACTTTAATGGATTAAGAGTTTGACATGCAACATTAAATGTATCTAGACGGACGGGGGGAATTTCAAGTGGGAAAATTTCGTTTGGAGTACCTGCTTGGTCATAAAAGGAGTCTTTAAAGGTAAAAACTGACGCAATATTTCGACATGTAACGGGTTGGGTGGGACCACTGTGCCAAGAGTCGCTATCAAACTGGGATATATTTAAAAATTGTACACTTGAAGACATATTTACTCGTTCCATTTCCCTTGGGCAATTATTTTCCAAAACTTTTAAATTTTTACATCTTCGCCGACAACAAATGAAGGCAATAATTAACATACAAATAAAAACTAGTGTTAACGTAATTACTGAACAAATGATGTACGGGTATTGGAAAAATCTTATGACCACTTCCTTGAAGGATAGGGAATTGACATGAGAGATAAATGCAATTAAAATTAATAAATATAGGAAAAACTGCATCTTGTTGAAATATGTAGCAATTATTGAACCTAAACTTGCTAAAATGACCACAACTGTTATTTTTAGTTATTATTGAAAATAAATGAATTACTTTTCGGCCAATAAATATCAAATCAATAAATTTGATAAATCACATATTTTTACACAAAATAATTTTAACTTAAAATTTTCTCGGGTATTTTAGTTAGTTTTAGAAACAATGCAATTAGTGCAATGTAAATAGGAATTATTCAAGGAGGGGTCAAGAAGATAAAGTCAAACTGTCGGCCAGGAATAATTTTAACTGAAAATAGATTAAAAAAATATCTCGTCAAACGTATGAAACTTCACACCTTGCTTATTATTAGCACAAATTACATGGTCTAAATGAGAACTTGGTTCTCTGCTTCATTTTAGTCGGCTTACGCAGACTTCTTTCTTTATTTAAGGCTAAATGTCACGGGGACATTAACATTTCTTACGTTATTAACTATAATAACGGGTCTTTTCACACACTACCGGTAGGTTTAATATACACAATAAAAAAGACAAATATACACTAGATAACGCTCGTGCCGCACTTTCGTTGCTTTAATTAACTAAGTGAGCTCACTGACAACATATTTAATTCTTTTTATAATTCATGCATGGATGGAAAAATGCACATATATTTCAGAGCGTGTTTATAAATAACTTCATATATAAAACATGCAATTGCCTAACAAAATAGTTTTACATCTACGAGAAAACAGCAATGGTGCGTACATTAGGTTTTATACGTTTGGCGAGAAAACGAATTGACGTATTGATACTTTTAGGGAAATGGAACGAAAAATAAAATTAAAATAAAATATATAAAAATTATAAAAATAAGGTCCACACAGAAAGTAAACAATTACGACATGTGCTTTGGGCTACGTATGGGCGGTTACTGGTTCGAAATCTTCTTCTTGAAGAGATACGATATTCGTTTCTTCCTCACCCCCTGAAGGGCGGTGATAGCGTTTTAACCTTTGTACAGCCACTAAATCGGACACAATCTTGCCGCGCTTATTTTCATATTCCACTAAATAGGCATTGCTATTTTCCTTTCTTACTATTACCGCGGGCCCAAAATAAACACCTGAAAAGCACTTAGCCGTTTTTGCCTTTTGAGTGGGATTATATAATAATACCAATTCACCAGGAGCGTAAATTGTTGCTTGATGACGTCTGTCATAATACTTCTTTTGGGACTCAAATCGTTTACGTGAATTTTCTTGAGCTGCATCTCGTGCCTTGTTTAGCCTTTCAAGTTTGTCTGTGTTCGCACTATTTTCGCAGGGATCTGCGTGAAGCATACTTTCCCAGGGCAAACGGGCTTCGAACCCATGCATGAGGTAAAACGGACTAAAACGACTGGAGTCGCCGCGTGTAACATTACACGTAAACACAGCTGGTTGTAGATAGTTAATCCAGTCATCATGTTTCGGGGTTACAAAATGCTTAATTATACTTTGCAAAATACCGATACCTCGTTCCTCTAAACCGGAAGTATTATGGTGATACGCAGTAACAAATTTTAACTGAATACCCAGTTTAGCACTAAGTTCTTTAAATGCAGAGGAATTAAATGAGCCACCCTTGTCACTGTTGAGAGTTTTTGGACAACCAAATCTTAATATTATGTGCTCGTAGAGAAAGTTAGCAGCCGTTTGAGCAGTGGTATCGACCACAGGAGCAGCAATCATATATCGGGTACCAAAGTCCATGCATGATAAAATATATTTACATTTATTTGGGCCACTGGGAAGGAACGGTCCCGCGAAATCTATAGCTAGGCGTTCAAAAGGGCGACAGCTTGGAAAGGTCTGGAGTTCACCTTGTGGCAGCCCTGTAGGGCGCTTGTTTGTTTGACAAGATAAGCACTGGCGACATTTGCCCTGTATAAAACGTTTCATATAGGGAAAATATATGCGATTGAGCGCATTGTAATATGTTTTAATAAACCCTAAATGACCACCACCACAAGGGTGAGAATGTAATTGTTCTACTACAATCTGACGTAAGGACTTAGGTATACAAAGTAATTTCTTACTTCCCCCACCCATCTTATGGTTCCTGTATAAAAGACCATTTACCAGCACATAATAAAAAGCCTGTCTTTCGAAGGGGGGTTGGGCGTCATCTGCCCCCTCCTAAACTTTCATGATTTCTGAAAAAAATGAGTCGTCGCGCTGGTGTTTTCCCACATCTATTGATTCATCCTGGAGGAGAAATATACGAGGTTCGCCCAATTCTGGCGATTCGTCGTCCGGGGGGTTGGTTGATTCCCTGCTAATAGCGTCGGAAATATTTTTTGTAGATTTACAATGAACGACCGTGAAGTCGTATGAATCAAGCTCTGCACTCCACCTCGAGAGCTTCGAGTTTGTAAGTTTGTAAAAGCTTTTTCTTGGTCCTCCCCCCATACAAATTTTTTGCCTTTGCCCAAAAGGGACTGGAGAGGTTGTGCCTTCTCAGAAAAGGATAGGACGTATCTACGGACATATGAACATAAACCTAAAAATCGTTTAACTTGTTTTGTGGTGGAGGGGGTGCGGTAAGTGTTAATGGAAGAAATAATACGGTCACTCAAGCGTAGGCCATAACGCCCCACCAAATGTCCAAGGGCGAGTATCTCAAAATAACCAAATTTACATTTGTGTGGAGAAATTTTCAAGCCAGCGTTTTGTAGGCACTGAAACAATTTTTCCAGTGTTGTCAACATTTCATTAAAGGTATGGCTCCAGGTAAATAAATCATCCATATAAAAGGCGAAGTTATCACTTTGCATTCCGCTACAAGCCAATTGAAGCGTTCGATTCATCGCTGCTGGGGAAGTAATATGACCCTGACTTAAAACATTAAATTCAAAATGACCTAGGTTGGGAATAGAGAAGGCTGTGTACTGTTTACTGTCTTCTGTTAATGATATCTGTAAAAATCCTGAACGTAAATCGGAACTAGAATAGTACTGCTTTTCCCCCATATCGTGCAAGATAGACTGAATGGAAGGCATGGCCATCGCATCGAACACAGAGAGTTTATTTAAAAAGCGACCGTCTTGAATAAAACGGTAACTTCCGTCACGCTTTTTCACAAGAATAACTGGTGAGTTATAAGGACTTGTACTATCCCGGATTATTCCATGTTTTTTCAAAGTCTCAATTTGTTTCTTTATCTCTGTTCGCAAATGTACCGGGATCGGATATTGCTGCTTATGGAACGGAGTAGGATCAGAAAGCTTTATCCTGTGTTTGTAATTGGTGGCAAGGCCCATGTCATTCTCGGACCAACTGAAAACATTTTTGTATTTTAACAAAAGCTCTAAAAGTTGATTTTTCTCATGTTCCTCCAATTGAGGATTAATGTGAAATTTGGATATATCCACTTGTGGGATATCGTCGTTTTCTGATTCTTCCTTTGTTAAATTAACTGTTACAGAACTATTTTCCTGATCCACCGTTGCCAACTCACAAGATTCTGCGCCACCGATTCGAGTACATTTGCGATTTACAATTCTATAATTCAAAGGGTTGGATACCCAAACAAGTTGTGTGGCAGGGTTGAGTATCGACCTTGGTACCATTATGTCAGATTTAGCCTTAAAATTTGCATCCGGCTCAAGTAAAGTTAAATTCTGATTTGCTGTATTGACTAATTTTAAAGGGAATCACAAATGTGATCTTGGTTTCACAACAATTCGTTTAGAGGCCACATATTCAGGTTCAACAGTATGTACCAGCAAACCTGCCAATTTAACGGAAACATAAAAAGCTTTCTTCGATTCAAACCGAATGCGGTTGCGTGGGGGAGTGCCAAATCTGCTCAAAGCCAATTTATTGCTTTCAAAATCTAAAGTTGCATTTTGGGCTTTGAGAAAATCATTACCAAGGATGGTATTATGACCAAAATCTTGTATCACCCTGAAGGGGTGCCTAAATGTAAATCCATTTAGAGAAAAATCTAAAAGTACAATTTCTTTAATTGTTAAACAATTATTAGGGACACCTTTAACTAGAGTGTTAATTTTAAACCTCCTAGCATGGGCAGGAATACCCTTATCACTTGTTACACTTATTTGGCTCCCACAATCGACAATAAACCTTTGACGTTCCCCAATTACATTGGCATGTACATAAATGAGGTATTCAGACGGGAAAGTAGAGACTAAAATCTTTTTACTGCCCGCAGGTATGTCTCCATTACTTGCGGTTAATTGGCGTTTAAATCTTCTGGATTTTGAAGACAAAATTCTTGGTGGTGATTAGGAAAACCACATTTATAAAAAAGTTGTGGGCCACGCCGGTCACCTTGATCGGGACGACCGCGGGGGGCTGGTAAACCTCGCCCCCGGCCACGCTGAAAATTGGAACGATTCTGAAACCGGCCGTTGTTTGAACGGTAGCCTCTACTTCCCCTGCCCTGAAAGCCTCGTCTGTTGTTTGAACCACGATTTTGATTAAAATTACTCCTTTGATAATTTTGGCCTACAGTTTGAAAATTTTCGTGATCGTGTGACTGTATAACTTCCTCGACTTTTAACGCTAGGTTGCTAACCTGCTTAGCCAAAGCTTCTACAGCGGACGGTTCTGAAGTTGGGAGAGACGTTTGTTGTCTTTTGACAAGGTCCAATTCAGCTTGCAAGGCTTGCAGCTGATTAGTCATGTCTTGATTAGCCCGAGGTGCTGATTCCGGAGCAACCGCCGTAGTGCTAACTACGGGGTTCTGGTGAGGAATGCGCAACTCAGCAGGAGACGGAAAAAGAGTTTCCTTTTGAGCCGAATGCAAGAGCTCTTGCACCGTTCTACGGCGCATAAGGAACTTTGCTTTTTCATATTCCTTGAGGTCTTTCAAAAGCTCCGGAACTGAATTATATTGTTTTTTGAGTATCTCTTTGATAAATTCGCTCCTCGATCTGCAGCTGATCAAGGGAGCCTGTGAATTCTTCAATAAGTTTTTCTTGACGTCCTCATAGCTGACTAAATTGACGCCTGGTTGCTGGCTAATTGCATTAAACCAGCGGAGGGCTGGCCCACATAACAACGCCGGGAATAATTGCCGTTTTTTCGTCTCGTCCCAATTGTTCAGAATCGCCGCACTTTCGAAACGATCTATGAATTTAGTAACATCCTCCCCCGAGGCACCCTGAAACTGAATGCTCTCGAACAAGAAGGGATGAACAAAAGGTAGTTGAGCCATGGTGGGTGGGTCCACAAGAACTGTGGGACGATTATCAATTTGAAAGTGAGCCTGCGCGCGTGCGCGACTTCTAGTTAATGGAGGACTTCTGATTGGGGTGGATGAGGCACAAGGTAGGCCCTTCACATCAAAAGACGGACCAACAGCATTATTGGCGAGAATGATGAGCCTATCCAATGTGGTATCAAGCTCGTCCTCCAACTCAATAAATGATATATGGCATTACTAACAATGGTGACGTAAATTATTTTAAAAAAATAACCCCCCATTAGGAAAAAATTCCGCGAAGAAACAAGTCTAACATGATATTAATGCATTTCAATTTTCATTTATTTCAGAGTGAAATAAATGAAAAAATTCCGCAGCCTACCCTTTCAATTTTCATGTCTGTTTAGGAAAACCAGGCATGACGCTTTTCATTTCCAAAAGAACCACGTTGCTCTAATTTTTCATCACATTTCCGTAAAAATGGATGAAAAGCCCAAACCACGTAGCGTTCCTCTGAACGCGGGGATCTTAAATAGGGATGTAACTTGCCCCTCCCAATTAGTACTAGTTGATGGTAGAGACAGCCCTGAACGGGCAGGTACAAATATCTAACTATTCATTAAAATAGACTCATGATTCGTTTCTAGACTGAAGAGAGCAATGCAAATGGCAGAATGGGTGTAGACTAGCTTACCCTGTTCGGTTTAGAAATAAGACCAGTAGCTCCTGCTTCTCCGATGATTCCAGATTAAAAGACCTCGTGTCGCTCTCATGCGCACCTATTTAAACCCTCGCTTGGCCTCTCGTCACCTCTTGCCAAAGGCCAGTGTTCTTACCATTTCCTGTAGAAAGCTTATCCATCACATTTCTGAACAGGAGCTGACAAGGTCTGCCAGGGTCAATATTTCTTAATAGAACAGGGTATGGTACGATGAAACCGCTGATATTCAGCTGAAAAAAACATTTATTGAAAGACTTATTTTCTGTACAAGACACAACATTGAACACAATCAATGAAGTTATTCGTCGTTAGAAAACGATCAATATATTCTCCCTTCCTGCGTTCTAAAAAAAAGTTGTCGAATGCAATACTCTTTTCTCTAAATACTTTCAACATATCAGGAAAATTGTAGAAACTATACTTTAAAACATGAAGGAATCTAGCATCATGGAAATAGAAATGGGAAAAGTGGTGTTTACAAAATCCTGCAGTATTCGAATAACATTGGAATCCAAATTGGACTTATCTCACACTCACACTTATCTCCAAGAGATCCTCAGGTCACAAGGCGCAAATTTCACAACACGGTTCTTTGAGAGTCCACTTCATGCTGAGGGAGGATAATTGGGACTGGACTTGCAGTTTAAAGTGAGATACGAACCACTGTGCAATATGCCTTCACCGGGATAGTTTCACAAAGCACGGCAAACAATTTAACAGTGTAATTTGACTTTTATATCAGCCCATAAAACACTTTGCACTCTCTGCGGAACCTATAATGATTAAAAAAAAATAATCTGATTATATGCTAAATTACCCTACAGATCGTCAGAGTGCACTGATAAAGGAAGACATGAGAATTATTTCCTGTCAAGTACCAATGTGAGATGCACCCCGTTACCATTTGATTTTAGGCTGGGTGAGCCCTAGAGACGCTTTAGACGGGGACAAAGCCGGAAAAATTCGACCTTAGATCACTCACCCCGGGCTTTGCACATGGTAGTCAGGGTAGAATTTCACGAAAAATGCAGTGGTGAAGGTTTCCTCAACCTATCTTTAATCAGAAAAAAGTTACGACTGCATGATTGTAACAAATGTATCATTTTTGTGGTGTGAAAAAACAGTGTCAAATACTCGTATATCACATCACCTCATTCCCATTACACACACACACACAAACACACACACAGAGAAAGAGAGAGACGCACAGACTGAAACAGATTTATGTCTGGCATATGTAGCTCCCATGTCATTGTCATAGATTTCCAGAGGATATGTACCTATATATATATATATATATATATATATATATATATATATATATATATGAACAAAATCAAGACGAGACATTTACCACACCATGAGTTCTGGGTTCAATTCACGAACATGTTCATTAAATTCCGATTGAAAACCAGAATCTGGACTAATCACTAGGTTGAAAGACATATTCAAACTACATTTATAATTGCTACAGATTTTAAAGAAATAATTAGTAAGAAAAGAGGCATACATTTGACTTGATAACACAAAACTGCACCCAAGAAAAGACTTGTCACTTTCGTGATTCAATTGTTAAGATGCCACGGTATCAAGCCAGTTCTAGGTTGAAATCATGGGTGTGTCATTGTGTTCAACATATTCTCTACTTCATAAGTCCATCATTCATCCTAATCGTCGCGAGTAATTAAATAAGTGGACAAGCATCACGAGTAATCAAATAAGTGGACAAGCACCGCAAAATGAACAAAATTGGTGTAGATACAAAAGTTCAGTTACAAGATGTCGTCCATGTTATCTCTGGGTGAGTTCTCGTCAACTGAAATCAGCAATGAATAAATGATATTGGACCTCCGATCAGGTACACATACACATTTGTAGTTTGCAATATGTTTAAAAAAAAAAAACCTCTACATACAGTTATCTCTCTGCTTTCACTTTACCTACTACGTCACTGCTGTTCATTTTTACAGTTTATTATCAAATAAATAATAAAAACTCTTCCTAGAGTTCTCACATTTTTATAACATGTATGAATTCTTTGGTGTCAGTTTGACAGGGAGCCTAGAATGCATGTACGTAGTTACTCTATTGGGGATAGAGAGCACTGAAATGTTCGCTGCAGTGTATTGTGCAAATGCAAGGGAGATGAGTCTTTGCTGCTACGTCATTGAGATGGATGCTCGGCAACATGCGCAGTAGTCTCTTTTAGCATGCTCAGATGGATGAAAATCGTCAAGTGGGAGGAGACTCCATTTCAATGTCAGACGTTAGACTCGCATCCAATGTGCACATAAGGCATTGTCAGAAATGGTTCCAAACTGAACCATGGGAATTAAACTGAGGAACAGCAGGTGTGAAACATTCGAAACTGCCTTCATCCATGATCATCATCGTCTTAGATTCCTGTGCTAAACAGCTTATTGTGCATGTGATGAAAATGTCTGTTTAACCGCTACATCGCTGTCTTTTCACTCATCTGGCTTGCCTGCAAGAAACCCTTCCCACTTGTTGTTCATGTTAGTCAGATGGTGGATAAAGTAGTATGAGTTAAAGACCAAGAAAGCCAGGGGAAATATCAAGAGTGAAATTGCATCCAGACATCCGTTTCTCTGTAGCACATTGCCAACACCACGGCACAATCTTACACACACGTTGACACATTTCCATCTCCTGTTGGACATTTTCTGAAAGAAAATGAAGATAGGAGACAATTAGGACCTCTACCATTATTAGAACAGGTAGCTCTTAAGCAAGACTGGAACAAACGAGACTTGTATTGTTGTGACAAATGGCAGAATTAGTTAGATTATATCTGAACAATACTTTGGTGAATACAATTGCTTTGAATTAATTGAATTGTACACTGTCAAATGATAAATCAGTGATATGCATGAAAAATACAATAAAAACATTCTCTTTTAATTAGCAAGTATAATCCTACTTACGGTTTTCAAAATGCATATATAATAATGGCAGTAAGAAAAATATTAAACTATATATTTTCTGAAATTGAGATTTTATCGTATCTTAAAATGTAAGTTTGATTAAAGCAAATAAAACATTGTTTGTAAATGTACATATTTCTCTTTCTGATACTGTATATACGAACCTAGTCTGGAAACGTTTGTTGAGTATTAATGAAACTATAACCATTTCAGTAATTTTGCTTTCAGTGAAAAAAAATTCTGGATGGTCTCTATAGCTGTAACTTAAAATATTTTTACAGTCTTTGTAGCTGATTTTTTGCAATTTTTGCAACTATCAGCTGCCATGTTTATTTACAGTTTAATGATAATGACACTATTCACGTTTAACATGATTAGTATTTTGTATATTTTTCTACACAAAATGTTTGCCATTTTTGCCCATAAGAATTATTGAACTTTAAATCGAGATAAATGTGTGTTTACAATTTACATATTACATTGCATTTCGTATGAGCTTCACACCATTAGTATGTATATTTTGTGTCCTTCCTTTTTCTTTCTCAAAACCTAATAGGAACCATTAAATTATTACAAGATTAATTTACTTTCATGAAAAGTGATTATGATATCTACAAAATCCTTATGTACATTATACTATAAATTATTTATTTAAAGTGATGTAAATGTAGAGTAAAATCAACCTCATTTAAATCAATCTCCCTTGGTTATAAGACTAGATAAGTCGATAAACCTAGTAGGTGGAAAATTTAATTTTCAGGAGGAGGAGGAACATACCATAGGCTTAATCACCAGAGGCAAGACCAAGACTTTCTTTTTCATCATCTTGCACCTCACTCCCAGGAGGATGAAGGCATACTCCAGGAGGGCTGCCACCACGAAAGACATGCACACCATTAACCACACCTCAACTGGCTTCACGTTAAAGGATGGCGACAGTTTCTGCCTGTTGGAGTAAACAGGAAACATACAATGCTGTTTGTTGTACCAACAAACTAGGGAAGATGTCCCTCATATCTTTGTGAATTCTTATTGATCTCGTGTGGCACGTGATGTGGGCATCGCCAATATTAATTGTGTTTTTTTTTTCGTTAACAGCCAATTTGAGTCATGTCATTTTTTGATGTGCCAGAACACGTGGTAGCTCTATAAATGCAACCAGGACGCGAATTTTTTTGTAGTGGCCGTTTCCCTAAATTGAGATGGTCAATTTTCCCGAACAACGGGTTACTTTCCGTGTGTGCAAATACAAAGTTGAAGGAAATTTTTACAACTATGACAATACCTTGGTTCGTACAATGTTAATGATGCGATGAAATTAATGTTTCATAAAGAAGATGGACGAGACAATGAAAAGTATGCCTCGTCGAACACCTATTTGCAAAATCTTTAACTTTAGAGAATTTTTAAATCTTCACATTAATAGTCTTAGAGATACCAACAAATCACCATAGATTCATTTTTTCCTTGTTACCAGACAGATATCTGTATTACTCCATCAGTCCACCAAAATAAATCGTATATCTCTCAAAGTTACTAATATACCGATAGAGTTAACATGTTTGTTGATAAGGACGGATGGACATGATAGATACAGCAGAAATGTCTTTCTTTCATCTTATAGATTAGTATCTTGTAATTCATTATTGCATTGGTACGAGAAGTGATCCAAAATGTCAAGGTTTTGTCTAAAAGCATACACTTCTAGCTTTCTAATGAGGTATATTTGTTTTTTCCCTCCCATGCAGTACAATTTTACAAGCACGTAGAAGACTCAACATTTTTGACTTGGATAGTAAGTAAGGATTTGAAAGTTTTAAAGCATATGAAGAGTTCAGTGAAAACGATTGTAAGGAACTGTGCTTGATGTTAGGATTTTAAAATGTTGTGTTCTTTTCAATACGTTGCTCGTAAAAAATCAGAGGATTCATCTTCCGAATTTGGATCTCTTATCTAAAGCGCTTATATTTGAATTGAAGCTACAATGTGCACTGTGCATTACGGTTTCCACTGGCCGACTAGAAAGATCATTCAGCACCATGAAAAGGGTGACGACTGAATTAAGAAAAAGGGTATGCTGTTAAAAAGTCTCTACGCATTGGTTTACTGTAAATGTAAGTTATTTCATTAATATTATTTTATGAGTCTCATAATCTTATTCTCAAAATGATAGATAATTACACCTACATTAACTTAATTTAATTTAATTACATGTCAACGGTAAAGCTGATACCTATAACACTCACCCGTGAAGTTTGATATCCCCTTTCGGAGGAAGGAGGCTGGATTCAACACGGGTTAATATCAATTGTCCCCAAAAGGCGTCACGTCCTATCCACAGTGGATGAACGTTATGTAGTGATTCGATTCCTAGCATAACCTGTAAGTCCAGTCCCGATTAGCCTATCTGGACTTAAAGTGGACCTTTAACTTGAAAAAGAACTAATATTCTCTCTTATTTGAAGTTGTAAGTAAAAAGAATATTTAAATTCAACAATGACATTAGGCTGTATTGAAAGCCCATGCATGCAAATAATCTTAACGTGTCCTACCTGAGCGAGCTGAACATGGTGATGAGCGTCAGCAGAGAAGTGACCATTAGAGCCACTCTCCCAGGAACCTTGTCGGGGTCGATGATGAAGCTGCACCAAGAGATGATGACCAGCAAACCACTCGGGAAAAACGTCATCAGGAGGAGAGCGGACACGTTCCGACGCAAGTATATATTGAGGTACAGTGCTTCAGGGCTAAGAACTGAAATTTGTGAAAATATATAAATATATATATTGGAATATTTCAGTAAAAGCTGAATTTGGTGAAATTACGGCAGAACCACTGACATTAGGAAAAATCAGATATAACGCTTTGTAGTCCATCGAATAAGAATCATGACCAAAAAATAGTCTGTTTAGGATCATTAGTTTCGGGTATATACGAAGAAACCACAGTTCGTAGGTCGGGAACTGAGGTTCCAAGAGGAGAGGAGCACCGAGGAGAGGGACAGGAGTTTAGGATTGCACTCCTCGTAGTGTTCCAACCAAAGACCATAATTCAGCTTTTACGGAATTAATCCTGAATTTCGATACTTTCCCCATTTCATTGACTGGGTTGTAAGGTGTTTCATTGAATGAGGCATATACTACTGTCAGATAATTTTTTATTCCTGTTACCAAAGACATCCCAAAATGAAACTTACACCAAATAGCGACCACATTAAACTGTGTAACCATACTTCATTCTCCACAAATTGAACATATACAGGGTGTCGCAAAACATAAACGCTAGGGTGCTGGTAGATATCATAAAACAAGTAACTTTTCCCTATAAAGTTTACCTCGAAAGCGCTTAATTTCTGGGCTATAAGCGCTTAAAATCTATCCTGTACGTATGAAATCCAACACACCAAACACTTGCTCTGACATAACTACCAGGGGCGCGTGCCAGGGTTGCCACTAGCGTTCTTCGCTAAGAGAGACGACTTAAAAACAACAACTTGGGAGTATTGCCCGAGCGAAATCCTAAACGTTAATGATACTTGCGATGTTGTAAGAAGCATTGACAGTATTTATAAACTGACCAAGACAAATAATGGGCAGACTGAAATTCAAGATTACTCATTCCAAAATATCTCTATGATTGATTAATTGATTTGGTTTATTTTAATTCGCTTATCTGCCACCTTTGACTAATCGCAAAGATGAAGATGTTATGATGAAATAACAAATGATACCAATGTCTAGACCAGGATTTAAACCCGAGACACCTGGCGCCGTAGCGAGCTGTGCTAACCACGTTACCAGGGAGTGTTTCGTGTATCATGCAATATCAACAATTGCAAGGGACACGTGAGGTAGGGGAAATCTACGAACGAACAAATGTAAATAATACGCAAATGTGCAATACGAGTGTCCTTTACAGTTCAGCTCTTGATATAAGTATGCATTTCTTTGCTTTGGTTTTTAATAAGCACTAGTTTTAATGCGTGAATTTGAAACGACGTTTTTCATTAAATTAAAAGTCGGGCCCCTTGGTGGAGTAGTTAGAACATCGAGCTACGATGCCAGGGGTCTTGGATTCGAACACCGGCTTGGGCATGGATGTTTGTGAGTATCCATTCATCAATTTCATCATATCATCACTCATCCCCATCTTCGCAAATTAGCCAAAAGTCGCACAAAAAGCGCGAAGTAAAATAAAGCAAATCAATCAATCATTAAATTAAAAGACCCTTGAAATTATTTCCTTATGAGAGGAACACGATTAGCAATAACGCTAGCACAGATAGGAATAATTTTCAAAATTGTAATAACATTACAGTCTGCGTGTTCGATACGAGGCAGCAAACACATTATGTATACATTTGTTCGTTCGTGGAGTTCCCCTACCTCACGTGTCCCTTGCAATTGTTGATAATGCATGATACACGAAACACTCCGTGGTGACGCGGTTAGCACAGCTCGCTACGGCGCCAGGTATCTCGGGTTTAAATCCTGGTCTAGACATTGGTATCATTTGTTATTTCATCATATCATCCTCATCTTCGCGATTAGCCAAAGGTGACAGAAAAGCGAATTAAAATAAACCAAATCAATCAATCAATCATGGAAATATTTTAGAATGAGTAATCTTGAATTTCAGTCTGCCCATTATTATTTGCCTTGGTCAGTTTATAAATACTGTCAATGCTTCTTACAACATCGCAAGTATCATTAACGTTTTCGATTTTGCTCAGGCAAGACTCCCAAGTTGTTGTTTTCAAGTCGTCTCTCTTAGCCAGTAACGCTAGTGGCAACCCTGCCACGCGCCCTGTTATAGTTATGTCAGAGCAAGCTTTTGCTGTGTTGAGTTGCATACGTACAGGATAGATTTTACGCGCTTATAGCGCAGAAGTTAAGCGCTTTCGATGTAAACTTTATAGGGAAAAGTTACTTGTTTTTATGATATCTACCAGCACCAAAGCGTTGTTGAAAGAGTTTTGCGACACCCTGTATATGTTAATATATGCAAGGTCAAAGATCACATCATGTGACCGTGAGTGAAAGTTTCAATATTTTCATATAAAGATATATATTTTTGAAAACTATGCTCCATTAGCTTAACCAAGCCCAAGGTGAAAGTTATACCATAATTGGAAGCAAAGTTATGAATTGTTTTATTTGACCTTGTAAGCACGTAAATTCTACATACATTTGTTATAATGTTAGCAATTCGGCTGTATGAATACTGTGTATCACTGAGGGCTAAAGTTTTACACATGTAAGTTAATTCATGTCTTCTACCATCCTAACAAATTTCATGAAAATCAGAAATGATCGGGTTGTAAAGTTTATTTTTTGTGATGATTTGGCATGGAATAACGCATATCCATGTACATAAAGTTTGAATTATGAAGATTTATTAATAGAAGCAGTGAAAATGCCACTAATGTTGTTTTATAGTCTTTTAGAACATACTTTGAGCATTAATTCAAGAAAAAATACCAATATGACTGTAAGGCCTTTCAGTAATAATGCAATTTTATTAACGTCAAACGTTGACTCAAAAAACATTATTTACAATACAAGATTTTCTTCTGACTCTCAGTGCAACAACTTTTTAATTGAAATATAGCTACATATATCTATTAACTTTAGAAAAAAAATCAAAGTGATATATCGATTTGACTTTGGGATATAACTTTTCTTTTAAGTACAGCAGTCCACCACAATGGCCTCAACAATGATCGATTCCTGAAGTATTTAAACTCCTCTTTCTCAGAAACCATGAGGTTTAATGAAGAAAATAAATTGATTGATTGATTGAATTGTTGTTTTAAGTCTACCTTATGCACAGAAAGTCTAATCGGGACTAGACATACAGTTTAAAGTAGGATCGGAACCACTATGTGCCTCCACCGGGTATCGAAACCGGTATCACTAGATAACAAGGCGACGACGCAACATTTAGAAAAGAAAAATTCTCCATGTGTTCATACATTCGTAGTATTAACAAATACAACAAGTTTCATTAAAATCTGAATCTGTGGGATCATGGCCTGGGTGATTTGACGCAGAATCAGTAACTTTCAATAACTTTAACTTGATTATTTACTTGTACAATCAATTGAAGTTGTCAAGTTGAACATTATAGCAGAGCGTATAGAAGAGGAAGTGTGCGCACTTCGGTTTCTTCCCGTAAGCCAAGTGAATAGAGCGGTGTCCCACCGAAACACTGGCAGCACCTTCGCTTGCGACGAGCGTCTTCTGCTTGCAGTGCGGCCGCGCATTATGTAGAGCGTTGTGTTGTGTTGTGCTAGAATAACATTGTGTACTATTATTAATGACAACGTTGTTACGTTATTCAGTTTAGTGTCGTTAGATTTGTGATTGATCCGTTGTGACTAGTTTGTGTTGTGTTCAACGCATTATTATTGTGTTTGAGACAGCAGCGAGCGAAAACTACAAGATGCCTACGTGTTTCGTACCCGGCTGTAGATCTGGATATGACTCCTGCACAGGCAATATATAAAGGATCAGAAGCACATACAACTTTAATAAAATGGAATGCTGTCCTTAGAGATAATCGAAATTCCTTCGCTTCAGAAAAAAAACGCTAGAGTCCTTAAGAGTGACTTTAGAAAGTACTTTTGAAGTGTCCGAATATTTGTGGAAGAACAATTACAAGTACGTTTTGACAGGAAAATTTAATCATTAATTTGGGCCATTTTGGTATATTGCGGTCGTTCACTTGTGATGATCATCCCTCCACTGTGGATTTTCTGCACTTACATATGTGCAATCAATTTACGTACCAGCAAAACTTGCTTTATTTTCGGGCGGAAACTGTGAATACAGTGTCCTCTGACGTATTTTGTTAATGAAATGCGAACTCTGGCAAGAGCAACCGAAAATAAAAATCTTTCGGTGAAGAAGCAACCTGAAAATAAAATAAGGGAAAAAATTTCCATTGTTGAAGATGAAATTCAAATACCGGACTGGGAAAGCAACATACCGTACTTAAATGAACAAAGTGTTGGTAAAGAATACTTGGTGTATCATTTGGCAGGATACACAGTGCGGTATATTTCAAAAGTGACGCATTGTAAACTGTGTACAACTTTTCTGCACGGGAACCAACTAACGTACCTGCCTCACTTACGCTAATCCAAGACCATAGGCGCCGACTCCATGGGGCTTAATTGTGCCCCATGAACTTAACTTTAAATTCACATTTGAAATGTACTAGACCATCAACTTTGGGGGGCTGAGACCGCTAAACCATCAACTTTGAGGGGGGGGGGTATGACCAGAGACAGCAAAACACATGACTTATTATTATATGCTAAGTATGTAATTATGAGTATTGTTAAAATTGATATTTTTGAGAAATTCATGGACTTTTATGAGATTCCGAACACTGAGGCCAAAACTTAAAAAAGGGAGAGTGATTCATTCATTAATTTATTTCAGTGATCAGAGCGCCCCCCCCCCCAATAATTTTGACAAGTCGGCGACCCTGTCCAAGACTATGGTTCGGGTGACGGCTGTAAATACCTTACCTATGCATCGAAAAGTGTTTATGATGTGCTGTTACGAGTGGAAGATGTTGTTGCAGAGAAATTATCATGTGCTAATAGTTTATGGGGGGATATATTTTTTGAGTATTTGGACAATTTAAATATAAATGCTGTAAAAACTTCGCAATTAGGATGCTGTGAAGATCATGTGCTGCGTACGCTACCTAAACTCGTATTTCACTATCTGAAATGTCGATTTTTCTTCCGCACCAAGGAGATAAGAAAGGAATTAAGTGCCTCGAAGACAGCAAAATCATCTCCGAAATTCTTCAAACTATCCAGCTGCTGAGCTCTTCTCCAAACGTAAGTAACATGCATTTTTGTTTCTTATGTAATTAGCTATGTAAGCAACGCGAGCATCTTTCGCGCAGTCTCAAACGTCACCACTGCCATCTAGGCTGTGGACCACGGCAACTCAGGGAGTGCACACACTATTCCTTCTATACGCTCTGATTATAGCTTGCGTTCTGATAAACATCGTAACATTTTAACGAACGTTTGATTTTTTTTAAAAGTAAACTTAAGACTTTTTGAATATGGGTTTCCAAATAATTAAGTTAAATAGAATGCTGTTATGTTCTTCATTTGGCACTATCCCTCGTGTATTTTACAAACTACAGTGACTACAAACTACAAACTACTACTACTAAGGACGTTTGGGTTCATGTTTCACTCTTTGTCTTGAGATTGTTCAACATGTTTAAATGCGTGCTATGTTAAATACGTAATAAAATACACTAGAAGACAGGGAGGGACGGTTTTGACAAGGAAATTATTAGTTCTCTTACAATTTTAACAATCATTATAAACTCACCAATTTTTCCATGCGAGTATTTGATTCGAGAAACAAAATTTTCTTCTATGCAAAAATAAAAGCAACAGTAACTGCAAGAGTTCTTATTTCACAAAAGTATGTGTCCTCTCTAATTTCAAAAACTGTCGTTTAAATAGTGATGGGTATATCTGTTGATTCACCTAATACTTACAATTGCTTGAATAACCCTGTGTCGTTTCAAACCTGAATTGGAAACTTGGCAGATTCAGGTCTCGAGCCCACTCCTTCTTTGTTATCCACAGAGATTTTTCGACTGGCCATGTCAAATTCACGAAGTCCTGCTCTGTAGGTTTAACAAGAGCATATTGTAAATCGCTTAGCAAAAGTTTTCAGACAACAACATTTTACACTAGAGAACTCAAACAAACAAACAAACATTTTATCAAAAATAATGTATTTATTTTTCAGCAGCAATGTTATATTATCTCATTTTACACACCACTGAATATTTGGCTAAACGTCTGTAATGGTTGCTTTGTATGTTGGTAATAATTACGTGAAGCGGAGTGTATCGACCCCCAAAAACAGTTTTTGAAAATTTTGAAAAGGAAATATCCAAATTTTTACCATTATACGAACATTGTGTTATATTAGGCGACCTAAACTTCGACTTCCTGAGCTCCAAACCGGAAGTACGGAATTACAAAGACACCATATCGTCTCTCAACCTGTCAGCCTGCCCGTTAGAAGCTACACATCGTTCTCAACAAAGCGATACTCTTATTGACCACATATTAACAACTAACCCACAAAAAATTCTAAATTTAGGACAATTCCCAGTCCCAGGCATATCGAAGCACGATCTTATTTTTATGTCCTATTCTCTTAAAACATATAAATACAAACCAAAAGTAATCTCCCTCAGAGATTTTAAACGACTTGACATTCAAGCCCTGAATATTGAAGCAGAAAATATGCCATGGCACCTGGTCGCTTCTCTTCAAACGGTGGATGAGAAAGTGAACTTCCTAAACTACCTCATCCTACAGATTTACGACAAGCACGCGCCCGTGAAAAGAAAGAGAGTTGCGAGACCTCCCAGCCCGTGGATTACCTCCGAGATCCTGCAGATGATGTCCCGCAGGGATGCAGCATACAGGCAATATAAGTCCGCACTCAAATCGAACCTGCAGTCAGTGCGTGATTATTTCGAAGAATACCGCATTCTTCGGAATCCGTGCACGCAGGAAATACGAAAGAGAAAGTTTTCTTTTGCCGGACAACTCTTAAACTATAGATCCCAACCGAAATCGCTGTGGAATAAACTTAAAATGTTCGGCGTTGGGAAAAAACGTGATAGAAATGAAATAATTGGCATTTCCACTGAAGAACTAAATGGTCATTTTCAGAACTCATCAGACATAAATCCTAAAATTAAGAAACGTACTATCGACTCCATAAGTGTTCACAAAAGCAAAAACAAAAATTGTTTTGATTTCTCTTTTATAACTCATGCTAAGGTTCAAACTGCAATTAATAAAATCAAATCCAATGCAACCGGAGCAGATGAAATTTCTATAAACATGTTAAAATGTATCGCTTCCCACATCTCGTTTGCAATTGCAGACGTTTTCAACACATCCCTGTATACTGGCACGTTCCCAAATATTTGGAAACTCGCTCACATACGCCCCCTGGCTAAAATCACCAACCCAGTAAGCGCCCAAGATTTTCGACCGATCAGTATTCTCCCCACTTTGTCAAAAGTATTTGAACACATCGCGCACGAGCAAATTTTTAATTATGTAAAATCGAAAAATATGTTAAACCCCTTCCAGTCCGGTTTTCGCCCACAACACAGCACCAGCACAGCGCTCATTAAAGTGGTGGATGATGTAAAGTCAGCAATGGATAAGAGATATCTGACAGTGTTGGTTCTCCTCGATTACAGCAAAGCCTTCCAAACCGTCGACCACGATATCCTGCTGGCAAAATTGTCATCGTATTTCAATTTCTCCCAACACGCTGTTGACTGGACTCGATCATTCTTAGCAGCCAGACAGCAATGCACATTAGTTTCTGAAAATAAGTCGTCATGGCTGCCGATAAATTGCGGTGTTCCCCAAGGAAGCGTTTTGTCTCCGCTACTGTTCTCCATGTACATAAATGATATATCGGAAACATTTCAATCAACGAATTACCATCTGTACGCTGATGACGTCCAATGTTACTTATCGTTCCCTAAAACAAACATCAATATGGCCATCAAAGCCCTAAACGCGGATATTATGAACGTCTGCAAGTGGTCTCAGGTAAACGGTCTACGAGTAAATGCTGAGAAAACTAAATGTATTTTAATTGGCTCAAGGCACCTCATATCCACAACAGCGAAGTCCTCAATCCCGGACATTCTTGTAGACGGAAAACCCATATCACTATCACTTTCGGTCAAAGACCTGGGAATTGTTGTGGACGAAAACCTCACCTGGAGTGACCATGTGAAGGCCATATGCAAGAAATCTTACGCAGCATTACACTCACTGTACCGCCTAAAAAACATCTTACCACAAGAGGTAAAGAAAACACTTGTGGAATCGCTAGTTTTGTCGCAAATAGACTACTGCGACTTGACGTATGTTGACCTCAACGGTGAACTAGCAAGACGTCTACAGCGAATACAAAATGCATGTGTACGTTTCATTTATAACATCAAACATTTTGACCACCTTACCCCGGCTTTCAAAGACCTAGGCTGGTTTGACCTTTCAACACGCCGTCGCTTCCATGCTCTTACAGCGCTCTACAAAATAGTGCATTCAAGAGAACCCCCTTACCTATTTTCACGATTTCAACCCCTAAGCGCAGCACACACCTTTGCTACCCGTTCACGAAACAACTCCCTGCTCACCATCCCCTCCCACAAGACAGAATTTTACGGCAATTCCTTCACTGTCAATGCCACCAGAACGTGGAACGACCTCCCCAATGACATAAGAAACTCTTCTTCTTTTCTCGGCAATTTCAAATCAAAATTAAGAAAGCATCTTCTGGAGGCAACTTACCAGTACTGAAAACAAGGAAAGAAAATAGAATGAAACCTTTCTTGATCTAAATTTGTAGGACAAACACCGACCGACTTTTGTGTATTTTAAGTATTTTTGTTATGTGTGTGTTCATGCTGCACGTGCATTTTTTACGTTTCTTACAGCATATATATGTATTTTTGTATTTTGACTTTTTGTGTTTTTCTTTCTTTTTTGTGTTTTTTCTTCTTTCTTTTTTGTTTTTTCTCTTTTTATGTTTTTTTATTTTCTTTGGTATTTTGATCTTTTATATTTCGCAAACTTTTAGATATTTCAACTAAATTTGTAAAATGTGAAGTAGATGGTTAAGTGTAAGAAAAGGCTTGTGCCTTAACTTCGCCATCCAAAAGAAGAAGTAAATAAATAAATAAATAAATAAATATAAATAAATATGTTTAGTGTGGCACGGATAACTAGTAACATGAGGACAATTGGATAGACCAACTTGTAGATATCCAATGGACAATGAGTTTTGCCGCTAAGTGATACGAAACTGGTCCTCCGAAATTCTGCTATGCTAAAAGGACTGATGACGTCGAGAGATTAGTCCTGAGTTTTGGAGAAAAATATATTTCCTTGAGCGAGTTGCTCGAAAATTAGTTCCTGTATATGCATTTATTTCAGAGTAAGAATAATAATTATTATCTCAAATTAGACATAGTTATATCCTGATCAGTTACAAGTAAATTTATTCGTTTGTATGAAATACAATATTCAATTAATTCAATGACATGTTGGTGCACAAGCTTCACGTAATTATTACCAACATACAAAGCAACCATTACAGACGTTTAGCCAAATATTCAGTGGTGTGTAAAATGAGATAATATAACATTGCTGCTGAAAAATAAATACATTATTTTTGATAAAATGTTTGTTTGTTTGTTTGAGTTCTCTAGTGTAAAATGTTGTTGTCTGAAAACTTTTGCTAAGCGATTTACAATATGCTCTTGTTCTACCTACAGAGCAGGACTTCGTGAATTTGACATGGCCAGTCGAAAAATCTCTGTGGATAACAAAGAAGGAGTGGGCTCGAGACCTGAATCTGCCAAGTTTCCAATTCAGGTTTGAAACGACACAGGGTTATTCAAGCAATTGTAAGTATTAGGTGAATCAACAGATATACCCATCACTATTTAAACGACAGTTTTTGAAATTAGAGAGGACACATACTTTTGTGAAATAAGAACTCTTGCAGTTACTGTTGCTTTTATTTTTGCATAGAAGAAAATTTTGTTTCTCGAATCAAATACTCGCATGGAAAAATTGGTGAGTTTATAATGATTGTTAAAATTGTAAGAGAACTAATAATTTCCTTGTCAAAACCGTCCCTCCCTGTCTTCTAGTGTATTTTATTACGTATTTAACATAGCACGCATTTAAACATGTTGAACAATCTCAAGACAAAGAGTGAAACATGAACCCAAACGTCCTTAGTAGTAGTAGTTTGTAGTTTGTAGTTTGTAGTCACTGTAGTTTGTAAAATACACGAGGGATAGTGCCAAATGAAGAACATAACAGCATTCTATTTAACTTAATTATTTGGAAACCCATATTCAAAAAGTCTTAAGTTTACTTTTAAAAAAAATCAAACGTTCGTTAAAATGTTACGATGTTTATCAGAACGCAAGCTATAATCAGAGCGTATAGAAGGAATAGTGTGTGCACTCCCTGAGTTGCCGTGGTCCACAGCCTAGATGGCAGTGGTGACGTTTGAGACTGCGCGAAAGATGCTCGCGTTGCTTACATAGCTAATTACATAAGAAACAAAAATGCATGTTACTTACGTTTGGAGAAGAGCTCAGCAGCTGGATAGTTTGAAGAATTTCGGAGATGATTTTGCTGTCTTCGAGGCACTTAATTCCTTTCTTATCTCCTTGGTGCGGAAGAAAAATCGACATTTCAGATAGTGAAATACGAGTTTAGGTAGCGTACGCAGCACATGATCTTCACAGCATCCTAATTGCGAAGTTTTTACAGCATTTATATTTAAATTGTCCAAATACTCAAAAAATATATCCCCCCATAAACTATTAGCACATGATAATTTCTCTGCAACAACATCTTCCACTCGTAACAGCACATCATAAACACTTTTCGATGCATAGGTAAGGTATTTACAGCCGTCACCCGAACCATAGTCTTGGACAGGGTCGCCGACTTGTCAAAATTATTGGGGGGGGGGGGGGCGCTCTGATCACTGAAATAAATTAATGAATGAATCACTCTCCCTTTTTTAAGTTTTGGCCTCAGTGTTCGGAATCTCATAAAAGCCCATGAATTTCTCAAAAATATCAATTTTAACAATACTCATAATTACATACTTAGCATATAATAATAAGTCATGTGTTTTGCTGTCTCTGGTCATACCCCCCCCCTCAAAGTTGATGGTTTAGCGGTCTCAGCCCCCCAAAGTTGATGGTCTAGTACATTTCAAATGTGAATTTAAAGTTAAGTTCATGGGGCACAATTAAGCCCCATGGAGTCGGCGCCTATGGTCTTGGATTAGCGTAAGTGAGGCAGGTACGTTAGTTGGTTCCCGTGCAGAAAAGTTGTACACAGTTTACAATGCGTCACTTTTGAAATATACCGCACTGTGTATCCTGCCAAATGATACACCAAGTATTCTTTACCAACACTTTGTTCATTTAAGTACGGTATGTTGCTTTCCCAGTCCGGTATTTGAATTTCATCTTCAACAATGGAAATTTTTTCCCTTATTTTATTTTCAGGTTGCTTCTTCACCGAAAGATTTTTATTTTCGGTTGCTCTTGCCAGAGTTCGCATTTCATTAACAAAATACGTCAGAGGACACTGTATTCACAGTTTCCGCCCGAAAATAAAGCAAGTTTTGCTGGTACGTAAATTGATTGCACATATGTAAGTGCAGAAAATCCACAGTGGAGGGATGATCATCACAAGTGAACGACCGCAATATACCAAAATGGCCCAAATTAATGATTAAATTTTCCTGTCAAAACGTACTTGTAATTGTTCTTCCACAAATATTCGGACACTTCAAAAGTACTTTCTAAAGTCACTCTTAAGGACTCTAGCGTTTTTTTTCTGAAGCGAAGGAATTTCGATTATCTCTAAGGACAGCATTCCATTTTATTAAAGTTGTATGTGCTTCTGATCCTTTATATATTGCCTGTGCAGGAGTCATATCCAGATCTACAGCCGGGTACGAAACACGTAGGCATCTTGTAGTTTTCGCTCGCTGCTGTCTCAAACACAATAATAATGCGTTGAACACAACACAAACTAGTCACAACGGATCAATCACAAATCTAACGACACTAAACTGAATAACGTAACAACGTTGTCATTAATAAAAGTACACAATGTTATTCTAGCACAACACAACACAACGCTCTACATAATGCGCGGCCGCACTGCAAGCAGAAGACGCTCGTCGCAAGCGAAGGTGCTGCCAGTGTTTCGGTGGGACACCGCTCTATTCACATGTAATAACAATATGATTTTTTATTATGTCACTGGACTATTAAATTTAAAATGTATTATTACTTATTTTATGGATATTATTGCGTGCGAGACAAATGTGAGGACAACTACAAATAACTTCAAATACGTGTGTGGCACACGAGCGCGCATGCAGTTACACACATACGTACACGCACACACATACTTACTTGTCGAGTTATTTGTGCGTATAACAGGTGGTATATTCTTGTTATAATCCTCGTCCAAAATTACAGTGTACAGAGATTCAGCTTCTTCTTCGGTTAAATTTAAGTAAAAATAACCGAAGCACAGACGTACACTATAAGGAAGAAATATAAAACACATTAAATAAATGTAAGTGCGATTAACGTTCAGTTGTTCTCTAACACTTAGAGTTGCAACATGCTATAAACCATTGTAAAAATGTATTAAGGGGGTTCTAAAACCATGCTAAAGCATAGACCTAAATTTCTAAGGGTAACCGTACAACTAATATAGATTCGGTAAGGAAGAAATTTTCCGATATAAAAGATTGTTTTATTCACTAGAACATGTGAACCTTAAAATTTTGTTACGATTAAAGGGATTTAAGTAAATAACAGAAAATATAAGGTCTCCGTCATGTTCAAACTGCTGCGTACAGATGGCGCTGAAGTGGTAGTTTTGTTAATACCGGTGCATTTTCTTTCTTTTATGACTAGTATGGAAGATTTCGTGGTGAAACAAAGATCACATGTTCTTCCCGCAAGCATCTTAAATACTATGTGAAAAAATGAAAACATTTCGTACCTTCAGAGAGTAGTGCCTATCATTAAAACTTTTGAAGTGGCGTTTCGTCGTAATATACTACGTGGTGCAGATTTAGCATACACTGTTGCCAATATTTCATTCCGTGTTGTCTAACGATATGATCAATGCAAGTTCTTGAAAGAGTGAAAATCAAACCAAGCTACCAGAGGATATCGAATCCCGTACAGATACGAGAACAAGGGAACAAATATTCCACGGAGGATGTTAAAAGGCTGAACAAGCTCGAAGGTAAGTCTTAATATTTAATTGCTTGTTGCTTAATATTATCCATCAAAAGCAAAATGTTTGAAATTTAGGCAAAATGTATAATTTATTTACATGTTGAAGAAATATCTTCTGATGTAATATCGGTGAGAATATCGCTTGACACTGCATGATTTTTTTAACTTCCAAACGAAGTTGATAATTCTTTGTAAATGTAAAATCATAATAGAATGTTATATTTTACGTTAGGCATAATCCTAATAACTACCGTTTTGAGATCATTACTATAACATAAAATATACGTAGCTTAATATGGATTATATCTGATGTCATTAAATCAATATTGAATAAAATGCTCTATTTTCATTCCTGTAAGTTAATTTCCAAACCTACGAAACTCGTGCTATTCACATGTACAACATCGGAATGTTTATTACAAATCAGTAGTTTGTTTAAATGTTTTTTACTTTGTCCTTGTACATGGTTGAAACGAGTACTTGCTGACCTATTTTCTACAAGAGTTTGTGGCTCAGTCTGTAACGCGTCTCACTACCATGCTAAAGGTCCCGGGTTCGATCCCCGGCCGGTTCAAATCCGGGAACTTTTCTAACGATGGAAGCGGCCCCGGCGCCCACCCAGCGTCGAATAACATGGGTACCTGGGGGAAACCCTGGGGGGTAAAGGCGGTCAGGGGCGTGATGCTGATCACTTCACCTCCACTCACGACCGGATCAAGAAAGTGTGGGGCGTTACCCCCACACCCCCTATACGCCTTCATGGCGGGGTGCTATGCACAGGGGAGCACTTTACCTTTTTTGTTTGTCTCTTTTTATTTTTGAAGCAGCTCGCAAATATTCATATGTATTAAGTAGGTCAGGCTAAGTTAGGTTTGATTCGAATAGATGTAATGTGAGATCCCTGACTGTTGCAAGTTTCGGACACAGTTCTGTTATCTTCCTTTACAGAAACACGTCAGAAAACCGGTTTTGTATACTGTATGAACCTCTTCTGTTTTCTTGCCCTTTTATAATTTAGGACTTCTCATAATGAGAGTGCATTTCGTCCAATAACTTGATGCTGTATATATTTAAAGTGTAAAAGTACACCCTAACAGTTATGAGACTAAAATCTTACCGTCTATCGAATACAAGTCTGTATGTTTACTTAGAATTTCAAAATGAGTACCGGTATAGATAAATGTTCCCATACTTGCAAGTACAAGGGCAATAATTTAATTGTGGATGACACAGAGCTTCATAGAAATCATAATTTGTCCTGATTATGCTACGTATATTTGGTTCAATATCAGATTGGATTTCAGTAGCCGTTTGTACTAAATAGTTTACTTCAAATATCAGTGAGTTTGAAGCTTGACTAGTTTTTCTCTCAGACCTATGACTAATTGATTTTGCATGGATGCCTATTATTAACATTCCATGCAGATAAAAGTTTATTGAAGCTTTTTTTGCTTCTTGGCTGGTCTAATATAATAATTCAATAAAAATATAGTAGGAACTGAATTTGCATTTCATAATGTATTTCTGTTATTTTACCTCCAACTTCTGCTCCTTGGAACAATGATGATGAATAATGATTTGATAAAATGGATGATTGGAACAAAGATAATGATTAAATACATACATGAAACCATGATTCGAACCTGGAGGAACCTCACTCCATATAGCGTTGCAATCATCACTCTACTATGAAAATATTTCTAACAATTATTTTGCCAATTTCTGTTTTAGGCTCATCATATTTAACATTCATTATAAAGTTAGATCATTAAAGTGAGCTCATATCGTGAACCAAACTGCCCTTTAATAACAGGACGATATCGTTAAGCATTATAGTGCAAATTGGATCCATTATTTTCAAATCCATTTACTCAACATCTCTGTAAGTTCCATTATTAACTCAACTTGTCTAAGGTTGTAACAATGTAATATCAATATTTTTTAAACATGTTTTGTAAGTTCATAGTCTCATATACGATGTTAAAACTATTTTTATTTGTTCCTTTTGCAGATGAGCATTTGAGAAACTAATCGAAGTGTCTTCTACCAATAGTAAAGAGCACTATTGAAATTTGTACAAAAGGACAATAGGTTTGACCGACAATGGCAGTTGCGTACCATGGCAGTTGATGTATAAGCTTCTACGGAATATACTGTAAATCAACAAAGTGGACTGTTTGAACTTTACATGGAAGAGTACATACATTTTTGCTTGCTAGCGTAGACACTTGATTGAATGGTGATGATTTACTAGAAATCAAGAGTCCAAAATATGCACAAGAAATTATGTTTCAAGCTTTAATAATATCTGATAGCAAGTGGTCATCAATTGTAAATTGTATATTAGGGGAAACAGGAGAATAAAAAACAGTGCCAGGGGTGTGACTTACTTGTCTTGTATGTCAAGCATTGGTACGCATTCATTGATATTCTTGCAAGTTTAAATTTTTAGAGGTATTTTCAAAAATCCTAAGGAAATAAATTTCTTCCTGAATACGAAGATGATTTGCAAAAAGCATATCTCTCAGACAGTGGCGGCAATTAGGGGGAGGGGCAGATGGCTCCCACTTTTACCCCAATACTATACAAAACCTGATCTACCAATGAAAATTAAAGTGTCCCTGCCCTCTCCCAGTTTTGGAACCCAATCGCCAACACTGCTCTCAGAGAACGCAATAATGTTTTGCAGGGTACGATAAAGAAAAATAATAAATATGCATTGAAACAACAACGAAAATATGATTTTATATATCCCGAAAATCTAGTTTTAGTAGTCCCTGTAAACAATTATTTTGTAAGCTATTGACCTTTTATTCTAATTGTATTTATTACTGTATTGTATCTTCCCTCGAAATACGTTTTTTAAATCTTCTTTATACACAGAAAGGCTAATTGGGACTGGACCTACAGTTTAAAGTGGGATCCAAACCACTATATACAGTCACCGGCAATAAAAATGGGACACCTATATTCTGAAATACCTGCATCCCTGCAATGCGTTATGTGTGTTGCCTAACTCAACGGCAGTGACAGAACTTGCCATTACATCACTCATCGCCGTAGATTTAGACAACACACAAGACGCATTGCAGAGAAGGGAGACTTTCAGGATCTAGTTGTCCCATTTTTATTTGACGATCACTGTACACTCACCGTCAATCGAACCTGGGACTCCTGTATTACAAGGTGATTACGTTACCACTTTGCCAAGGGGGAGGCTCAACTTCCCTCGCAATTCATACTAATATGTTGCTGAACTCGATGATATATCAGCGGTGTTTGAATAGTTACTCTTTAAAAGTAACTCCGAGTTAATCACTTGAGAAAGTAATTCGCATATAATTACTGTTATTACTGTTCTTTAGAAAGTACTTGACATAGTTATTATTACATTTACTTTACTCTAAATTTGTTTAATTTCGTAAGACGTTGTTCGGATCATGAGTTGCAAGCGCGATGTTCTTTTCGCCACCGATGACCACTAAATGCTAGCATTAAGTTTCATGAAATTATAACTTATTTCTTACATTTCATGTACAAACATTGAGGCAATAAAATTCACAGTAAACTTCTGTTACAAAGCAATGACGATTAACATTTCATTTCATTTTGTTGAGCAAACCAAATATTTTTTAGAATTTTTGTTGAACTATAAAATTACTGTCCATGAGGATTGTTGGAGATTATGTATGTAGTCTTATATGGTAAGTGTTCTAATAAAAATAAACTTGAGATACATCCTGGCTCTTGACGAAAAAAATACAAACTTGTCCTCATGGTCTCGAGATTTTAATAATCATCAATTGATTGATTTGCTTTATTTTACTTCGCTTTTTGTGTCACTTTTGGCTAGTTTACGATGATAGACATGAGTGGATATGATGAAATTGATGAATGGACACTCACGAACATCCATGTCCAGGCCAGGATTCGAAACCGGGACCCCTGGCGTCGTTGCGCGATGTGCTAACCACTCCGCCACGGGGGCCGGCTTTAATAATCGTCAATTTACCCATTCTTTGAGGAGAACATTTGGTTCAATTTAATATTTCTTTCCATGCAGTAAAGTAATTGTACAACTTACTAGTTAGGTGGAAAAATAACTGAGTTACAATTACTAATTTCATAACGTAAGTAGTTTACAGTTACTGTTACTTGAAAATGTTATTGATACTTCCAAAGATTCTACATCAGCTCCAGAACTGAAAACCAGAATAGACCAAATCCGTAAAGAACTATGAAACAGGACATTGTGTGGTGACATGACATGCAAATAAATTAGATGCGCTACAAAACTGTATTTAATATTCAACTATTACAAAAATAACAAATATGTCTTCTATTGTGTATCCAGGATTCTTCTGACATTTTTCTTTCAAAATCGCGATATTAAAACTCAGTAAAAATAAGGGTGCAGAATTACATGTTTATTCACTTGAAGGATAAAAGATTGAGGATCGTTAGAGAGCGCTAATATTTATAAATATTTACAAGATGTTCACTGAAATTCTGCAAATTTATGAAGAAAATCTGCTAACGTCACCAATAAAAGATATAAATATGTTCAAGTACTGTCATATAAAGTGAATTCTACAGTCAATGCAGCATTCGCTTTAAACGTAATTGCAAAATGTTTTCAATTATTTCAATTACTCTTCTTATTTTATGCATTTCGTGTTTGAATTAACTACAGCTATCTTTGTATGTTCTCTTCTGCTTTCGAAATATTAAAAGAAATACATAATACAATACAATACAAGGGATTTTATATTACTATTACGACTATTACTATCTTGCATTGCTGATAAATTGTTGTATTTTTTTTCAATAAGAACATACAACTAAAATCTCATGATAAACAATTACGTTGCTCCACATCTAGTTAGATTTTTCAATAAAATCTGTTAACCAACGTGACGTCATATCCCATCAAGGAGTACCCTAATCAACCAACCTGTATGTATCTACCTTGATTACGCGGAGATCTGGCAACATGGCCCTCGGTTGCCATGGCAAACTGTGCTGCCATCTGTTAGCGAAAAATTACCACAAAATTGCCTTTAGTACGGCCTTAACGTACTTATTAAAGATTGTTGATTATGGGTGAAAGTTTGTTCTTGAATGAAGTGTGTAAAAGTTAATAACAAAATAAAATAACTATGCATTTCAATGCATTGTCTGGATGAAAGATATGATGGAAGCCACTTGTGCAGTATATTGACTCATCTAGTGGATCGAAGATAAGTTTGACCAAGGATAAAATAAGAATAATAACTTTGGAATAGAATTGGTCTATTATTAACAGGTTATAATAGTTATTATTGTAAAAATCATTAGCATGCTAATAATAATCATTCTTGTTATTAAGTTTGCTATTCAACTTTTCACAAAACTTTTTGGCGACACCAAAGACACTCGGTGATGATGTGTACGGTGGTTTAAAATGATTATCGGCACAAATGCTGCCAATGAGATGTAAAAAAGGACCTTTCTGGTGAATTGCCAAGAGGTAATTTCACTTTTACAGGCTAATAAAACCTTGGTATATGGGTCCACAGGCATCATAATCCTCTGTTGATGAGTTGTCGTTACGTATACTGAGTGTCCCTCACAAATATGGGAATTATATCTTCACCCTATGTTTTACAGTATTGTTAATAAAACATTGATGATGAAGAGGAGTTCTAATCAGAACACACTTTGTAGATATTTAACGAAAAATGCATGCTCGATCACGAAGTTTGGGATACATCGTGCTACTTCATGATCGTTCGCTTTATGCATTTAGTGATACTTGTGTCTCCTAAAATTCTAAAATCGAAAATCAAGGTTTCACTTTAGCTTTAGAGAGGAAACAAGAGAGCGCAGGTATCTTCTTGACACCTCCTACAGGTAACAATGGATGTGGAATACAAATGCATCAGCAGAAATTTGAGGACGAAAACACCCATGCCCAAGGCCTTGATTCGAACCCTGGATCCCCTGGCGTCGTAGCACCTGTACTAATCACTCCATCATGGATTTTGGATTATTCAAGTAAATGATTATTTTATCAATCTTACATTTCAATATCTAAAATAGCCATATAAATCATGTTTCATTAATTTAAGAAAATTTGATTATAATTTTAGGATATTTTGAGTAAATTCTTAAGTTATCAACTTCCGAACCCTGGTTATGAATGATGAATACATAACAAATGTTTGCTTTCGTGCAATAAATAATATAGCAACGGGTCCCGTGTTTGAATTCCAGTCTGGGGATGAGTATTGTTTATGAGCGTCCCTTCATCAATTTCATCATATCAGCACCCATCCTCATCGTCGCAATTAGCCGAAAAATGCAGAAAATCGACGAATTACGAATTACCTCCTCTCACCACCCACCCACAAATATATTAACAATATAAAGGGTTTACGTGATTCCAATGTACCCAAAAGTTCTAATTCAATTCAATTACACGGTATATACAGTGGTATATTTTAATTATTTAAGGTGCGGAGTTTAGATTTGCCATTGCACATACTCAGACTCGAAATCCATCTACAAATACAAGTCACAAATTAAGGGATATACTAATCCATGAAAATTTGTTAATTGTATGAGAAATTCAAACTCAAATTTACGTAATGAACTTCAAGATGTATATATATATATATATATATATATATATATATATATATATATATATATATAATCTTGCAATAATATTCGGTCTGCCAGATAGATTGTTCTGAAAAGGACACTAGCAAAGTAAACGAACTGCGAGAATTCTGTTATATGTTCCACGCATCTTTCCTTTTCTTTCTCTATAAAAAATAAAACCTAAACTGCGAAAAACTTGCCTCAGGGCATTTATAAATATATATAAATTAAATGACATTTGGATTAATAGAACTTAAAGTGTACTATGAAACGGCCCCGGCGCACACCCAGCGTCGAATAACATGGGTACCTGGGGGAAACCCTGGGGGGTAAAGGCGGTCAGGGGCGTGATGCTGATCACATCACCCCCACTCACGACCGGATCAAGAAAGTGTGGGGCGTTACCCCCACACCCCCTATACGCCTTCATGGCGTGGTGCTAAGCACAGGGGAGAACTTTACTTTTTTTTTTACTTTTGTACTATGAAAAATTCACGCTTAATTCCAGGAGTTAATAATTCACGCATACTTCCCGAAATTCAAGGAATTTGCGGTGAGTAGCTACCCTGACCTAATAAGCTCCGTAAGCAAAAGGTCTTTCACGCACGCGCGCATACACACACACACACACACAGAGAGAGAGAGAGAGAGAGAGAGAGAGAGAGAGAGAGAAAACAAGACTATATTGCAAATATACAAGATAAGAAAAGTATACGAAGTGCTAACAAAGACCACATACCTTAACAAGAGTATTGCGAATATTGCTGCACCCATCACATCTAATTACTTCATACTAGGAAACCAAGTGATACATTGCGTTTTGCTTTGCGTTCAATGGTAAAACCTGAAAAATAAATTAAAACATTGAAGACAACTAGACAAGTCGAAATTTAGATTTTTTTAAATATTTCCATTTGTTATTTTTTTAAATTCACATGTGAATAATAATTGTGCACACTTTTATCTCTCTCAGTTATTTTAACTCTTTTAACATTATGGCTACACTAAATCTTGGGAAAGTTTCTTTAACTTAATCATGTTTATTTGTAGGCCTACCACGTGTATTTTTCTTATATGTGTGAAATTTGGTAGGGAGCATACAATAAGCCGTTACATAAAGGGGAATATTTCAAAGAATAATGTAAATAATAAAAGTGACCTTCAGGTTTCAGTTTATAGAAAAGCACGCGCACACACACACACGTGCTAGAGGCGCCGGGTTTGAATCCCGAACTGTGCATCGGTGTTCTTTGTGAGTGTCCCTCTACCAATTTCATTATATCACCAATCACCCTTATTTTCGCGATTAGCCGAAAGTGTCTACACCAAATCTAAACCAAATTAAATTAGCCTCCCCGATGGCACAGTGGTAGCGTCGCCGCCTTGTAATCAAGGGGTCCTTGGTTCGATACCCGGTGGAGGCACATAGTGGTTCGGATTCCACTTTAAACCGTAGGTCCTTTCCCGATTAGTCTTACTGTGCATAAAGTGGACTTAATACATTAAATCAACCAAACAACCAAATTAAATTAAATCAATCAATTCGACACAGATATATGTATGATTATTTAAGTTACATCTGTGGTACATAGTTTTTAGTATGGAAGAGAACGTGCAATACGCAGAGACACAATAACTGATTGATTGATTTGATTTGCATTCTAGCATTTACTACCATCGTGCTATTCTTTTGTATGGAACACAAGCTGGAGTGTTATGAAACCATTATTATTATTATTATTATTATTATTATTATTATTGATAATAAGAAAACCTTAAAATAACTCGCAGAGAATTATTTCTTCGCCCAAATATGTTTCTCGATCATTCATGGTCCATTCTCATCTCTATTTCTCACAAATTGTTACTGCATTTTACACATTTTCTCTAGCAAAATGTCTCTGATTTTGTTGGACCAATATATTATCGTTTGTTCTATCTTTATGTATGGATTGCCAGGAACATATGAAAATTTTCGTCTTCTTGTACAAGAATGTAATGTGAGAATGGCTACAAAACTAGTTTAGGCATAGATTTAACTACATATTATTGTTTTCTAAGAAATACTTAAAACATTATTGAATACGTAAGGTGGGTTTTGGAATGGTCAATTATGGTGTACATGAGGCTTGAGCAACTAACTTACAGTTGTGGAGAGCAGCTACCGATCCGTGCGGTGAGAACATCCCGCCCGCACACTGCTTGATCGCGACGGACGAAGTCTGCTGCCTCGCTCCTTTCCAACGCTCTTATAACGCTGCAGTACCGCTGCTCGCTCTTCAGTCTCACGTGCATTCGAGATCACTCTTACACAAATACAACGGGTTATGAGGTCAGGTGGAGTCAATTCGTTGGAATCAATATGGTCGACCTCATCACAAAGTGTCGTATCTCAATGTTTGCAATTTGTCAGCTGAGCCATTTAACGGTTTTTACACATTTTAAAACTATTACTACAGAAATAATATTTCACTTCTGAAACTAATATATCGAATGCAGCAATTACAGATTTTAGTACTTACATACCGTGAAACTGTAGTTAGCAAATCGTCGATTATAACATAGTGTAGTTTCCTGGCATTTAGACACGTAAACAATTTGTTGTGAATCACAGTCAACACATCTCACATTGGTAGTTGACAAGAAAACAATTCTCAAACCCTCCTTTTTATCAATTGCACTCTGACGACCTGTTAATTTTTTCATGTAGGTAAGATTTAGATTCAATTTTCAATCATGAAAGGTTTATCAGAGAGTGCACGGTAATTTTTGGGTTGATGTAAAGTCAAATTCACACTGTTAAGTTTTTTTGTCGTGTTTTGAGAAACTACACCGAAGAAGGAATATTGCACAGTGATTCGTATCACACAAACTGTGGGTCCAGTCGCGATTAACCTCTCGTTGCACAAAGTGGACTTAGAACAAAACTCGTTTTGTGAAATTTGTGCCTTGTCTCTTGGGGATGGATAACTGTCATACATTTTAATGATAGTCAAATCTGGATTCCAATGTTATTAGAAGACTGAATACTTCCAAAATGACATTCTACTCTTAGAACTCTCTTTAAATAAACGATAGGCGTGGAATCCTACAGAGCCCGCATAGGACTTTTCAACTCTTCTAAATGGAAGAAAATCACATGAAACGGGGCTGGTAACGGGCAATGGCTTGCCCAATGTGTTTTGTGTTTTGGAGTTCTCTGCACGCTGCTCATCATCGGAGGAATAGAGCAAAACCCGGGTCCAGACTCTGAGAAGATGACAATCGAGAATCTGTATAGGTTGCTGAAGGAAGGTCAGGAACAGTTATCGTCCCAAGTGAACGAGATAAATAAGAACGTGCTGTGTTTCCGGGAAGAACTGTCGTCTCTCAAAAAAGATGTGAAGGCCATTAAGCAAGAAATGGACTTCTTAAAAGAAGAGAACGCCAGGTTAAATGATCAAGTATCCTACCCTGAGTCCCAATCTAAAAGGAACAACCTCGTTTTTTACAACGTCCAGGAGGAAGAACGGGAAACATGGGAGAGGACTGAGGAAATACTATGCCAAGTGATAGAAAAGAATACAGGCATCGCGCTAGGAAGAACTTCGTTTGAGAGGGTCCATCGCTTTGGCTCAAGAAGAGGCTGCCGTCCGATTGTAGCCAAGTTTCTCTCGTTCAAAGACAGGACGAAAATACTGATGAAATCTAAAAGTTTCAAACAGTGCGGTGTAGCAGTTTCGGAACATTACTCTGATCGTGTGCGTCAGATTAGAAACGAGCTAAAACCTCATCTCGAAGAAGCCAGGAAGTGCGGTGACAGTGCGTTCCTTCGTTACGATCATCTCGTTGTTAACGGTGTGCGTTATTCCTTGCAACAGTGCGAAGAATATGCAAGATCGCGTTCCGTTGAAAGAAATATGGCAACGCAGGAAATTCCTGGAAATGCATCTGTGAATGAGAATATAAGTGTCGAACGTGAATCACGAGTGTCTGCTGCTATCCCCACCCCAACACCACGTCACCCCCGGCTATCGAACTGCGAGGATTCCAGGATGCAGCTGAGAAACCGAAACAAGTGAGTCCTGTGGAGTGGGAGATCGGGTCAAAGGGGAGGTAAGAATCCGTCGAGCAGTGACCTAGCATTAGAAACTATCACCATATTTCATAGCAACGTTCAAGGTTTGATATCAAAAGCGTCAGAGATAGATATATTTTTCGAGGAACAAAAAGAAAACAACAATGAAATTACTATTTTTTGTTGCACTGAACACTGGTTAGCGAAAGATGAAACAAAGTTTAATTATATTGATAATTTATGTATTGCATCTAGTTACAGTAGGAAAAATATAATAAGAGGCGGGTCTTTAATTTTCACTCAGAATGAACTTAAAAGTAACGTAGTTGAAATAAAACAAGCTGTTGAGTTCTCTGTAGAACAAGACTTCGAATGCGCAGCAATTGAAATAGCTATTTACAACTTATGCATAATATCAATATATAGAACGCCTAGTGGAAACATGGATGTCTTCTTAAATAAGTTAACATTATTACTAAATCTCGTAACAAAAAGCTCCAAAAAGAATATTGTTGTTTGTGGAGATTTTAACATTGATGTAGCTAAAGACACTGCAGAAAAAAATAGTTTTCTGGATGTAATGAACTCTTTTGGTCTGTTTCATACAATTACAACTCCAACTAGAATCACCAAAAAAACAAAAAGTACAATAGACAATATTTTTACCAATATAAACGTTAATAAATATTCAGTAGAAACTTGCATAGGTTTTTCTGACCATGATTCTCAGCTTATTAAGGTAAACGTAATAGAAGACAAGCGAAATCATAAACCACGCGCAAAATTCAGATCTGTCAGACCCACAAACAATGATGAGAACATTTCAAAATTCAGAAAAGCGCTTAAATCAGAAACATGGGATTTTATAAACAATATGGCTGTACACGTAAACGAGAAATTCGAAAAATTTCTTGATACTGTAAGATACCATTTTAATAAATGTTTTCCCATAAAAAAAAGCACGAGTTCACAACAAAAACAATTACCTATGGATAACCAAGGACATTAAAAATCTTAGCAAATTAAAGCGATCATTGCATAAACAGAGTAAATATGCAAACAGCCCAACCCTTAAAGATAATTACAAACAGTTCAACAAAAATTACAAGAAAACATTAAAACATTGCAAGCAATTATATGTTGATAAAAAGTTGAATAATTCAGAAAAAACTGCAGAACTATGGAAAATAGTTAATCATATTACAGGTAAAAAAACGAACACGAATCAAGATATCATATTAGAAACAGGTAATGTAATAGAGACAGATCCGCAAAAAATAGCTAATACTTTTAATAATTATTTTGTTAATGTAGCACTTAACCTGCAACGTAACATCAGCGTAACGGTATAGCCCTTTCTTTCTTGCTCTGTTTCGGATTTAAGATTATTTGTTTTAATTGGGATTAAACATACCCTTCCGATTGACAGATGAAAGATAGCTATGAACCTGCATACTGGACCCCCATAAGTACGTGGTACACCATGCATCAAGTAATTTAATTACTAGAATATGAAGTTCACTGGATAGGATTGGATGACAGTTTATTTAACAAAACTTAACTTTGTAATGAACAATAATATTAGATACATACACCAACTGTCATTAATAATTATGACCTCAACGAGAACAATATATATATATATATATATCACGATAATTTTCACTAGTTATTCTTAACTAATAGTTGGCTTTCTCTCCTTGTGCTGACTATTTAATTGGTCTCATTATTCATCCATGTTCAAATGATTGCCTAAAAGAATATTTCTATGTTAAATTTCCCCCTTTTCCTACTTGTCTGTAATGACGATCACTCGGTAAAGATCAACAAGCAAATTAATATCATACTACGAACTACTCTACAAAATTAAATAGAATACTATTAAACTATTTCTCTACTAAAGAAATGAAATTAAACCATCACCACTACGTTCGTCTAAGTCCCCTGTTGACCTCTCCCGTCACGTCGAATGCCCTGTTGGATTGTGATGTTGAACGTGTGCCAGCTGGAAGTGGAGTGTGGAGGTATAGGATTCTTACCTCCAACCGGCAAACTGAATGACGTAACCTGCGATCAGTGCCATCTATTGGCTTTTACCTTCTTTCATTCAGAGAGAGAGAAACCAAAATCTTACACAGGCTATAAACTGCCCTCCCCCAATACTTGAACATTACCTGTGGAGGATTTTAACATATATATAGAACAATATTGATCGCTTACAATAAACAAAATAACACAATTAGATACTATAGTTGCTTCTCACAAATATCCTTCAATGTCCTTAGGATTCCTTTTTCATTAGATGTTGATTGTCGACATATCTGTACCATTGAGGAATACCTGTCAATACAAAACAAGCAACAGTATCTCAACTCACATTTTACAACACATTCAAGAATATATATATATGATGATTATGAACATGAAAAAACACCATTGTTTGACTGACTCACTTCCTGGACACTCTATACAGTTTTATCTGATCAATATGACAACGTTTTTCAATAGATGGATTTTCCACCTTCTCTAACAATACAGAAACTGGGCTTAAAAACTTCTTGATTACATATGGACCCTCATACAGCATACTTAATGACCTTGTAATACCATCCAGCAATGATGCTTTAGGATGAGTCCTTACAACTACTTTATCATTGATTTGATACGTCACATTACTGTATTTTTTCTTGTAACCTTTTTCACGTTTATGCCACTCACTTTTCATTTTTTCTAATGCACGAGACCATTTTATTTGATTACCTTGGGTAAAATCTAACATTTCATTATCAGTCAATTGCCAATTTTGCAACAATGGATCAAAAAGTTTCCTTCCTAAGAAGAGTTCTGCAGGGGTACAATCTATTGATTGATGATTAGTGTTATTGAAACAATATTGTAAATGATACAAATATTTTGACCACGTCGATTGGTTGGTGGAACAAAAACATCTTAGAGCTTGTTTCAGATTTCTAATCATTCTTTCACACAAGTTTGCTTTTGGATTCCATGGACTAATTGTAATATGTTTTCAACCAATACCATACAGAAATTCACTGAATAACTCAGAAGTATAATAACTAGCGTTATCTGAACAAAATTGAGAAAAATATCCAAAATTTGAACAATATCTTTGTAAATGTTGAATTATTATTTTCGACGAAACTTGTCGTAATGCTTGATACCAAACATATCTACTAGCATTATCTACTACTACTAATACATACTTAAAACCATTTGAATTTGGCAAAGGTCCCAAAATATCACAACTCACTCTCTGTAAGGGATGCTTAATGATTTCTGATGACAAAACACCCATTGGAGTTTTATTTCTTTCCTTAGCTAATTGACACAATTTACAGCTTGTTACTCTATCCTTTACAACATCGACCATATTTTCCCAAGTAAAATTTCTTTGAAGTTTTCTCAAAGTTTTGGACCAATTTGAATGTCCTCCACCTATGGCATTGGTGTCATAATATTGAATTAACGGTTCAATTACATGTTTGGGGACTAGTACCTTGAATGGCTGTCCTTTATTTCTAGTTTTCTTGTATACAATTCCATTACGCACACAATAATTAGGAACTTGTTCATTGGCCTTGATTTTGTTCTTTATGACCTTTATCTCATCATCTTTATCTTGCTCAGATAAAATGGAATTTAACAATGTAGGAAAACCCCATAAATTTAAACAAACAGAATCAATTTCAGATTTATCTAAATCATCGGTATCGTACTGAGAATGATCATACATTCTTGAAAGAAAATCTGCAATTACATTACTGGATGATGGAATATGATGTAAATCGAAACTAAATGAAGAAATAAATTCAACCCACCTTGCAAATTTACTATATTTCTTCGCTCTCTTCAACATGTGAAATAAGGCCATATTATCTACTCTAATGGTAAATCTTTTACATTGCAAAAAATATTTGAATTTCTCTAATGCTTGAACTAGACTGGTTAATTCTAGTACATATATTGTTTTATTACGTTCTGTCTCCTTTAATCTCCTTGAAAAGAAATATACTGGCTTTAGTTTACCTGAATCATCTTCTTGCATTAGACAAGCACCATAGGCTTTCAATGAACTGTCACATTCAAGAACGAATTTTTTTGAAAAATCAGGGAGAGCTAGGAATACATGCTCAAGAAATTTACCTTTTATTTCTCTGAAGGCATTTTCATGAAATTCAGTCCAACGAAATTTATCTTCGGGCTTCTAAGTTCATTTAATGGTCCTATTATTAGAGCGTATTCTGGGACAAATGAACTATAATAATTAAGTACGCCTAAAATTCGCATTAATGATCTACGATTTTTAGGTCGAGGAATACATTGAATCGCTTTGATTCTTTCAGAATCAATGTGCATTTGCTTGTCTTTAATTACATAACCAAGAAATTTTATTTCTTTCAACATAAATTTACTTTTGGATTTGGAAATTGTAACACCATATTTTTTGAGTCTAACACAATACGTATGTGTTCAAGATGTTCATTTTCATTTTTTGAAACAATGACTATATCATCGGAAAAATATTCAACAATTTTACCCCGTAAATCTCCCAACATTATTTGCATCATGCGTGCTAGACAAGCACTACCAATTGAGATTCCAAAGGGTACTGATTTGAATCTATAATTTGATGTTGATGTTGAGAATGAAGTACAATCTCTAGAAGCTTTACTTAATCGTACCTGATGATACGCCTTTCTAACATCTATAACAGTAAATACTGACCCTTTGCTAAGGTTACTTAACGACTCTTGCATTAAATTTGCTGGGAAACCATCAAAAATTACCTTTTCATTTAGTTTTTGGTAATTGACAACAAGCCTTTTACTATTATTCTTCCCTCGTACAACGAAACATGGAGCTGAATAAGCAGATTGTGATTTCTCAATAAGATCAAGATCTAAAAGTTCTTTTACACAATCGTCCACTTCCTTTTGTTTTTCGCGTGACTGTACATAAGGTTGTTCGCACACTGGTATTTTGTCTTTCAGATGAATCGTGTATTCAAATTCATTAAATACACCAACTTTATCAGAAAATACTTCAGGATATAAATTTAATAACATACCTAGTTCTTCCGTGTATTCATGCGATGTTCCTGGACATTGTTGCTGTTCTCGTTCATGTAGACAGACAGACGGATTATCAGGAATCGACGTATCTTCTGCCGCGATCATGTTGTAGCTACCAGCTGTTGCTCTGGAACGCCAAGGTTGCCTTCGGGTGATACTTCCTTGCGAAACTCTGTTCCTGCCACCAGACCAGCTTTGCGGAGTTCTCGATTGCCAATGTGACCTTGAACTTGAAACATCACAAACATTAGTTCCTTTACATTTACGTGTTTCCTGAAATGAATGGCTCGTATTAATAACACTGTCCGAAATCCACTTCATTTGCACCTTTTCACGAGAATACGGAAATGTAATAGTTTTGTCATGAAAATTTAATATAAATTGTCTATCCTTAATGAACTGAACTCCTATGATAAAGTCAATAGGTAAGTCTTCACACACAAATGCACTAATAGGCCATGACATGTTACACAGTTTCAAACTCAAGTCAACTACTTTGTTCAACTTTAAGCTACGTCCTGCACCCAATGTTATTGTCACTTCTTGAAATCTCTCTTTTACATTACAACCTTGTCGCAGTTCATTATATAAACGTTTGTTAATCAAATTGTAAGTACTTCCCGTATCTAAACATGCACTGACACGCTTATTATTGATTTCACTATCAGCAAATACCGCAATTACATCTTGATTATTGCCATCAGTTCTTTTCACTACTGGTAAAGCTGAATTCAAAGTTTGATTATAATTACGCCAAACATTTTCTTTCCTTGGTTCATTAAATCTTGACGAAACTGGTGTAGTGCGAAATGACACTTTACTGGGAAACTGAACATTTTGTACTTTCTTCTGTTTTTCTTGTCCATAAAAATCACGTTTCACATACTGATGCCATTGCATCTTTTCTAATGTTAGCTTAAGTTTACTTAGTGAATCTGGTATTTCAGTAAACAAGAATTTTTCACTAACGTTAGGAACCAATCTGTCTACTAATAATCTAATAAATTCCGGTTCACTCCAATTGACACGTAACAGTTGGGCAGCACATTTCCTGTCCTTCAAAAATTGAAGTGCATCCTCATCTTCCTTTTGTTTACAAAGCACGAATTCTTGGAGCAATTCATTTCTATCTAATGATGTTACATATCTATCTAACAAGTATTCAACCATGTTACTCCACGTTTTTCCTTCAATAATGAATTGCAACCAACTTTCTATCAATTGATGATTAACTTTAGGCGTTACTGCAATGAGTATATTACGCAGTGGAAATAGATTCAAGTCAATGATTTGTTTTAATTTAAACATAAATTCAAAAATTGATCTGGCGTTTAGATTATGCATTAGTGGAAGATGTATTATCATATTATTCAGTGTGTCATGAGCTATTTTATTTGATACCTTTTGCAAAGCATTTCCTTCAAATACACATGGCATATTTCCTAATACATTACTTTCCCGATTATCATTCAAAGGTGTACTACTCACATTATCCTGCCCAAGATCAATTAAATCAGTTACAGTTTTTACTTGAGTTTCCTTATTGTAACATTCCATTTGTTCGATTCTACCACTATCTAGACAAGTGAAATCTAATGGATCTTCCCCTATTGCAAATGGTCTTTGAAATGTGGACGACATTTGAGGTCGTATCCCGGGTTGCCAATCCGGAGCCCCTATCTGACTTACCGTAACAAATGGATTACTTCTCTGAAAGTTTGACATTATCTCTTTTCCATTTCTACCAATTATGATAATGAATATTACTTGTCATAGTTCTATCGAACCATGCTCTGCCTTTTATAGCCCTTTCTTTCTTGCTCTGTTTCGGATTTAAGATTATTTGTTTTAATTGGGATTAAACATACCCTTCCGATTGACAGATGAAAGATAGCTATGAACCTGCATACTGGACCCCCATAAGTACGTGGTACACCATACATCAAGTAATTTAATTACTAGAATATGAAGTTCACTGGATAGGATTGGATGACAGTTTATTTAACAAAACTTAACTTTGTAATGAACAATAATATTAGATACATACACCAACTGTCATTAATAATTATGACCTCAACGAGAACAATATATATATATATATATATATATATATATATATATATATATCACGATAATTTTCACTAGTTATTCTTAACTAATAATTGGCTTTCTCTCCTTGTGCTGACTATTTAATTGGTCTCATTATTCATCCATGTTCAAATGATTGCCTAAAAGAATATTTCTATGTTAAATTTCCCCCCTTTTCCTACTTGTCTGTAATGACGATCACTCGGTAAAGATCAACAAGCAAATTAATATCATACTACGAACTACTCTACAAAATTAAATAAAATACTATTAAACTATTTCTCTACTAAAGAAATGAAATTAAACCATCACCACTACGTTCGTCTAAGTCCCCTGTTGACCTCTCCCGTCACGTCGAATGCCCTGTTGGATTGTGATGTTGAACGTGTGCCAGCTGGAAGTGGAGTGTGGAGGTATAGGATTCTTACCTCCAACCGGCAAACTGAATGACGTAACCTGCGATCAGTGCCATCTATTGGCTTTTACCTTCTTTCATTCAGAGAGAGAGAAACCAAAATCTTACACAGGCTATAACGGACACATACAAAGAAAAGTTAAATAACGTCAAAAGATCTTTCACGCATTCTTTTTATATGACCCCTACTACAGACGAAGACATTTCCAACATAATTCGAAATATGAAAAACAAAAAGTCAACAGGGCTAGATTCAATGCCGATTAACGTGATCAAAGAGGTTTGCACGTACATTAAGGAGCCCTTGGCTAAATTAATTAACGAGTGTGTGGAAAATGGCAGCTTCCCAGATTGTCTAAAGATATCAAAAGTAATACCCTTGTATAAGAAAGGAAATAAAACAAAAATTGAAAACTACAGACCAATTTCCTTATTGTCAATTTTTTCAAAAATTTTCGAAAAATTAATCTATAATAGGATAATAAAGTATGCAAAAGATAAAAAGATACTCATAAAGCAACAAAATGGGTTTGTGAAATCGAAAACAACAAAAAATGCCATTTTTGATGTAATTGATAATATTCTTTCCGCCATAAACAAAACGTATTCTGTTGTTGCAATTTTTTGTGATTTATCAAAATCGTTTGACTGTGTGAATCATCACTTGCTACTAGAGAAATTAAAATACTACGGAATCCGCGGTGTATCAAACAAATTAATAGAATCCTATTTATCGAATAGAAAACAGAGCGTTGCAATAAATAGCATATCCAATAATGGGACGCAAATAACATATTACTTCGAACTTAAAGATGTGGTTATTGGAATCCCCCAAGGATCGATACTAGGACCCCTGTTGTTTTTATTGTTCATAAATGACCTTCCAGCAAATGTTGATACCGCCCAAATTACTCTTTTCGCTGATGATACTACGGCTTTGGTAGATTCTGTTAACGATGTAACATTAATTCAAAAAACGGAAGAAGCTCTTACTGAACTACAAAGCTGGTTTTCAGCAAACAAACTTTCTATGAACAACGAAAAAACTAATATAATAAAATTTGGTGTATCTAGAGCCAAAAACTCTTCTATTAAGCAATATAATTTCACAGTAGGGCATGCCGTTATAACAGCTACTAACAATACAAAATTTCTTGGAATATTTATAGACGAGTGTCTAAACTGGAAAGTTCACATAGATCATTTATGCAAGAGGCTAAACACCGTATGTTACCAATTAAGAACCTTAAAAAATAGTTTCAATACAGTATGTTTGCTAAATATCTATTTCTCAAACTTCGAAAGTATTTTGAGGTACGTTATCCAATTTTGGGGAAACTCGGCTCAATCGCAGAGGATTTTTAAAATTCAAAAAAGAGCATTGCGTATTTTGGCAAATGCACATAAAACTGATACATGTAAACCGCTTTTCAAAAAATTACGTATATTAACACTTCCAAGTCTGTACATACTTGAAACACTTACTTTCATACACGAAACAAAATCGAACTATCCAAGGAACATAGACACTCACGATTACAATACCAGACAAAAAGATAACTTCCACATTCCCAAAGTGCGGCTAACTGCATTCCAAACAGGACCTTTTTACTCAGGCATCCAGTTATACAATATATTACCAAAAAGTTACAAAAATTTTGAGAGAACCACAATCTTTAAAAGTAAAGTGAAAAAATTGTTATTGGAATACACATTATATTCAGTTCAAGAATTTCAAGAATTAACTAACTTCATAAAATAAATTTAGATTGTATACACTATATAACATGTACTTTTACAGCACTAGTTCACTTCAACAAATAATTTGTCATTGTGTGTTTTACTATTATATTATGTTATATTATTATTAAGAAAATTGCCAAATTGATGTATAGATATATATATGTGCGATGTCAACATGTCTTTTGTAATGTACATGCACCAATGCCCCCAGGGGTACTCTCGGTGTGAAAATTGCTCAAACTCAATAAAGCAAACTCAATAAAGCATAGTCCCAAGCCACTTTTTGTAATCTCATTTCTGTCTTGAAAGCATTTGTAGGGGACACCTCTCTCTCTTCTCTATTTCCAAAACGGTGCATTCATTCATGTTTTAAAGTGTAGTTTTAACAACTCTTCCTGATATTTTGAAAGTATTTAGGAAAGTAGTATTCCATACTTCCAGTTTTTCATTAGTAGAGGAAGGGAGAAAATAAACATAGTCTTCAAACAACGAACCACTTCGTTGATTATGTTTAATTTTGTGTTTTGAACAGGAACAAACCTAGCAATAAATTCTCTTTTCAACTTAAAGAAAAGAGTTTTCATAATATAAAATATTTGCTCTTGTTCACCAGATCTTAGTCGACACATTTTTCCAATTTTTTACAGTGAAGTTCATTACATCGTTATCTCAGAAGGTGCTGAGGAACAAACGTCTTCTTCGTTCTAAGATTCCAACTTTGACTTCTTAGTCTATCAGCATTTTTATATTTGTTAATTTTGAAGACCAATCTTGTATCCAGGCCAATTTTGTTGTGACTCTTAACTTAAAAATATTCAGGATTCGTTGGCTGATCCCCAAAGGGAGTGAGTGGTTGTTTCCTTAAACATCCTAATTGGTTTATGATTATTTTTTAACCTTATATTGATTGATTGATTGATTGATTGATTGGTGTTTAAGTCCACTTTATGCACAGAAAGGCTAATCGGAACTGGACCTACAGTTTAAAGTGGGATCCTAACCACTTGTGCCTCCACAGGGTATCGAATCCAGGACCTCTTAGTTATAAAGCGACGACGCTACCACTGCGCCATCGGGGAGGCCATACACCTTATATTGTTTTGAAATGATCCCAGCACATTAAATAAACACACTTGGTACAGTCACAACTTCCTTCTTACATGAAGGACCTCACATGACATCTACAAAAAAGTATGATTTGTTAGTAAGCACAGAAATCGATATATGAATTTAGGTCGAAATACTCAATGGCGGGTTTCTTCGTTTTATGTTGTATCTGCCACAAAGGAACATCACTGCCAGATGAGGAATTCCCGTTGTTTCCAGTAAATAGCAATAATCACTATTCCTGTATACTACTTTTGTTCTGGCTTTCTGGGGTGCCCATAGGGAGGGGGGATTATCGAGCAGGCTGCGACATCAAGATAAATGCGGGGGATTTTTTTCCCTTCAAATTATGTAAAATTCAACATTTTTATGTTTTCCAAAATACAGTATATGTAAAAGATTTGCGCCTTAGATTCACCATATTTAATCCATTAGATTAATAAAAGAAAGTGTTTAAGGGCATTATCGAAGGGAGGAGGAGATAAATATCCAACTCGTACATATAAGCCTTAATTGTCACGTGGGTTCGAGGGGGATTCTGAATTAAATGTTGGGAGGGGGGAGGACAGTATCCAACTTCGTCTTAGATTTTGGCGGGTAATTTAGTTAGAGGGGGATAGAGAATGAAATTTAGGGAGGTATCCAATTCTTGTATATCGTAGCGTTCCTCTGAACGCGGGGATCTTAAATAGGGATGTACTATTAGTACTAGTTGATGGTAGAGACAGCCCTGAACGGGCAGGTACAAATATCTAATTATTCATTAAAATAGACTCATGATTCGTTTCTAGACTGAAGTGAGCAATGCAAATGGCAGAATGGGTGTAGACTAGCTTACCCTGTTCGGTTTAGAAATAAGACCAGTAGCTCCTGCTTCTCCGATGATTCCAGATTAAAAGACCTCGTGTCGCTCTCATGCGCACGTATTTAAACACTCGCTTGGCCTCTCGTCACCTCTTACCAAAGGCCAGTGTTCTTACCATTTCCTGTAGAATGCTTATTCTACACATTCTGAGCAGGAGCTGACAAGGTCTGCCAGGGTCAATATTTCTTAATCGAACGGGGTATGGTACGACACCCCCTCTTGCAAGACAATTTCTAAAATTGAAATTGTAGTCATGAAAAGTTTAAATTGAACCTTCTGCCATTCACCAAAATTTAAAAGGTTTTTGTTTATTACATTGAAAAAAAAAAAGGTTACATAAAATAAAATAATAAAAAAAAATGTCGGAGACCCTTCACCGAAAATTAAATGGAACAGAATTAAGCTCAAGCTTGAAAGCTGAAAGAAAGTCTTTTGTTTTCATTAGCCACACGCTGGAAGAGTCTTTCGTAATCAACAATGCTGACGGTTGGTCAACATGCGATATAAAGTGTTGTTCGCAGGTCCGTGGAGTCAGCGGAAAGTTCAACACACTGCATCGTAACGCGATACATGCGACTTGCTTCTAAACAAAGTGCTGAATAAACACAGAACGTAGTCCGTGAGAAACTTTAATGCCGCATGCTCGCAATCTTCCGACTCATCAGGATGACAGTTCGAGGCGAGAGCAAAGGACCGTGGTAAACACCAAATTCCATTGGACTGCGCACAACCACACGAAGATTAAAAAATAGATGAAGGTTATGTTTGCACTTGCCACGGACGTTCTTAGCACACTATGTGTGCACACTATGACCTGAGAAATGAGACGGCAGGGCAATCCAAATACATTCCAACCCCGGAGTCCTGGGGTACGAAGCACTGTTCTGTGACATACACGGTCCTTGACCGATCATTTTGACTGGGGGACCGGATTCGAATCCCGGTGTGGAAAGTTCTGGAATACTGTTCAGTACAGGTCAGAAGAAAAGACGTTGGCCGTGGGGCGGGCGAACACAGGGTAGTCCATGGAAAGCCACTCCAAGTAGCGTTTCCACGCCCCAAAAAATGCGGTGTCCAATGGCGAACACTGGGGGGTTTTTATGATAGGCCCCCAAAGTTCACAGCAGACGCCATTGCTTATTTCCGGCACACATCGAATGGCGACACATTTCGTACGCTGGTTGCATGTGAAAACGGAAGGTGTACCGTGCTGCGAACACTCCAAGAAGGGGAACAGTAAATATGGCCACTGGTAGGATGAAACTGTTCACAGGTGGCTGGCAGGTTGCTGATCCACAGGGGTGGGTCTCAACACATTTGGGTCGTTGACTGTACCCGGAAAGTTCCAATATGCGGTGAAATATACTGCCTGGCCTTACAGAGCAAAAGGGGACGATGTACATGAAAGATGTTCATGCTTCTTCTTAAGGGGGGTTAGAGTCGTGGAGGGGGTTTGCTCTGTAAGATGACATTTCTTCTTATGTTTCTGACGCTCTTCTGATCCTGGGATGTCACTTGGAATAGGGATTTCGGTGCTGCTACGTGACATACACCGCTGAAGCCCAAAGGAGGCTGGTGGGCTCCAAAGCCTTTAGGAATGCGTTCTTCTTGCGGCCTCAAAAAAAAATCGCTGGGCGACTTTCGAAATTCCTTGAACTCGTGGAATTCCCGAACAGGGGAGGAAACAGGTTGGACATGGGAAAAACTGCATTGCTCTCAGTCAGTCAATATTGAAAATATATAAAAAATGTGTAAAGTAATCGTCTTTTATAGGCAAGTGAAAATCATGAGTAAAGATAAGTAAACTAAAATAAAATAAACTGCCCAATAAGTGATATAAAGTATAAAACAAAGTTTGAATGAAGGCTAAAGAAAATAAAAGGCGGAAAATGTCATTTGACGCCTTAACACTGGAACACCATTAAAATGAAAATCTGACTTCATCAAAAGTAATATATGTATATATTGACTAAAGTATATATATATATATATATAGCCCCTGGCTTCTCCCAAAATATAAAATAATGTGCAATATAAAACTAAAGTTATGACATGGCACTAAATGCCCTGTGTTGGGACATGATCAATATACAATGAAATAAACGAAAATATCTAGAATTAAATATTGATAAATACATAAAAGTAATATGTAGATGGTATAAAATATATCCCCTGGTATAAGAAAATTAACCCGACGAAATCCATTAATATCATGTCAGAAGTGTCAAAGTATTGTAAAAAATGAGGAACTGTCGAAAAAAAAATAATTAACCCAAAATTTGGTAACGTCACAGCTGTTAAAACGGACCTAGCCACAAGTAAATTCGGGATCACTAAGATATAATAAAAGAGTAAATGACATGGCTCCAATGACGTTAAAATCATTAATTACAAAAGTACATAAAAATGGATAAATAAATCAAGGCGACATAGTGACACAACGTTAACGGTCACTAGTCAAGGTTTGTTTGCGCTTGCATACGCCTGACGTATAGCATAAATAAACAGTTAAAATGAAGTTCCAAATTAGTAATAGGATAATAGTAACGGGAAAATGGGACAAAAATATTTCATGAAATTTGGGTTCGTTCGCGATTGACTGATTTAATTTCTCCATGGCCAGTCGAAAGTCAGTCCAATCAGGAAGAATTACATTTGAAAAATTTACAGAGGTATTAAAAAGTGGAGAAATTGCTCGAATAGCTATTTCTGTATCTAAAACTCTACGAGAGTGGATGATTTCATCATCAAAAATCAATTGATCAAAATTCTTATAATTACAGAAAAAGGATGTTCCTTCAGACACTGTTATTGTTTTGTGTGTATTTAAATTGCCGTTTAAAGTTTGTGATTGGATAAATTTGCCTGTGCCGGAAACTATCACTCCTGTTCGAGTGCGAACTTTCGTGAGGTGGCCCCCGACGTTGGATTTTATTTCTGTGGAGCAGGAAATAGTGGAATTATGAAATAGAATACTTGTTAAACATTTTATATTATCGTGAATTGAAAGTTCCGTATGAATACAAACGTAAATGAAGGAATTAAATTTACAATGACTATCAAGAATTTCCACGATTTGGGTTTGACCATTATGTTCCATTTTATATGATAATTGGGGAACCTTAACCCGGAACCATTTATTATCAACAAAAGTGCCAACATTTATAGTCCGATAAACGGGAGAAATGGCGTTACGTAGTAAATTGGGAGTTTCTAACAAAATATGAAAAGAATGAGTGGATAAGTCATAATTGACAAGGTAGACATTGGTTAAAGCGTAAAAGAGACCAAGATCCGTCATATACAGGGTGTCCTTAAAGTCAGAATGAAGACTGAGAAAAACACGGAGCCAATCGGGAGAAATCATATGATAAGACAGTTTATTCATCGATAGATCGGTTACCATAAAATCAATACGGGTAAATAATTCTGAAGCGTGCAAAAGTGCCATTAGGTGCCTTTCTTCCGTATAGATGTCACAAAATTTCGAAACTAAATCCGCTTTAAGAGCAATAAGAGAACGTTTGAAGATTACCAAAATGTTATTAACAACTCGGAAAGTCTGGATTTCGTCTTTCTTCATTTCCTGTAATTCTGCCTGAATCTGATCTTGATTATGTTTTAGAGCTTGAACAGAAGAGCTAAGGTGATGAATTGAAAAGGAGTTATAAATGGAAAGGCCTGCCGAAAATAAATTCATTAAATTAAAAAAAATCGATCTTTTCCCTCGAGTGCTCCCAGATACATTTTTCCACACCCCATGGCAATTCGGCCGGCTATCGCTGGTTTTAAAACGACAAGGGAGGTAAAGTGAAATTTCGCGTAAGTATTGCTGAATACGATCATGGGTATCATTTTGAATAGCTGACCACTTAACACAGCCTGAGTGGTTATCAGTCCGAATGTTAATATCAATGTGAATATTGGCGGTTGTATATATGTAATCGGAACTGTGAACCATAAGACCTTGTTGTTCGTAAAATAAGCCCAACCCACTTACAAAAATATCCTCATTTTCATTTGCAACTGTATATTGAAAGGTGGGAAGGGTTGTCAGGAATAGAAAAAGACACCTCCAATAAAATTGCGTGATGTCAGCCATGCTTGGTATCTGAAAGGGAGAGAAAAGTTGGTGACGTAACATAAAGTGATCCAAATGGAAAAAATGTAGATTCACCAGTAAACCAATAAAATACAGAATGACAAAATCAGGGGTAAAAGGGTAAAATCAGCAAAACATTAAATGAAGATTGCATAAACATCCGGTGTGTGACCCTAGGAGGTTGCCTTGACCGGTTTGAAACCGTCGCCAAATAAGGGGGGGGGGGCGCATTTGTCTCTCTTAGGTAAAAATGTAAATTTAAAACTGAAACTAATCTGGGTTATTGATTTAGAAAACATTTCTTGGCTATCACGTTCCTTTCGTATGATATTGCTTCAACTAAAGTCTATGACGTGTGGGAGATTAAGATATAAGCACAATTACTCGCTATTACCTACTTTACGAAGATTAACATGAAATTAATCTGTAAGAAGTAATTAAATTTCATTTGGGAACCTTTTGAAAATTCTGAAGGAACGACAAAACGTTGCATAAATAAGCGCCCTTGAAGAGGCTATTATTCACACCTCGTTTGGAGACTAGGAATTTCATTGCCGAAGCCAGCTGAGTGTAAAGTTCATCCACAACAAAGAAAGGTGTCATCAAATTCTCTGCGAGGGAAATGCAATTCAGCATAAAGCAGGAACTCGAAGAGTCTAGCTAAAGACATCGTTCATCTCTGCTGGATGTGTGATCTGAGTCGGGAGGGGGGGAAAGGGGAAAAGTATATGGCGGCCGTTCTGGATGGGCGGAGCCCCCCGTGAGTGATGACCAATAACAGGAACGTGTTCTTTCTCTGCGATGAACACGACGATAGAAACTTAGGACTGGTAACGAGGGAGGCGGTGCCAAGGAGCAAATAGGAAGAGGAAGAAAGTACCTTTCATGAACTTTTGGTTCTTGATGTACCTGGATTTCATCGAGACAGAGAACCAGAGGAAAAAATAAAAGGGGGGAATCTTGCTCGGCGCCCCAGGCTAGTACGAACTCGGTTGCATAACGGCTAGGGGAGTGCGTGGAAAAACAGCTTGATTATATGTCGTCATAAAACATGTTTTGAATGAAAGGGACAATTGGTTCAGAGTGGCGCTGGGGGTCGTCGGTTCGAGACACATCTACGTTTTGTGTTTTCACCGTAACTCCTTTAACTCTTTTTACTTTAACAGGATTAGTTTGAACAGAGCGAGATGAGGTGTTAACATCATCTAACTTTAATGGATTAAGAGTTTGACATGCAACATTAAATGTATCTAGACGGACGGGAGGAATTTCAAGTGGGATAATTACGTTCGGAGTATCTGCTTGGTCATAAAAGGGGTCTTGAAAGGTAAAAACTGACTCAAGATTTCGACATGTAACGGGTTGGGTGGGACCACTGTGCCAAGAATCGCTATCCGACTGGGATATATTTAAAAATTGTACACTTGAAGACGTGTTTACTCGTTCCATTTCCCTTGGGCAATTATTTTCCAAAACTTTTAACTTTTTACATCTTCGCCGACAACAAATGAAGGCAAGAATTAACATACAAAATAAAAACTAGTGTTAACGTAATTACTGAACAAATGATGTACGGGTATTGGAAAGATCTTATGACCACTTCCTTGAAGGATAGGGAATTGACATGAGATATAAATGCAATTAAAATTAATAAATATAGGAAAAACTGCATCTTGTTGAAATATGTAGCAATTATTGAACCTAAACTTGCTAAAATGACCACAACTGTTATTTTAGTTATTATTGAAAATAAATGAATTACTTTACGGCCAATAAATATCAAATCAATAAATTTGATAAATCACATATTTTTACACAAAATAAATTTAACTTAAAATTTTCTCGGGTATTTTAGTTAGTTTTTAGAAACAATGCAATTAGTGCAATGTAAATAGGAATTATTCAAGGATGGGTCAAGAAGATAAAGTCAAACTGTCGGCCAGGAATAATTTTAACTGAAAATAGAAAATAGATAAAAAAAAAAAATATCTCGTCAAACGTATGAAACTTCACACCTTGCTTATTATTAGCACAAATTACATGGTCTAAATGAGAACTTGGTTCTCAGCTTCATTTTAGTCGGCTTACGCAGACTTCTTTCTTTATTTAAGGCTAAATGTCACGGGGACATTAACATTTCTTACGTTATTAACTATAATAACGGGTCTTTTCACATACTACCGGTAGGTTTAATATACACAATAGAAAAAACAAATATACACTAGATAACGCTCGTGCCGCACTTTCGTTGCTTTAATTAACTAAGTGAGCTCACTGACAACATATTCAATTCTTTTTATAACTCATGCATGGATGGAAAAAATGCACATATATTTCAGAGCGTGTTTATAAATAACTTCATATATAAAACATGCAATTGCCTAACAAAATAGTTTTACTTCTACGAGAAAACAACAATGGTGCGTACATTAGGTTTTATACGTTTGGCGAGAAAACGAAGTGACGTATTGATACTTTTAGGGAAATGGAACGAAAAATAAAATTAAAGTAAAATATAAAATTATAAAAATAAGGTCCACACAGAGAGTAAACAACTACGACCTGTGCTTTGGGCTACGTATGGGCGGTTACTGGTTCGAAATCTTCTTCTTGAAGAGATACGATATTCGTTTCTTCCTCACCCCCTGAAGGGCGGTGATAGCGTTTTAACCTTTGCACAGCCACTAAATCGGACACAATCTTGCCGCGCTTATTTTGATATTCCACTAAATAGGCATTGCTATTTTCCTTTCTTACTATTACCGCGGGCCCAAAATAAACACCTGAAAAGCACTTAGCCGTTTTTGCCTTCTGAGTGGGGTTATATAATAATACCAATTCACCAGGAGCGTAACTTGTTGCTTGATGACGTCTGTCATAATACTTCTTTTGGGACTCAAATCGTTTACGTAAATTTTCTTGAGCCGCGTCTCGTGCCTTGTTTAGTCTTTCAAGTTTGTCCGTGTTCGCACTATTTTCGCAGGGGTCTGCGTGAAGCATACTTTCCCAGGGCAGACGGGCTTCGAACCCATGCATGAGGTAAAACGGACTAAAACGAGTGGAATCGCCGCGCGTAACATTATACGTAAACACAGCTGGTTGTAGATAGGTAATCCAGTCATCATGTTTCGGGGTTACAAAATGCTTAATTATACTTTGCAAAATACCGATACCTCGTTCCTCTAAACCGGAAGTATTATGGTGATACGCAGTAACAAATTTTAACTGAATACCGAGTTTAGCACTAAGTTCTTTAAATACAGAGGAATTAAATGAACCACCCCTATCACTGTTGATAATTTTCGGACAACCAAATCTTAATATTATGTGCTCGTAGAGAAAGTTAGCAGCCGTTTGAGCAGTGGTATCGACCACAGGAGCAGCAATCATATATCGGGTACCAAAATCCATGCATGATAAAATGTATTTACATTTATTTGGGCCACTGGGAGGGAAAGGTCCCGCGAAATCTATAGCTAGGCGTTCAAAAGGGCGACAGCTTGGAAAGGTCTGGAGTTCACCTTGTGGCAACCCTGTAGGGCGCTTGTTTGTTTGACAAGATAGGCACTGGCGACATTTGTCCTGTATAAAACGTTTCATATAGGGAAAATATATGCGATTGAGCGCATTGTAATATGTTTTAGTAAACCCTAAATGACCACCACCACACGGGTGAGAATGTAATTGTTCAACTACAGTATGACGTAAGGACTTAGGTATACAAAGTAATTTCTTACTTCCCCCACCCATCTTATGGTTCCTGTATAAAAGACCATTTTCCAGCACATAATAAAAAGCCTGTCTTTCGAAGGGGGGTTGGGCGTCATCTGCCCCCTCCAAAACTTTTATGATTTCTGAAAAAAATGAGTCGTCGCGCTGGTGTTTTCCCACATCTATCGATTCATCCTGGAGGAGAAATATACGAGGTTCGCCCAATTCTGGCGATTCGTCGTCCGGGGGGTTGGTTGATTCCCTGCTAATAGCGTCGGAAATATTTTGTGTAGATTTACAATGAACGACCGTGAAGTCGTATGAATCAAGCTCTGCACTCCACCGCGAGAGCTTCGAACTCAAATTACGGGTGGTACGCAAATAACTGACTGCTTTATTATCTGTTACAATTTCGAAATGTTTCCCAATTAAATAAAACCTAAAGGTTTTGAGGGCATACAGAACCGCTGATAGTTCTAGTTCCATGATGGACAATTTTTCTTCCCCTTTTTTGAGTGTTCGACTTGCATATGCTACAGGAAGGAAATCATTATTTGCATTTGGCTGTGTTAAAATAGCACCAAGGCCTTTCAGACTTGCATCACAGTAGACGCGTGTTTCTTTAGAAGGGTCATAGGGTAGCAAAACTGGGGCAGTTATTAAAGCGTGTTTTAAGTTTGTAAAAGCTGTTTCTTGGTCCTCCCCCCATACAAATTTTTTTCCTTTGCCCAAAAGGGACTGGAGAGGTTGGGCCTTCTCTGAAAAGGATGGGACGTATCTACGGACATATGAACATAAACCTAAAAATCGTTTAACTTGTTTTGTGGTGGAGGGGGTGCGGTAAGTCTTAATGGAAGATATAATACGGTCACTCAAGCGTAGGCCATAACGACCCACCAAATGTCCAAGGGCGAGTATCTCAAAATAACCAAATTTACATTTGTGTGGAGAAATTTTCAAGCCAGCGTTTTGTAGACACTGAAACAATTTTTCCAGTGTTGTCAACATTTCATCAAAGGTATGGCCCCAGGTAAATAAATCATCCATATAGAAGGCGAAGTTATCACTTTGCATTCCGCTACAAGCCAATTGAACTGTTCGATTCATCGCTGCTGGCGAGGTAATATGACCTTGACTTAAAACATTAAATTCAAAATGACCTAGGTTGGGAATAGAGAAGGCTGTGTACTGTTTACTGTCTTCTGTGAGTGGTATTTGAAAAAAACCTGAACGTAAATCGCAACTAGAATAGTATTGCTTGCCCCCCATATCGTGCAAGATAGACTGAATGGAGGGCATGGCCATCGCATCAAACACAGAGCGTTTATTCAAAAAGCGACCGTCTTGAATAAAACGGTAACTTCCGTCACGCTTTTTCACAAGAATAACTGGTGAGTTATAAGGACTTGTACTATCCCGGATTATTCCCTGTTTTTTTCAAATTTTCAATTTGTTTCTTTATCTCTGTTCGCAAATGTACCGGGATCGGATATTGCTGCTTATGGAACGGAGTAGGATCAGAAAGCTTTATCCTGTGTTTGTAATTGGTGGCAAGGCCCATGTCATTTTCGGACCAACTGAAAACATTTTTGTATTTTAACAAAAGCTCTAAAAGTTGATTTTTCTCATGTTCCTCCAATTGAGGATTAATGTCAAATTTGGATATATCCACTTGTGGGATATCGTCGTTTTCTGATTCTTCCTTTGTTAAATTAACTGTTACAGAACTATTTTCCTGATCCACCGTTGCCAACTCACAAGATTCTGCGCCACCGATCCGAGTACCTTTGCGAATTACAATTCTATAATTCAAAGGGTTGGATACCCAAACAAGTTGTGTAGCAGGGTTAAGTATCGACCTTGGTACCATTATGCCAGATTTAGCCTGAAAATTTGCATCCGGCTCAAGTAAAGTTAAATTTTGATTTGCTGTATTGACTAATTTTAAAGGGATGCACAAATGTGATCTTGGTTTCACAACAATTCGTTTAGAAGCCACATATTCAGGTTCAACAGTATGTACCAGCAAACCTGCCAATTTAACGGAAACATAAAAAGCTTTCTTCGATTCAAACCGAATGCGGTTGCGTGGGGGAGTGCCAAATCTGCTCAAAGCCAATTTATTGCTTTCAAAATCTAAAGTTGCATTTTGGGCTTTGAGAAAATCATTACCAAGGATGGTATCATGACCAAAATCTTGTATCACCCTGAAGGGGTGCCTAAATGTAAAGCCATTTAGAGAAAAATCTAAAAGTACAATTTCTTTAATTGTTAAACAATTATTCGTGACACCTTTAACTAGAGTGTTGATTTTAAACCTCCTAGCATGGGCAGGAATACCCTTATCACTTGTTACACTTATTTGGCTCCCACAATCGACAATAAACCTTTGACGTTCCCCATTTACATTGGCATGTACATAAATGAGATCTTCAGACGGGAAAGTAGAGACTAAAATCTTTTTACTGCCCGCAGGTATGTCTCCATTACTTGCGGTTAATTGGCGTTTAAATCTTCTGGATTTTGAAGACAAAATTCTTGGTGGTGATTAGTAAAAACCACATTTATAACACAGTTGTTGGCCACGCCGGTCACCTTGATCGGGACGACCGCGGGAGGCTGGTGAACCTCGCCCCCGGCCACGCTGAAAATTGGAACGATTCTGAAACCGGCCGTTGTTTGAACGGTAGCCTCTACTTCCCCTGCCCTGAAAGCCTCGTCTGTTGCTTGAACCACGATTGTGATTAAAATTACCCCTTTGATAATTTTGGCCTACAGTTTGAAAATTTTCGTGATCGTGTGACTGTATAACTTCCTCGACTTTTAACGCTAGGTTGCTAACCTGCTTAGCCAAAGCTTCTACAGCGGACGGTTCTGAAGTTGGGAGAGACGTTTGTTGTCTTTTGACAAGGTCCAATTCAGCTTGCAAGGTTTGCAGCTGATTAGTCATGTCTTGATTTGCCCGAGGTGCTGATTCCGGAGCAACCGCCGTAGTGCTAACTACGGGGTTCTGGTGAGGAATGCGCAACTCAGCAGGAGACGGAAAAAGAGTTTCCTTTTGAGCCGAATGCAAGAGCTCTTGCACCGTTCTACGGCGCATAAGGAACTTTGCCTTTTCATATTCCTTGAGGTCTTTCAAAAGCTCCGGAACTGAATTATATTGTTTTTTGTATATCTCCCTGATAAATTCCGGTTGAAGACCTGCGTTTATGTATTTAAGCTGCTTATTTACAGCCATGTTAGGGTCCATCTTAAACAAGAGGGTCTGCTTGTCCCTAACATAGGAGGATACCGGTTCATCATCCCTGTGGAACCGATATCTGATCTGCTCCTCGATCTGCAGCTGATCAAGGGTTCCTGTGAATTCTTCAATAAGTTTTTTCTTGACGTCCTCATAACTGACTAAATTGACGCCTGGTTGCTGGCTAATTGCATTAAACCAGCGGAGGGCTGGGCCACATAACAACGCCGGGAATAATTGCCGTTTTTTCGTCTCGTCCCAATTGTTCAGAATCGCCGCACTTTCGAAACGGTCTATGAATTTAGAAACATCCTCCCCCGAGGCACCCTGAAACTGAATGCTCTCGAACAAGAAGGGGTGAACAAAAGGTAGTTGAGCCATGGTGGGTGGGTCCACAAGAACTGTGGGACGATTATCAATTTGAAAGTGAGCCTGCGCGCGTGCGCGGCTTCTAGTTAATGGAGGACATCTGATTGGGGTGGATGAGGCACAAGGTAGGCCCTCCACATCAAAAGATGGACCAACAGCATTATTGGCGAGAATGATGAGCCTATCCAATGTGGTATCAAGCTCGTCGTCCAACTCTATAAATGACATAAGGCATTACTAACAATGGTGACGTACCTTATTTTAAAAAATAACCCCCCGTTAGTAAAAAAATTCCGCGAAGAAACAAGTCTAACATGATATTAATGCATTTCGATTTGCATTTATTTCAGAGTGAATTAAATGAAAAAAATCCGCAGCCTACCCTTTCAATTTTCATGTCTGTTTAGGAAAACAAGGCATGACGCTTTTATTTCCAAAAAAAAACCACGTTGGTCTATTTTTCATTACATTTCCGTATAAACCCACGTAGCGATGCCTATCCTTTCAATTTCCGTTTATTTCAAATTATATAAATGAATAAAACAAAGCATAACGCTTTTCATTTCCAAAAGAAAATGAAAATGACCGCATCAATCCACCACGTAGCGTTCCTCTGAACGTGGGGATCTTAAATAGGGATGTACTATTAGTACTAGTTGATGGTAGAGACAGCCCTGAACGGGCAGGTACAAATATCTAATTATTCATTAAAATAGACTCATGATTCGTTTCTAGACTGAAGTGAGCAATGCAAATGGCAGAATGGGTGTAGACTAGCTTACCCTGTTCGGTTTAGAAATAAGACCAGTAGCTCCTGCTTCTCCGATGATTCCAGATTAAAAGACCTCGTGTCGCTCTCATGCGCACGTATTTAAACACTCGCTTGGCCTCTCGTCACCTCTTACCAAAGGCCAGTGTTCTTACCATTTCCTGTAGAATGCTTATTCTACACATTCTGAGCAGGAGCTGACAAGGTCTGCCAGGGTCAATATTTCTTAATCGAACGGGGTATGGTACGATATTACTATTGTCTTAGATATTGCGGATATTCTGGAGTGGAGACTGAGAATTAGCTTTTGGAGGAGGCAATATACACTCTTCAATATCAACAGTAAGTCTAAATTTGGCTTGGAAATTATGTTGGTAGGATTGAGTATTAAATTTTAAGGGGGAGATAGGAAGCTCTTGATAAAATGTTGAAACTTAGATTGTCAAGGGGTTTCTATAGTGAGGAGAGAGTTCGAACATTAAATTTTAGAAATTGTGCACACGTTTTCGACCCCGAACGTGCCAAAAGAGAAGCTGGAAAATACTAAATATCTCGGGGTCCTAAGAAAGTATTGACACCCCATGAAATTAATATTCTTGAAAGCCTGCAAAGAAATGGATGTCATTTTTTTTTTCTTGCTTCGCTCACAATGGTATATATCGAGAATCCGTATTTGGAGCTTTGCTGAGGTGAATGTGAAGTTTTATACTATAGCTGAATTAAAAGACAAAAACGATATTCTCGATACTCATTAATAACATAACTTCTTCAAATATAATGCTTAGTGTTGGTATATTGCTTAATTTTAAGCAGGTGCATAATTTGTAACAAAAAGCTAAGATAAAAGTTACTTTCGGTGGACACGCTTGTCGTAATTAAATACTTTGTAGGTATTGCGATATGGTTTGAGGGCGCGAATGATATGATTTGGGGGGACGTATGACATGAATTTTTTTGGGGAGATACGCTATTCGCCTTGGGGGGATGGGCACCCGTGCTGGCTTCCAAAGATTTGAACTTTGTTAACTTGTTTTAAAGTATTTTCACTAGAAAAAATCATTGTTAAGTGGATACAACAATCTTGACACGTGCCATCTTGCTTCTAAACTCAAATATCCATCTTGCTTCATTTTCTAGTAACAAATTACAATAACTAAGCAAGTATAGAAATGTGTGTCGTAAATAGACTGTAAGCAATGTATAATACATACGTACAATTGTTTACCACGTTAAGGCACATAGTGTTTCAGATCTCACTTTAAACTGTTGACCCAGGTCCGATTAGCCTTACTGCGTATAAAGTGGCCTTAAAACACCAAATCAATCAATCAATAATTACTACCATTTTTAATGACTGTAAAGCCTTTTGGTGCTCCTTTTTCTGTTTTCGACAAAGTGAAAGCTTTTTACTTGCAACAATATGTCCAACAATTCTGTCAGTGTCAAAAAACATTTACTTCCCATCGATATACATGGTATTTACAAACAAGGGACCAGGCGGGCGCATCTCAGTTTATGCTGGAAAATTTTCGTCACAAAGAGACGTAACTCAAGATACGAAAGTTTGTGACAATAACTTTTTCGCTATATGTTGAGATACGACACTTTGACAAATCCTAAAAAACTGAATATCTCGAAAACGGATCATAGTTCAGGGATGTCGACCTGCCAGATTGTGGGTACTACTACACGCAAGTGGAATATTTCATATTTCGCTTTTTTTTGACACTCTGTGACGGGGTCGACGAAGTGCCGAAATTTCAGTTTCCATGGATTGATTTATTGATTTGCTTTATTTTACTTCGCTTTTTGTGCCACTTTTTGGCTAATTTGCGAAGATGGGGATGAATGATGATATGATGAAACTGATGAATAGACACTCACAAACATTCATGCCCAGGTCAGGATTCGAACCAGAGACCCCTGGTGTCACTTTCCATGGAAATTGAGTTACATGTAGGCTATAACTTAGAATTGTGAAGTATCAACATTTCAGTGCTATACCCTGTTCCAGCTAACTCTGGATCAAGGCCACGCATAGCGTCAGAGAATGGGAGGATATCGAGTGCGCAGAAGGAAGTAGCACACGCCGCTACGAAGGCTGGTAACTGCAGTCGCTTTTTCCCCTCCACGCAGTCCTGATCTCTCTCAAGTGTTCATTGGTGGAGCAGTCTCGCGTCACTACTTGTGTAGAGACTTGTTTTCGTTCGCCTGCTACAGAGATAGATGGGACAGAGTATGGAAGTAAGTATCTCCTAAGTTTCAAATTCTTGCTCATAGAGGCACCACTGTGTTTGTGCTCCAACAGCTAGACATAGCACTAAAGTATCTAAATGTGCGTTATTCTCAAAACGGTCTTGTTACATCACGTATGGACTGAATCCCTCACATGATTAAATTGATGAGCGAACACCGTAGGAATTCGAATCCAGGTCCTCTGGCGTAGTAGCGAGCTGCGCTAACCGCTCTGCCACGGAGGTCTGCCAAGGATATTTGATTATATTGAATCCCTTCTGTTAATTAACACCCTGTTGAGAAGTGAAATGTGCAATGCAACTCTCTGCTGGCATTAAAGCCCCATGGAGAAAAAACCTTCTTCCACATTTGTGCCAGGGCATTGCTCACCGTTCTCGTGAACACAGCTCCAACAAGTCTATCCTGCATTTCTCGAACTTCCAACTCGGCGACGGAGTCGACTTGTGCATTGTAAACGTTCTAATTTCGTTCTTACTAATTTTACGGCAGTGTGAGTAATGTAGAAGTGGTCAAATTAAGTCACATCAGAAATAGACGGAAGGGAAGCTCCGGAATGAGAGACAGCGTCGAAGAAAAGCATTGATCGACAAGGAGGTCAAGCCATATGAATAAATAACAAACACGCTTGTGGTAATTTTATGTAATGTAAATATCAGAAATGTTGGGACAGCGTTGGAGTGAAACAAATAATCACTGTTGCCAACCCATTTCACTTCTCACGTACAGTGTGTCAAGGAGTTGGAATTTGTGCTGATGAAAATTAATTCTCTTAGCTGGTTTATCAGTTTACTTTTTGTAAAAAGAAATGATGACGTTCCTTATTTTTTGTTATATTATATTATAATTTAGGCCTTTTGAAAACACAGAAAAATCTAATTTTTATTAGCCATTAGAGTTGGTAATTGTGCGTCTCTTGTGATAGTAGACAGCTTTGGTAAGAGTTTCATAGATCGGAGACACATTTCTTCAATTCTACACAAGAAACTACTTTCGGAAATGAGTTTCTCCAAGGTTTACGACGTTCATCGAGGTATTGTCTTCCTAAAACTTCACCGTAGAATGCAGCAAAACAATAAATAATCAGTTTTGATGTAATAATATTGACTTTTGTGAAGATCGAGAACATCATGCCGTCGTTTCCATTATGTACCTGCATATGGATCTAGCGTCGGAAGTTCCGCGATCTCGCTAGTGGAATCAGGGTTTCCAAACGCACGCTTTTTTTCGTGAAACGTGCACCTTTTTTTTCGAGAAAATGGCATGTCATGGATGTGACTTTAGGTTATTATCGGGCGTAGAAGATCCCTTAAATTATTGTATAAGGAATTCAACAAACAAAATCCCAAGGCGAGGAAACATTTCCTGGAGGAGAAAATCGAGAAAAACCGATGTTGTCCGGATATGCGTGATTGAACGTACTGAGGACATTTGTCGATGATGAAGCACATATTTAGGGGTGAAATGAGTGCTAATGGAACCTAACCTTACAGGCCAAACCTAACCTCGTAGGTATACCTCGTTCCCGTTGATGATTAGTGACAGAAAGTGTCAAAAAAAATTACTTACCCTACGGATGCCGGAGCGCCGGCTGCGGGCAAGAAGGATGTGTCATGGAATAAATACGTGAAAGATGCTGTGAAGGTAAGTTAATCTCTTAATTTTTACTAACGCAACCTAAACAAACCAAACCTACCCTAACCTGGCTAACTTTGCATGTTTCGTGACTTGAAAGTATAATTTCAAAAACCCAATAATTCCTAGAATATAGAAATCTTCAGGCACAATAGACTTGGAAACACTGATATTCGAAAACAAAAGAAGCGTTATCATTCGCAAAGCAGGCGATATCTCACCGTGACGTGCTTTCCGTAGCATTCAGGAAAGTGGCTTATTTTAGCAGAAAATGCTAAAAAAAATGCTTCGACTATGTTCCACAATACATAATTGGTAAGTACTAACCACGAGAAACACAAAATACCCGATTTAAGTGTGTCTCCGATCCATGAAACTGTTACCGAAAGCTTCTAATAGAGATGGGTGAGTGGAAGAGGATTTGCTGATATATCAAGTTTCTTTGTACACCATACATCAGAGTAAGCAATTTCTACGCATTATCATCATTATTTTGCACTAACGTATGCACCACTCCAGGACTACATAGCAGAATTGTTATTATTATATAAGAAAACTGGGCTCCCCTGTGTTTCGGACCTCGCCATGAAGGCATATATGGGATGTGGAGTTAGCCCCGCTCTTTCTTGATCACAGAACAAGGTAGTGGTTATGTGATCAGCACCATGCCCCTGGCCGCCTTTACCCCGAAGAGCAGACCTTAATTCCGAACAGCAAACAATTAGCTACGTTTAACTGTATTTCTAAAGACCATATGGGTAGCAATACTTACAAAAAGGAACGAAGTTTATAATATTTTCCTTCTAGGCTTCCTCAGTCACAGATCCTCTTTAAATACACTAAAATAATCGAATATAGTGCGATTATATTCGTAACATCCCTGACTATTTTGCATTAGAAGCTTCAGAACGAGTTATGCATATCAAATCTTCCTATTACTTAAAGCGTTTCTCAGCGAGTCCTTGCCGTCATCTGGATTCTACCTAATAGCTTTCCCTCTTGTTCACGCTTTCTACCACTGGTAGGCAGGATAGCTAGACATCTTGGTCTGTAGATTTTGCGAAAACAATATGATTTCAACAGTTTCAATACTACGAGTAACCTTGTAAACAAGGAGTCCCTTGTTCGGTACCCGGTGAAGGTACATAGTGATTCGTATCCCACTTAAAAACTGTAGGTCCAGTCCCGATTAGATTATTTGTACACAAAGTTGACTTTCAAAAAAAACTCAAACAGCAAAATCCTACTAGGATTCCTACAATAGACGCCAGTTCAATAAAGGCGATTCTATTATATTTTATTCTAGAATAGAACCTTATTAGCAAAAGGGTTGCTTACAGTACACAAGACTGTAAGACAAAAGGTCTAAATATTTTCTGTGGTTGGTTATTCATTCATTCACTTCGACACATACACATTAGTATTTAACAGTAACTAAAGGAATTAAATCATGTGTTATTATCAATTATAAACTAATCATGATTGGAACAACAAATACATGGGAATCCAATGAACAGAGAAAGCTTGAAGGTGAGTTGCATTGCTAAACTAGCTTTTTTCGACCTATAGAAAGTTGAAAGTTGAAATTGCTTTTTAATTAAAAGACATTTCAGATTTGACTTTCAAGCAGGAACTATTTCGTTCTTTGAGTTTCGCTACACAATGAATATTAGCTGCTAGCGACAGCTTGATCAACTTTGTGATATACTGTTAGCACGACATTATAACGCTACGTATTTGTCTCCTGACTCAGCAGCAACGATTGGGTTCCAAAACTAGGATGGCAAAGACACTTTACTTTACCTTGGTAGATAAGATTTAGCATAGCGAGGGAGCAAAACTGGCAAATATAGGGAGGCAAATTCCCCTCTCGCCCCTCCTAATCCCTGTGGCTGATCATGTGCAAAATAGGCTAACAACACTAAACCCTACCTGCCTAACCTACTCACATGTTTAATTCTGATATTAGATGCATACGTGAGACGTAGACGAAAGCATTATCCTTAGCATTTTTCTTAACATTTGTACCATGATCAAAATGTTACCGTCTAAAGTGAAAGATTTTATGACATTTCAGATGCCATTGCATATTCATTGCATTTCTCAAGGATAGGATCGGTCCTATTTCCGAAGCATTTTTCGTAGCGTATCTGCCCGACCATGTGGCCGAGTGGTAAGCACATCGCGCTGCGACGCCAGGGGTCCCGGGTTCGAATCCCGGTCGGGCTTGGTTGTTTGTGAATGTCCATTCATCAATTTCATCATTTCATCACTCATCCCCATCTTCGCAAATTAGCCAAGAGGCACAAAACGCGAAGTAAAATAAACTAAAATCAAATCACATCACATCAAATCAAATCGTAGCGTATCTAATCAGAAGCGATCTCTAGGTCGCGAGTACAGCTGTCATGGCTGCCGAGTGAGATGTAAGCAATGTGTCACTTCATACGCTTAAACGCCGTTAACTATTCAACAGAGATGAATAACGTTTCCTATTAAAAGGTAATTAGGTTCAAATCAATGGCGCTCCTTAAATACATACTTTATAGTTTACTGTACACGTATTGAAGGATATTTTAGCTTTTTCAATTGTAAACAACGTAAACTCACCATAGATGGTGTAACTCACGTGTCTTTAGTGCTGTATATATTATACATTGCAAAAGCTTACCGAAATGTTACATGAAATGCTTCCGTGTAAAGTACTATCTACTATAAGATTTCTGGAATCATTTACGTAGAATTTACGCTAGCAAAAATGTTGCAGGTCAGGATTGGTGCTGTTAGCATATATATTCAAGTTGCTATAGCTGTTGATAGCTGCTCGTATGAAGAATAAAGGAATTATCGACCAAGACAGTACATGGTCTTTAATAAATATCCTATGATTCAACATTTTAGGCCGGCCCTCTCCGGGGAGTGGTTAACACATCGCGCTACGACGCCAGGGGTCCCGGGTTCGAATCCATGCCTGGGCACGGATGTTTGGAATTAGCCAAAACTGGCAAAAAGTGAAGTAAAATAAAGCAAATAAAGAAATCTACAGTTTAGAAAGTAGAAATGTTAAAGTTACATATTTCCTTGGTATTCTACATATCTCTCTGTCCATTGGTGTTACGATGCCAGGGGTCCCGGGATCGTATTCCGGCCTACGCATGGATATTTGTAAGTGTCCATTCATCAATTTCATCCTATCATCACTCATCCCCATCTTCGCAGATTAGCCAAAAGTTGCACAAGAAGCGAAGTAAAATAAAGTAAATCAATCAATCAATCTGTCAATTGGTCAAGTACTAACATACAAAGTAAACCTGTTACACCTATCGTTTTTCTACTGCCAATAAAAGAAAACAACACATTGAGAAAATAGAGCATTACTTACACTGGCAGTCGTTGCGAACTGTCAAATGCAATATCAAGGTATAGCAACACACTTCACAAAAGAATCATTTTCCCTACTGTTCCCCTGAACCGTTGCTACCTCAGTTGCAGAACTTCCCACACAATGGAAATATGAGAGTAAATATTTGCGCGAGAAGCTGAATAGCTGTTATAGAGCACGTAAAGCGGTTAGTTAATGTTTCTATCGATCACTCTCTCTGAAATCAAATTTAATTTTCCTTACGATACATAGAAACTCATTTCAATGCCACATGGAAGGCACAGTTCTCTTATAAAAGTTTGTATCTATATGGAGCATTAACTTCGAAAATATGTAACTTCCAAAAAGCATATATTGCACACAAAATCACTCACATTCTAAATTTTCGACAAAACTAAATGTACTCGTATTGGCGTAGCAGCATATCGTGATGAAATTGTCATTCCCAGAATGTGGGGGCCCCATCCCGTCTTTAAATTGAAATCTCAATGTATATCGATACAAAATCTTCAGTCATACGTCAGTAGTAAGGAGGCACCTGAGCACAAGGCCTCTGATTGGTCGAGACGTGTCACGTGACTCTACGGGGGGCGTGGCTATGTGTGTGTAGTCTTGAAGGGTCTAAGTTAACCTAACTTTTGTGACGTCACGTGTCACGTGACTCTACGTAGGTTTACGGGGGGCGTGGCTATGTGTTTGTAGTCTTGGAGGGTCTTAGTTAACCTAATTTTTGTGACGTCACGGGTCACGTGACTCTACGTAGTGTTTATGGTGACGTGACTATGGATTTGTAGCGTTGGACGGCATAAGCTAACCACGTGGATGCTGTGGAAGACGGTGCGTTGACCTTTGTATGGAATGAGGCAAGTGTGTATTTGTATTGACACGGGTCACTGGAATTTTCCATGGAACAGGCTTATACATGCTTTGTGACGTGTAAGATAACGGCATTGTAGATTTTGGTGAAGACGAGGAAGATCAGTTTATTGCAAGTTGTGGAAGAAGTAAGTCATGAATTCTGCATTGGGGCGAATTGTTCCTAAACGTCCTAGTATGAAGCGACGACAGGAGGGTGTGGAGGAGAATGGATCAAAATATCTGAAGCAGGCACAAAAACAAGTGGAGGATGAAGGGGATAAGACGGAGGAGGATGAGGAAGGAACAGAGAAGAAGACTGAACGTACACCAATCCGACAGGGTCTATTGGAGGTATGCTATAATCTGGGTGAAAGAGGAGGATCAAAACATATTGTTGTTGGTTTGGATCCGGTGAAGAACTTTTCTTCTTTTGTTCGTGTATTCAAAGTGGTCAGCATGGTGTAATATTGAACGTGGACGAGTGGAAAACTTTAATGAATGTGCAAGTGATTGTGGATAATTATTTTGAGAACGAGAGTTCAAAACGTCTTCCTGGTATAAAACTTGGAGCGAATCTGAATGTGCGTTTTTGGCGTTTCCATGGAAACAAGGTGATAAGTTTGGAGCCTGTTTGTAATGTGGAATACAGTTTATGTGTATGTCTGGCCCAAAAGGGATGGGAAGGGCTTCTGAATCTCCGTCCGTGTGTTGATTATGCGTTAGAGCAAATGCAGAAGAATGAGAAACCTGTGGCGGAATGGTTTCAGCGTTATCTGGCAAAGTGTGCAGAGAATGTACGTGACAGTTGTAATGCTTGTCGGGATGATTCCCAGATTCATGGATGTATTGAACCGGAATTTATTCTTAGCCATAAAGGTTCTGAACCCGTTGGAATTGACAGTGCTAGTATTGATGTTGAAAGATTATTGCTTGAAGTGGAATATTTTTGCAAGGATATGATTATTGACAATTTGGCGCCTACTTTATTGGCTTCTGCAAGAACAATTGATTTTTTCAATTTTAACTAGAAAAATCTTTGAAATTTGTAAGAATATTGGGGAAATGTTTACAAATATATGTAAAAAAAAATGAAAAAATAAATTTCTAAAATATATGTTGTTTTTTTTTATTTTAGTACCTTATTTTTCTATTTTGTTACTAATTCAGATACATAGTAGGTACGGTATTTTCTAGAGTAGTGCTTGTATATTGGAAAAAAAAGACTTAATATGCGAGAGCTGTGCTAGAAATTACCATGTGTGCCCCACTTCGTATTTGTGTTAGTAAATTATTATACGTTGAAAAATTGTGAGTATTCTAGAGAATATTTCTATTTAAAAAAGGTGGTGATAATAATAAATATAAGATAATGTTGATATTATTTTATTGTTCATTATTTCTACTAGATTAGATTGTCATAAATTTAACAGTAATCTGCTTGATACAAGTTTGATACAAGTTTGGAAAAACATTTAATTGAGTAGAACAAAATTAACATCTTAAAAAACATATTGTTTATATATTTTTTTCTGTTTTACATGAGAAGAAAATAAGTTTATAGTATATTATATATTACACAGAATAATGATAATAATATATGTACACTAAGAAAAAAATTATATATTTGACGAATCTCTGGTCATTGTTCAGGACAAAAAAATGTCTTTTGTTCGATATCAAACTTTACATACACATACACACGCACAGAAAATACACTCAGTTTATCTGATTACTGTAGAAAGGTGGGAAAGAGTATCTATGAATTGGTTGTAATGGTGGAACACATGAAAAATTCGAAAGTCTGAAGATTTTTTCTGTTTTCTTCTTCCCAAGATGAACACAGGTGCGTATTATTAACTACTGGTTTGCTATCCGATAGTCATTTTAGGTTCCTCTGAAAAATAAAATAAAAGATACAATTAAAATTGTTTTATCTAGAAAAAATACAATTAAAATTTTTATTTATTTTGGTGAAACAAAAAAAGGAGTGTATATATATATATATAAAATTATAACCAAAGATTTTTTACCTTGGGTTGCAAATTTGAAGTTCCAAGCTTGAACAATTGTAGTTTTCAATGTTTTTCACAATAGGTGAGACTTTTTTTCTAACATATGTGTCATTCCAAGAAGTATTATTTGTAAATTGGGATAGAAATTTGTTCAAAGACTTTCCATGTGTTCTGTGTGTGATGTAAAAAAGACAGTAATGCCCACATACGGTGCTGTTCAAACCTTGCAACCGGATTGGGTTGAACAAAAAAGATAGAGTATTGTTTTGCAGAAAATTACGTACTTGCGTTATTTGTGGTGGTACCCCAAAACTGTCAAAATATTCTCCACTTCTTGAGGAGTCGATATAAATAGCAACCCAATGGGTTCCAGGTTTATAGTCGGGGTCTGTGTTTACAATTATAGAAGCCGGCGTGGTTACATTATAAGGGAGTCTATTTGAAGGGTATACACCAATGTGCCTCTGATTAGGGAGTTGTCGAAGAAACGACAGTAGTTGAATTGTGTCCATATTTCCAACGTGCAAGCACGTAAGCGTTTGAGAGTGAGCAGGCGAATGTAGATTTGATGTGTGCGTGGTGAAAACAGCGAGGTCCAGTTATATTTTTCGAGAGTAAGTTTATGGAAGGGCAATTGTGGTAGTTGAGATCTTCAACTTGCCTGTTGAGCAGAAATGTTAAAAATCGGGTTCTCTCTGAACCTTTACAAAATAAGGTTTGGTAAGGTGCTAGAGCATGTTGCATTAGACGCTGTAAGGAGGAAAAAGGAACTGCTCCATCAGACCAGGATAGCCCGTGATGGTTTCTCTGTAGCCATTTAACAGTTTGTAGATTTTTATAGGAGAGATTTTGTATAGGATATGGGGGTTGAAGGAACCAATGAACTGATTGACTACCATCACCACTATATATAGCTATTTCCTTTGGTATAAATGTTTTGTCTACATTAAAACCCTGCAAATCGACTACTACAAAACCCATCTTTTATTCAACTGAAATAGAATGAACAATGGACTCACCTTTTGTACTATTAGTTTGTGTAGTCGGTGATGACGTTGCGATCCTTGTCCACCTCGAGTAGATTCTGGAACTCTCCGTACACCACACTGTTGACTGTCTCTGCCAATGGTGTATTGAAATGGATTTCCATCCGGACGGTCCCATGTCGTAAAAGGTTCCAATGTGTTGAAGTGTGAGCTGAGAGATCAGGAGTTAAATCGAATGCAAATAGAGTATATCCATTCCCGTAGTCTTCTCTGGAGATTCCATTCCCATCGTTCTGATATTGTATCCCGGTACTGTCATATAATGTCTGATAGGCACGGAGAGATAGATTGTTTTGAAAATCAGGTTGTAACGGTGTAGACGGTATTTGTTTTCCATCCATATACAGACATAGAAAATTGATATTGAAATGTTTAAAATTGAATGGGTTTTTAGTATAATCTCCATTGAAAGCAGTATTAGTTACAAAACCGATGATTATACGTTTTGGAAGCTGTCCGAGAAATAAGTTGTCGACGGTTTTGTTTAAAATTCCTCTTGGAAAAGTTACCACCTTCATATGCACACGGTTGATTGGGTACTTTGCAGTTGCTTTTTGTAACATGATGGAATGTGCGATTTTAATGCTGGGGTTCAGCGATACTTTTCTAACGAATAAAGTTGCATCTTCGATTTGAATTTTGAATGTGTTATTTTCTGCCATCAGACAAAAAGAATCCTTGGCCCGAACCAACTTCACACGCATCTCGACGTTGTTCAGAAGAAGACGTTCCAGGTTGAAAATATCACAGTGGAGATGACCAATCAAATCCAATGATTTACTGTTGGAAATCAACTTTTTTCTACTCTTAAAACCTTCGTTTTCATCCCCGTTTACAGAATCCATGTATCCTGGGGTATCCTTGAACCATAAACATGATGTAAGATGGGATTCTTTTGCAGCAGGGTTGTAGTTAAGAAGATTCTCAATGTATGCTCTGTATGGGTATGTATAAGATGGTGATGTAACAAGTTTCTGATTAAGAAATACATCAACTTGATTAAAAAGAGAATGAATGAAATTGTTGACAGGTGCAACTTTATCTGTAACGGTGATTGTTGTATTATCGGAATTATAAATTTTTACTTTGACATGAAGAAAAGTATGTGGTAGATCCAAGTAGTCTTCGCCATGCCCTGGAACCGAAAATTCTAAGGGAGCATCATCCTTGATGGAAGCCAGTGGCTTGTATGAAATAAACTGTCCAGATTGTATACTTGTCTGCGTCGGGGGGACGGAGAAAATTTCCAATTCCGAATTTGCACACTGACATGAAAGATTGTTAATAAAAGACATGTTCCAGAGAACCTTATTCTTTGACAATCAAAGTAAAACTGACCAGTTTGTACCTCTGTGAACGACGTTATGAGAATAAATCCTGGTGAGATGTTTTAAGCAAATATATCCATCTTTGTTTTACGTGCAGTCTGTTTTTTCTTCTTTATATTTTTTCTTGACGATTCACTTATTTTCTTTTTTGTATTACTGTTGTTTTTCTGTTTTTTACCAACATTTGAGAGTTTTCTTTTTTTTCTGCCTGAACCAACCATAGTTTTAATTTTGTTTTCAGCTTTTCGTTTCAATCTGTCTCCTGCTTCCGCAAATCTTGTCTGTAACGACTGTTTTATAGGATGGTTCTGAGAAATATCACCTAATACATTGATACCTGTGTTAAGCATCTCCCTACCAACAGCTTTTGCTCCTTTGGTTATAAGTGGAACTACAGACCTAAAAAGACCTCCAAGGAAACTGCCAATACCGTGTCCTTTCTGGAAGCGTGCCCCTTGGTATATGTTGGAAACTCCATTCCCATGAAGATTGTGGTAGTGATATATGTAGGGATTCATCACTGCAGAGACCGTTTAAAGTGAAGTTTTAGCGACACTTCCCCGAAAAGAAATGGTATTTTCTGTCCGGTGTGGTCTCTAATATCTATTTCCAAAGTATCAAACTGTTTTTTCATCAGTGGAACATAATGTAAAGCATAAAACTCAATATGTGCGTCACTACCGAACACAAAATTTCGAACATCTGTACCCACAATCTTCAGAAGTGGCGCAAAACTGTCCCCTACAATTTGAGGTTCCAATATATCACAGTAGATGAACATTTGTTGTGGTACACCTAATGCTAGGTTTGTGGGAGCAGAGGAGTGTATGCGTTGAACCCCACTTAGTTTGATAATTTTGAAAGGATCGAACCCTAGTTGTGTTGCTAGTTTTGGTGAAAACCTAATTTCGGTGAATATTATTGTACTAAGCCCCTCTTTTATAATTTCGGTGTTTTGTCTCAAAAGAATATGCTGATCATCCAAAAGGGAGATGTGAAATGGGACACCAGAGTTCTGAATTGCTGTTACAACTTGTGTCATGTCTCTATAATATCCAGCTGGGATCTTTACTTTTTTCGATTCATCAGCATCTGGATTTAGATTATAATAGATTATATTTTGTCTTTCTGTTACGTTGTACATAAAATTAGGATAGTGAATTTCTGCTACAGCAACTTCCCACGGACCTTGAAGTTCTATATCCTTCGGTAATTTCGTCACAAAATTCGATAATGTATTATCAGGAAATATATTCATAGAACTGTTACTTGGTAATGTTATATAGAACGAAGAAGACATTATGATACTGTTTTGAGACTGGAGTAGGGTATCCACCGGTTAAACATTGACGGATAACCTCTCCACTGAACAAAAACTTCTCGTCTGGTACCTTTTCCTCTGGTCTTCAATATTTTATCAATTTTAAAAGTTTTTGGTAGTTTTACTTTTTGAAGTTCTTGTCTGTAGAATGTACCATCAACAGAATTTTTGTCCAAATCTTGAATTTTGTAAACAACAGGATTCCGTGATATTATGGAAACAACTCTGAAAATTTCCTCCGACCATTTTCCTATGTACCCTTTTTCAAATGCTGATGTTTCTCTAGCAATTCTCACATAATCACCTTTTTGAAGAAAATGTCGAGTAGTTTTTTTAACACTGGGTGATGATATTTTTAAACGTCCGCTACGTAGATTTTCCCAAACTTGGAGAACATTATTTGGTTTGACTTCGCTGGGTGACATTTTGATTGTTGAATGTTTAGTATTGTTGTAAGCTTTCATTATCTTCGGTAAGTCGTCGATGTAATAGTATGACTGTTTTGATGTGAAATACTTCCACATTTTTTCCTTCAATGTTCTGTTAAATCTTTCAACAATACTTGCTTTTACATCAGGGTTTTTTGTTGTAAAATGGTGAATATTACTGTTCTTGAAAAATTGTCGGACTGTAATATTCAGAAACTCTTTTCCTTTGTCTGTTTGAATAGTAATTGGTTTTCTTCCATCTGGATTCTGTAGAATACTCCGGAATGCTTTTATTATACTTGCGGCTGTTTTGTCTGGTAGAGGAACTGCCCATGCATACTTGGAGAATGTGTCAATAACTGTCAACATATATTTATAATTTTTGTTGTGGGTACTAATACCTCTCAAGTCTACAAGATCTGCCTGCCACAAATCATCAATATTGTTAACGATGTATCGATTCCGAGGGAATTTTCTTCTTATAGGTCTATGTATTGTGTAGGTTTCCTGTCCCTGTAACCATTCTTCAATTTTTTTTTGTGGATATTTTCTGTTTGTAGCCCTCCATATTTTGTCTAAGGTGGAATACCCTGCAGGGTTGGAGACGTTATAATAAGTGTTCCTTAAAGTAGAATTCATTACTCACAAATAATAGGGTGACTGTGTGTGAGAGATATTAATAGTTTAGCCAATTGGATGCACTATTCTTTTTTTTAGATGGTTCCATTTTAAATTTCTCTATTAATTCCCAACGTCGAGAGTTACCAATAATTTCCTGAGGAATATTCACATTTGCAAGGAGTCGAGAGAAGATATTGTTACCCCTAGGGTTACTATTCTGTCTGTTTCGTAATACATCACTGATAAGGTCTATGATGTTACTACCAGGGATTAACTTCTCATATATTTTTGTTTCCCCTCGAGAATCCCATTGGATATCACTGCTTGTTTTCAGACGATGATACAGTAATTCTGCTTTGGAGTGAAACTTTTTTGGTATTGTCGATATTATTTCTTCATAGATAGGGTCTGAGATATCACTTCCATGTTCCACTTCTTGATCTGGTTGTTTACTTACTTTCTCATTTTGATGTTCCATTTGTGATACTATGGGGAGTTTGATAGGGGTGTTTAATTTTTGAACAAAATGAAGATATCTACCGAGAACTTGATGGTACTTATTCCATTTTTCTTCATCAGATAAATTTTTTTCATCCAATATTTTACCCATCTCTTTATCCAGATTGGAGAGTGGTACAATGTTTTGATGCTGGTGATGTAGTTTTCGAAATGTATCTTGTGGTACCAAAATCATTTTATCTGCATACTCCATTATTTAAAAAGACTAGAAAAAATTCCACCAATTAAGGGACCGATGAGATACGGTAGAAATCCGCCTGCCTGTATAATATACTTTCTTTTGTTCTTCCACGATGTTCCACGCTTAACTAGTTTTCTTAGCACTTGCTTGTAACGAGAAAGTTTCTTTTTCTGACTGCTGTTTAACGGAACATTTCCTTTTAAAGTATTGTGGGCACATTCACAGATGTCGTGGACCAAGGATTCATCTGCATTCTTGAGGATGGTCTGTCTGATTCCAGATTTACATTTGGATAAAGTTCGGAGTAACGCCCCGTTCTTGATCGTAGGAGACATTGTGATAGAATGATATTTCTCCAGGGTGTTTAATATACTTATTTAGGTACATAAACATAATTATGTTCATCATCGGGAAACACACAGGTTCTGAATCGAAACTTTTCTGGTGTGGTTTGTTTGAGATCGAGGAATATGTATCCATAAGGCGGGGTTGTAGCATCCTTGTAAATTTCAACGAAAAATTTTTTGTTTTCAGGATATATTTGAGAAGACAAACAACCAATCTGACCTTTATCCCTAGGGTTTTTAAAGCAAACAAGATAGTGGCAGTTCAGAGATATATCGCGGGATCCTTTGCTCTGATGAAATACATTTTGAGAGAGAAATATTAAACTGATATTCCTGTGATGGCATCCTTTTGTGAAAAGGTCAACAACTCTATTATCTGCCTCTCTCATCAGATCGTCAAGTATAATCAAATGAGGTCCTTGTTCTACTGTGTATGTATCCATGTTGGGGAGTCCTTTCGAAAAGTGCACATCACTTGAAACTCTACTGTATAATGGCTGCCATTCACTGTAACACCATGTAATGTTCATAAAATCCAAATTCACTAAACTCTTCAGATGTGTTAAAATCCTCGAAACAAAGTTTGACTTTCCGCATCCAGATGGTCCAGCTAGAATCATTGAAAATGGATGTTCCCATTTGTACTCCATTTTAAAATTAATACCCGATTATTTTTTCAGAATTTAGATATTTACAGAGATTCTGCACGTGGTGGTGTCCGGAATGCTTCTGTTAGATTTACACTGTTCGCTGTTTCTTTTGTGGGATAACGTACCCAAACGGCACAGTGTTGATATCCTCAACAATTCTTCTTTTTGTATAAACCACCCTTTGGATTTTACTTTCGGGTCTGTTAAATACTCTGAAATCTTTACTTCTAGATATCTTCCTCCTATTGTGAACAGTAATTTGCTGGGTCTTGTGAAATACCATATTCTTCAGGGATGCTATATTTATTTTCTTCCTGTTTTCATAGTTAAGGGTGATACCTTTCACTTTGCAGACACTACTTAGAACTTGGGTGGTAGGGTTTTTCACAGTAAATGCATATGATTTCGGGCCTGTGGAGACAAACTCTGTAATGTAACTCCCTTCACCGTACACTTCCAATTCATCGGTCATGTCACCAAGACAGTTACCGGTCTCTGGTTCATATTCTCCATCCCTGGAAATGTATATAACACTGTCTGTGTCGTAGTATAACACACGTTTCTCCAAATTCTCCAGATACTGGTAAAGGTGAAGTCGTGCTCCCGCCGTGGTATATGCAGCAATAACTACATTCACAGTGGCTAGTTCGGCGACTGCCTCCTCTATCTGCTGCCAGTTTATAACCAAAGCATTTTCATCAATAGGTAAAAGTGCATTAACACTAATAGAGGGATTAGTAAGTGCTGTATACAGCTCAGATGGTTGTGTTACAATAGATGTTTTGGGTAAATTACACCTCTGTCCAAATTTTCCCCAAAAACTGTTCAACATCAGCTTGGCAAGACAGCGTTTTCCAGGGTTCACCTCAATTTTATTGTAGTCTAGTAGAATTCCTTCCTTTTTCTGATATTCTGCGATGAAATCAGTCTTTTCTTGTTCGGTTATACAATTAGATGGCCACCCACTAGCTTCCTGTTTCATTTTTAGAAACTTATTTATGTAGTCCACAAACAAACCCCCTTGACCTGTTTCAGAATCGAAACTTGTTACTTTATATTGCCAGACCTCGTACATCTTTACAATTTGGTACCCTTTCTGCACTGCCTTTCTTACTTCGTCTGCAACCCATGTACCTGTGAAACACCTTTCTTCTAGGGTATGTGAGCAGTCCTCCTGGTTATCTTCTTCCACACAGGTTCTACATAATGCGAAAAATAATTTACCTTTCATTTTCATAGGTAGCACCGGGTGGTAGAGATCTTTTGGGGGTAAAACAGTACATAATACAAGCCCCTCGATTTGGTCAATATTGGGGCAGTTTTTGTCGAGAAATATTGTTGGATGGCCTACTGGGAACTTCCCATACTTGCAAATGTAAGGGTAGAGAGAGCAGATATCAATATATTTTATCTTTTCAGTGCCACCAGCTTTGTAGTATAATTTTGCAGCGTTAGTTCGACCGCCAGTAAGACTTGCTCTGGGGTCCAAAGGCTTCTGGATGGTCATCGGATGATGCTTCACAAAATCTTCAATTTCAGGGTGATCTTTTTTCATTTTTTTCCACTCGCATTCCCACATCACTTCGACCTTGTAACCACTTTTCTCCAGACGACTGGTAACTCTCTGTGTCCTCTCTCTTCGGGCATTCATTGTGTCACCCCCACCTAACTGCTCTCCACCGTTTTTGTTACCGTAACATCTCTCACAATAATGGTAGTAACATCCGTGAAATTGTAACACATGACCTTTTCCTTCAGCATCTTCATAATATCCATCCACTTTAATTCCTAAGATTTTTCTTTCTCTTCCTTTCCCAGCATGTTCGATAAATACTTTTCTTTTTCTTTCCTCGTACACAAGCCACTCGATAGCTGCAATGGATTGCTTGTCACCCCACCGGTACCCTGTGACCGGTATCACGCCAATTGTATTCTCATGTAGAAACTTTCTTCTGTACAAAAGGTTGCACGCACCAGAGATAGTCACACCTTCTCTCCAAACATCAATACCGTTTTCCCCTAGGAACGTCTCTCTAAACTTCATACAAGCCAATCGAAGAATCTCAACATCTTTGATGCAGTACTCCACAAGTTCAGTTTCAGCGTTAAAAATATAATTCTTCTCTTGTTGTTCGTGATACCATTTCTCAAATTTTTGCTTTTCTTCCAACTTCATTTGTTCCGGTGTGTAATATTCCATATTAGGTAGCTGTCCAATATAGAATCTATTTTGGGTTGTATTGAAAAGATGAGGATAGTACCCTTTTTTCATCCCTTCTGGTAAATCAAATGCCTTAGGTAGACTTGATAGAGGCATAGGTAGAAAATTGAGTGAATCTAGAAACCGTATGTGACCCTTTTGCATCAGCAAAATTTTCGAACCATTCATGATAATTTCCGGGCAAACCTTGAATTTGGTGATCATAGCTCGCAGCATAAAATGTCCATCATACCCTTTCATGTTGTGGCATATACAGTATATGTCAAACTTGTGGGGTAGTCTCTTAATGTAGGAAAGAAATTCTTCTACTGGCGATTTTTTGAAGATATGTTCTCTGGGTCCACATGTGTTGCAGGGGATTGACACATCCGGAACATGTCTGCAGTCGTTGCATACTTGTTGCGCGACACACAGATTCGGTTTGTGTTCTGTTCTATCGATATAATCTCCATATTTCTCATCTTGTGTGCACTCGAGATCATAAAACACAAAGATGTATGGTTTTTTCATATCCGGTGGGGTGGATTTCTGAATATAACACAGATGACCATTCGGGTAGTGTTTGTTACATATTCTACAATAGACTTCACCACAAATATGCTTGGTTTTTCTCTGGTCCATTTTAATAACTGTTAGGCACTTGGGGCATTGGTGGAGTTTTTCACAAATATTTTTTCCATTCTGTGCTTTCTGTTTATGGTGATTGAAACATTCCTCACCGTGGAATTGTCTGTGGCAATCCAAACATTCCTTTAGGTTTAGTGACTCGGCGTGGGGCTGGAAACATTTCGTACATACGCGTGGACATTGTGTATGTTTTGTAATAGAAGCATATTTTTTCTTACAGTGTTCACAGTAATAAGTACATGCAAATGCAGATGTTAATGATGTAATAACACTGTAGTGATTTTCGTTGTGTAGAAGAAAAAGAGAAGTTCTTTTCATGTCAGTATTACCCTCAAACATGACATTCTCACCAGTAAGATCAGCAAAAACCACAATTCTATACTGTGGAAGAATATTTTGGAATTTCTCCAGCTCCGAAATACCACATCCATGTTCTGTAATAACTACACCTGCTTGCTCACATAGTTGTAAGGCTTCTGTTTTTACAATCGGACGCCCCATTCTGTATTTCTTCCTTTTATTATCATCCTTAGTTTCAGCATATGCTCGAGCAACAACAAGTGCACGTGGGAGACACATAGAATCCTTGTTTTTTATGCAAACAATCCCAGAACGTCTTCGGCAAAGTTCCTCCAAACTTTCCAATCCTTGCTTAATACGTCCAGTTCCTAAAGGTACTTTTACTCTGTGGAGATGGAAAACCAGTTGATCAGATATTAGGAAGGTGCTGTTACTCTGGAGTAGTTTCTCGAAGCTTTCCCAAACAACATCTGCATTTAGTTCACTTCCTAGTCGGAAACTGACCCAGAAGGGGTCTCTGGGGGAATTAACATTCCTAATCGTTAACCCCACATGGTCTCGGTCATCAACATCCCTCGTTAGTAACTCCACTACCTCGTTTACACCCTCATGGATCCACTGTACAGGATTTTCGTTATCCGGAACAGGGCGAAGACGTACATTCATCTGCCTACCTTGTAGATTAAACCTTCTATATTGACGATCAAATTCTTGAATTACCACAAAATGTTTATTTTCACTTCTACTTTCATCATTCTGCTCCTGCGTTTTCCGTGTGCCCCCACCGCCTGTTTGAATAACTTGGAAAAATTGGGTTGTATCTACTTCCGTCGGCTGATTCTGCGTTGGAGGTCCAAGAAAAGCATCTATATCACCTATTATTTTCTGGGTACAAACGTTTTTATTCTGAGACATCTGAGTCACTGTCGAGGTCAGTTGAGAGGTGCAAATTTCTAACCGGGGAACATCCCCTGTTGTGTCTGTGGAAAGTTCTACATGTTTGTTAATGTCCATCAGTATCTCCTGGGTAGTTATATTTCTGTCCCAATTGTTTTCTTGATTGTTTCGGGTTTTCCCTACTGGTCTGTCCGCCGTCGGGGGCACTCGGGTAGATTCGGATTTAATCTGGTGCAAACCTGAATTCATCGAACCCTCCCCGGTTGAATACCCAGCAAAGTTGTTAATATCGTTTAATATTTGCTGGGTAGACAAAATATATTCTCCTTCTTGACTTTCGAATACATCACATAAATCTTGTGGGGAATGGATTTGACACTCTATTTTATGCAAAATTTCCTGTGTAGATATATTAATCAACTCAGTATCACTGTTCATATTACCAACGGTATTACTAGAAACACCTCGCATAGATGATGATGAGGGAGACGATTGATCTGGAATACAAAAAAAATACCCTTTCTGAGTTTCCACCCTTGAAAAATTATTCACATAAAACAAAATCAATTAATGCCACCACAACTTCGAACTTCTGAACCTGCACTTTAAAGTGTAATCTGAACCACTATACCGCGTACATCCACCGGGGTATAAAACCATGGGCCACCGGTGTATAAAACCCTGGGACCCTTGATTACAAAATCATGACGTAACAAATACATCATCTACATAAAAACAGTTTAAAATATTAGTAACTTACCCATCCTTATTCTTCACTTCCACAGCCAGAATATAAAATGTATCTCGTTAGTATGCACTAGATGCTGTAAACTTCTTCTTCTTCGTCTTCACCTCGCACAAATACAGAATAAATTCATTCTTAACACGATGAACTATCGATCAAGAGTCAAACTTTTAACCACCCGCAAACAGACGCATACGTAAACTCGAAACTATACTCGACACTGTAAATTTCTTGCTCTTTTCACGTTGACTACAGATACTTTATAACGGTTGAAAACCACAACCACGAATCATACCAAACAGTTTCTACTCGGAACTATATATACTACAAACCTCGCGTCAACTTTGTCCCTATTTACTTTTGTAAAATAAATAGAACATCGGGTATTGTTATCTGAAACAATGTTGCCGGGCCTGATTCGGAGCAAGTAAATCGTCAGCCCCTCTTATTTCCTTGCCGTTCAACGGGAAGTTTCTATTTTTTTTAAACCACATTCAATATATATATATATATATATATATATATATATATATATATATATATATATATATATATATATATATATACAGTATATATATATATATATATATATATATATATACTGTATATATACTGTATATTTCATTAATATTCATAAATTTCTCACGTTGTTAATTCATTATGGTAAAATACGAAGTGGATCTCCCGCCTTGCATTTTTTTTTAGCAACGCTCTCGCATAATAAAACACCTCAGGATCATCCAGAGTTTATAGAAACAAATAAAAATCAAGTAATTCAGTTCACGCTATTCATTCGCAATGGCTAATACACAGTACAGCCCCGTAGCAAAACTATTCGGGACTGGACCTACAGTTTCAAGTCGAATCCGAACCACTTGTGTCTCCGTAGAGTATCGACCCCGGGACACTTTGTATCCGAACCAATTAATTAATTAACATTCTGTATTATATTCACTTTATGGACAGGAAAGCCAATCGGGACTGGGCCTACAGTTTCAAGTCGCATCCGAACCACTTGTGTCTCCGTAGAGTATCGACCCCGGGACACTTTGAATCCGAACCAATTAATTAATTAACATTCTGTATTATATTCACTTTATGGACAGGAAAGCCAATCGGTACTGGGCCTACAGTTTCAAGTTGCATCCGAACCACTTGTGTCTCTGTAGAGTATCCATCCCGGGACTCTTTGAATCCAAACCAATTAATTAATTAACATTCTGTATTAAGTGCACTTTATAGACAGAAAAGCCAATCGGGACTGGGCCTACAGTTTCAAGTCGAATCCGGACCACTTGTGTCTCCGTAGAGTATCGACCCCGGGACACTTTGAATCCAAACCAAATAATTAATCAACATTCTGTATTATATTCACTTTATAGACAATGAAGCCAATCGGGACTGGGTCTACAGTTTCAAGTCAAATCCGAACCACTTGTGTCTTCGTAGAGTATCAACCCTGGGACACTTTGAATCCAAACCAATTAATTAATTAACATTCTGTATTAAGTTCACTTTATAGACAGTAAGCCCAGTCGGGGTTGGACCTACAGTTTCAAGTTTTAAGTTCACTTTATAGACGACAGTAGACCAAATCGGGACTGCGCCTACAGTTTAAATTGTAAATTTCCTTACGATATTCGTTCACAGTGGTAAATACGAAGTGCACCCCCGCTTTGCATTTTTTAGCAACGCTCTCGCATTATAAAACAACTTGGGAAATATACAACATTACCATAATTATTAGAATCATTATTTTTATTGTTATTACAATGTAGCCCTCAAAAATACACTCATCCTTTACTTTTGACCACCGATACCAATGACCTCTCCAACGTTGACCCCGAATAGACGCTCGTACAGACTCATTTACCGTACACATACTTCCTATCAAAACATGATCAACAAGATTTATCTGGAGCCGACAAAACCACCCTTTCTGCAACTGCTGAACTTCAACCCAACAAACATACTTGACCAATTCCCCCTACTAAGTCGATGAAACCTGATGATGTCAAACACCACAAACACTCACGTAGAGTGACCAAATCTATCAAACTTTAGGACGTTAACCCTCAACACCCTTGCTACATACATACATCTGTCATGCTCCGCAGGCAAGCCTTATCTATAACTTTGTCTACAAACAAGAGATAGACTTCACTTGGCTCCATCATCGACAGACGTCCGGGCGACAGGTTGACCCCACCAAACCAAAAACACACTCCGCTCAATTCTTATCTATCACATAGTCAACAAAACAATACGTCAGCCCAGCAATACTCTCAACCCCATCCACACACAACAGAACATCCCCAGCCGAAATTAAATCAAACTCCACTGGAAAATTCCAGTGACCCGTGTCAATACAAATACACACTTGCCTCATTCCATACAAAGGTCAACGCACCGTCTTCCACAGCATCCACGTGGTTAGCTTATGCCGTCCAACGCTACAAATCCATAGTCACGTCACCATAAACACTACGTAGAGTCACGTGACCCGTGACGTCACAAAAATTAGGTTAACTAAGACCCTCCAAGACTACAAACACATAGCCACGCCCCCCGTAAACCTACGTAGAGTCACGTGACACGTGACGTCACAAAAGTTAGGTTAACTTAGACCCTTCAAGACTACACACACATAGCCACGCCCCCCGTAGAGTCACGTGACACGTCTCGACCAATCAGAGGCCTTGTGCTCAGGTGCCTCCTTACTACTTACGTCAGGAAAATTATGATCAAATAATAATAAAAATACTGATTAAAATTATGTTTAATCATTTCACTTACACTAAAAATGTATTTCTCTGCTTTCTCTGGAAGTGAATTTACTCACGACTTCTGAATAGTTCCGAGATGAGCCGATTCTCTCTATGGACAATATTGCCAGTAATGACACTCGTTCTTTTGACATGGTTGTTACAAGGCACTGGCGTACACAGAGGGGGAGCTGAGGAAGCTACAACCCGCTCCGATTTTTTTAGGAAATGAACATTTTCAAAGAAAATCAGGTAAGAACAAGGGAAAAACCAGTGGTAAATGCAAACTCGCATTAAAATGACACCCGATTTGCAATTTTTTAGAGTAACCAGTTTTTAATATAGGAAATATCTTATCATGAATGTCGCCCCCAGTAAGAAGCTATGCACTATCCACCTGGACAATTGCAGCCTCTCCAGAAAGAAATCCTGCATGCGCCAGGATTCCGAGGTAAGCTTTTATTATCTCCAAGCTGAAAAAGCTTATTCCATTCTTCTACTCTCAGTGCCCATTGTTGCGTAGTGCAAGCAGAAGCGCTCATTCCAAAATTTCATTAAGCATAACACGAACAACCACCACAAATTCGAAAAGATATTATTTATATTCCTAGCTTAATTCTAGTGGCGTGGCTTTTAAGCTAGAATTTTAAGGCAAATAAAAACAGAATGTTGTAGTTTTATTGCCCACAAGACAGCCTTTTCCATCAGCTTTTTCTCACTTCTATTCCTCACAGTATTTTTGGACAAGCCCCATGGGATGCGAGGCTCCGGGATGTAGCCCATTTCATTCAACTTTTGCTAAGCCTATGGCCAGACGCACACCGGTTCTGACAGGACGCGACACGAAGCAAGGCAACACGACGAGTCACAAAGAGACACGACGAGTCATTTTGTTAGTTAGCTAAAATCCAGGTACGCAATAGGTTTAGGTCTGTATTAGGAAGCGGGTTAACAGTACATGCAGTTTACAGCTGAATCAATGCATCAATGTAGGCTATGTGTAGAATTAATGTATAATATTATATGTTGTGAATCGAGTCAGTTTGTCGGCCTCCCCGATGGCGCAGTGGTAGCGTCGTCGCCTTGTAATCAAGGGGTCTTGTCTTTACACTTTGAACTGCACCTGTTGCGTATTCTCTCATGTATCTGGTTTACCTCCAGTAAACCAACTTTCTAAATATATCGCCGGAATATTCGAAGTTATCGATCGGACTTCTGTTATTATTTTATTTCTATATAATAAATATTCACAATAAATAAGAATTGTTGCAGTAAATCAGGTCAAATTTTAGGAATGCGCCACTGAACTGCACAATTTCCGACAACGTAAGCACAATATTAGGTCTACAAATCACATTAAACATTATTCTTCTGTTAAATAAGATAATTATCAGTAGTTAGAGGTTAGCTTCAGTATTAGCAATCATCTATGTTCACAAATTCTTCAATGACGTACCTCGCACAAGTGGAACACAAACTTTTTATGAACCAACATTAATCTAGTCATCCAGATTTTATGTCTCAGCGATCTCCTGTGTCAGAATTCAATCACGTTTAATTTGGAAATAAATAAAAATATTGCCACCATGATACTGTCCCCCGGTTCAGAAATTTTGGCTTGAAGTTTCCGGTCTGAAATTAGATGCCTGTGGCTGAATTGAATGGATTCACACATGCGTAGATCGTTTTGTCGCAAGCTGCTCCTTGCAATACCAAATTCCCCATACATTCACTGTCTCAAACTGTCGCCACGTGACTCGGGTCAAATGTTTCGTCCAGTGTGCGGCCGGCCATAAGAGCTGTATGTTAAACGTTCTCAAGTCGGTTTGGAACAAAAATTACTCGTCGCGTCGCGTCGTGTTGGATCCGGTGTGGTGCTGGCCTATGTATACTCGCATGTACAAAATTTATTTCCTTACAAATTCATGAATATTTTTGACAATACGTTCCTAGAAATTTTACCAGTATCAAAGTCGATATCTGGACCAAATGATTTGCTTCCAACTGTTTCTTTCTCATGTAATACATATGAGTAACTTGGCGTGGACAAGGAGTGACATTTGCCCCAAAAATTTTCAAGTTTATTAAAATTAACAAAGTACTTTTGTTAACCTCCTGGGACCTAAGGAGCAAAGTAATAAACACTAATATTTGTGATTGCGTAAATGTTACAGTTATTTAACAAATAATCCTGGACGCTTTTTTATGACGTGGAAAACTTTTCGACTCTACCCCCCTCCCCAAATTTAAGCAACAAGTTCGATCCTGCCTCCTCAAAATTAGGCCCCAAATCACTCCCATGATGTAATGATATCTACAAAAAACTAAATGCAGCATAACCTCAAAGATATTTTATTCTCTGGTCCAAATATGAACATCGGTTTTAACTTGAACATTGCGGCCGGAATGTGTAAACAGGCAACGAAAATTGAGTTTTAATGCCTGTGCACAAAATGCATGAAATCCTTTTATATAGCAGAAAAAATATATATTATGTTTCAGGATATGTATTAGCAACCTGCAATTTCACTCTCCATAACACGCAACACTTTTCCAAGAGGAATGATGTAAATCTGTGCTACATGGCTGAATGAATTATGTCAAATTTCGTTTTTTCAGAGCTCGTAGCGTTGAAACGGGGCTTCAACGGACAAAACATTATAAAGAGAACTTGTTAGTTTTCAGGTCCTCTGTATGAGGTAAATGTTTGTCGGTTTTGTACGTATCTATATTTAAAAACAAAACCCCTGCCGGTACATTCACATGTGGGTCCTCCTATCTGTCATACATATAATATTGTTTTAAATGTTCGGCATATTCTTATCTAATGTGTCAATTTAAATATCCCAACTGTTTAACCTCTATGTTGGGAAATGATGAGAGTGTTTTTACCAATATTTTTAGGGTTTTGAGAAGGGCAGGGCTTTTGCACTGTATCTGAGGAAGTTTTTTAATACCTTACGTTTTCAATGTGTTGTGTGTATGTCCTGTCCCTTTACAACCTTGCGCTTTTAATCCTTCTTAAGGAACTCTTTACACCAATTCCTAAATTCTAAGGTCAGGAATTAGACAAGGGAATTTTCCCTGTATATTCTGAAGGGTGCAAAATGACCATGTGTGCCGACGAAAAAATTTTATTTCACTTACTCGTTCATTCAACATTTACCGTTTTCGTTGCCATTAGCCTGAAAAGACACAACACAACTCATGCTCATCCTTCATTGAGTTATTTCGAATGTGCTAGCGTGGCTGCGAGAGTCTCGAATATCTGCTGACAGCATTCTAAGGCCAGTGTGTGCAGAAATATTCGAGAAAACCGCTACACACACTGAAAGCGCGTTCTCGCTATTCGCTGTTACGTCACCTGAAACATGCGCAGTGACATGCGCCGTGGTTTCTTTGGACACGTGCAGAAGAAGGCAGAGCGTCAAGTGGGAGGAGCCTCCTTTGCAACGTCACAGGTTAGGATTGCATCCAACGCGCGCGTTAAGCATGGCCAGGAATGTTGCCGAAAGGATCTGCACTCACTGAAACCTCGAAGCTGTTTTTATCCACGATTGTCTATTTGGTTTAAACCTTAACTTCTGATGAAGTCTGATTGACTGGAACTTCGTTGCCTCTTCAATCTTCCTGCTCATCTGATAGAAACTCTTTCCACGTCTTATTCATGTTAGTCAGGTGAGACATCCAGTAGTATGCATTGAAGGCCGTGGAAGCAAGGCGGAACAGGAAGCGAAAGATTCCATCAAGACATCCACCTTGTTGTAGCAAATTGGCGAAATCATGGCTGCATCTTACACGCGCATTGAAGCACTTACATCTCCTCTTCTTCATCACTTTCTCCCTTCCCTGGAAAAGAAAACATCAATTGGAACTCCTCAAGTGTTAAAGTATTTTGACAATTCAATTAATATTTGTTTCGTGCTTGTGTATATACTCCTATTGAACAAGGTTGCTCGCACGTAAAACTTAACTCGATTTTCACTGAAGAAAGCTGCTCAAGGCTTACCATGGATACTTTTTAAGAAAAGGAACTCACCAAAGATAGTGTCAACGGTCGTATTGGCTCTGTTTTCTGAGTCTTCCTGAGTACTTTACACCTCGTCCCGCAAAGAATGAAGGCATACTCCACCAGGGCTGCCACGACGAAAGTCATGCACACCATTAACCACACATCCACTGGCTTCACGTTGAAGGAAGGCTGCAATTTCTGCCTGTTGGAGTAAAAAGGAATATTTAAATTTAGATTAACAAACACATATTTATCAACTGAAAAAAGCATTTGCATACTACAAATGAATGTGAGTCGGTCAATGAAGACGTTTTCAAGTACCGTGATGAACTGCTTAATACTATAAAGAGAAAGTCAACGTAACAGTGAAAGAAATGGCTCCTTACAGTGACTTTTTTCAAAACACGATGGAAATCTAACACCCAATCCGGAAAAGCAATTTTGCACTATGTATCGCCTTTTGCTTTTACAATTACTTTGCTTGTCTGTTCAAAAGTACACAAATTATAGTAATCTTGAGTTGTTTTTCATTATTCCATTACGTCGACAATTTACTCCCAAGTACGTACAAAAAATGACACACATACATATAGACGCAAGACTTCAAGAATGCGTAACTGCAAATTTTCAACTTATGCAATATCTATCAGTACATGTATGTACTTGTAAAAAAACGCGCAAAAGATCATATTCGCAGTATTATGCAACTTACTACCACAAGGGCTAGTTATCATAATTGATGTCCGTAGTGAGAGGTCAAGGCGATAATTGTGTAAATTTTACAATCATTTACAAGCTGTTACTCTCATGCTCCCCCACTGTTTAGGAAAAATATTTGGATTATTTGAAATGATACAGGTACTAGGTATTTTGAATTTCTAGGAGAATTTGTAAACTAAACTTAGTAAGGATAGTGTGTCTAAGAGTACGTTATCCAATATAACTTCTTTCTAATTTTGATGAATCATTGTTTATTGAATATTAATTTGCTTCTTAATTTGGTCTGTTTGTTTCTTGCAATAATAATACGCCAATTTTGTATGTGCAAATTGGACCGATATAGTTGCTAACCTCACTAGTGACACAAAACTTGTAGTAGCATGATCATAGTCTTGATTAAGTCAGGAGCTCGCGATATGATGTTATTGAGCATAAATTAGAAAACTTTCAATGGATCATTCTTTTTCCCTTCAAAACCTCCCGTTCCTGGGAAAGTTTCACGCTGGGAACAACGGGTTCGTAATACTAATAGCGAACTTTTAGGGAAGACTGGTTGCGTTACCCCGCTTTGCGATTTCTCCAAAGATAGAAAAGGTTGTCAACTCCTACGATCAAGGTTTCCAGCTATTAGAAAACATGGTTGCCTACTCCTAGCAAACAAGGTTGCCAACTCCTGAAGCACTGTTTAAAAATGAACACGTTTAAGCAAATTTTCATTTTTCTTAATCCTGTATATTAGTCTTCGATCCTCGGGCTTCGCAGATAGACTAAATAGCTTAGAATATACGCCCCTGATATACAATGCCGTTCTGCCCCTTCTCCCCTGGGCTTTGTCCCGCTCATGCATATTTTTTTTCTTCTGGACGTAAGTTCATCATATATCCTTCGCGATTTGAACAAGTGTCCTCATTCAACTACCAAATTAATTACCTTTTCAATTGTGGCCAGAACATGAGCAAGGCTTCAGGACGGGGTAGTTCAAAGTGTCGGCTGCACCCACTAAACGTACGTATAGCCCAACACAGATATTTCTGCGTGCGGTGGGCGACACAACTCAAGAAGCAGTTTTGCTAATGGAGCAGATAGAAAAATCGCTGGAGTGCGCCGATGCACAGATGTTACGTACAAGAAGAAAATTAGAGAATTTAGGTCTATCTAACGTTGAGTTTTAAACGTCATGCATTATACCAGGCCTAGGATTATTAATATGTACTAACAAGTGGCATTGTATGTAGCTACATACATATGGACTAAAAATTCTCAAAATATGGACTAATACATACGTAAAATTACCAAAAATGCCGCAAAGAAGATTTCTTCATAGTGATTCCTTATTTGAGTGATTTCAAACAAAATACACACTTTATTATTTTCCATTGCATTAATTGCACTGGTGGCGTTCTAACTGTTCACTCCAAAACCAGTCTACACAGGTACGGAACTGCAACGACAGATAATACACGACCGACACTACCACTGCTTTGAGAACTAATCATAGGTGCCGATTCCATGGGCCTTGGGGGGGTTGGAGCCCCCCCCCCACAATGTAAATGATGCGGGGGCAGAGCCCCTCAAATAATTTTGATTAAGAGGATCTAATGTATTATTTTGCTTCTCTTGTAAAGTTTACTCTGAATTGTGCAACATGAACTTAACTTTAAATACACATTTGGTATGTTCTAGACCATCAAATTTGGGGGGCTGAGACCGGTAAACCATCAACTTTGGGGCGGGGCTATGAACGGAGACAGCAAAACACATGACTTATTACTATATACTAAGTATATAATTATGAGTATTGTTAACATTTTTACTAAAAAGAGTTTCAAAATAACTAGGTGATATGACAATTATACCAGTATGTTGTTCAGTAAATTCTGAACCATTTGAGGTCGTAAACACGACTCAGGTAAGATTGATATGTACGATATTTAGTTATCCTCGAAATCTCTTCCTCTAGTCCAAAGAATAAGGGGAAAATAATTCTAAAGTCATTGAGTTTATTTAACACTGGCTTGCAGAAATGTACACAAGGAAAGCTTATGAAAAGTCTGTATTGCGAAAGCGGGAACGGCTATGATCAAAGGCATTATTACTAAAGCAAGGCGTGCTATGTGTTTATTTATTTTTGCAAATTAAATTTAAAAAGTAAAATATTGTAGCAAGAACAAAAAAGTAAAACTATTTGCCTGCGATTTGTGTTAGCATTTATGTAAATAATTAAACAAAACTGTTAAATATTGTAAATATTCGCTATTTTTATGGGTACGTCAACACTAAGGTTCTTTACACCCGTCACATGTCCATTCTTTACAAGTATGTTGCGGACATTAAAACACATCCATGCCCTCACCGGGACTCGAACCCGAGACCTCCTGATCAAGGCGAGTTGAGCCGACCACCCAACACGCTCGGCTACCGAGGCCGGCATAAAACTGTTATGTTGGCCTCTTAATGTAAATACATATCCTACTTTTAAATAAAAATGTTAATTGTTATCTAAAAAACAAATGAGCAGACACACGTTTTTCATGTTACATTTCATTTGCATGAGGAATATAATAGCTGCTTAAAAACTGCTATACGAAGACCTAATTTTTATTTTTAAAAAAGGGAGGGAGTGAGTCATTCATTCATTTATTTCAGTGATCAGAGCCCCCAATAATTTTGACAAGTCGGCTCCCCTGGAACTAATAACATGCGAACGTGTTAAACCTCGACAACTGGACCACAACACTCCTCCTCTGTGAACGGCGACAGTCGGTTGCCTTTGTTGTACATTTACAAACGATGTCGGCTTCCACAACAATATCAAGTACATATACTGCCACTAAGCCCCGCGACAGGTTACGTTTGCAGCAGGTATAATGTATTAATCCACACCAGAACGGTGCTAAGAATCTTCCGTAACAGTTTTGCCTCAATCGCAGAGATGTTCATATCGTAGACAGTGAGATAATAGACAGTATTGCAGCGGAACTATTTTCCGCGCACACGTTTGGGTCTATACATGCGAAAAGTTGCAGCAAACTTAACCTGTCGCGGGGCTTAGACGATAAGCTGCGCGTCTTTTTTTTTCCTATGAACTTGTCGCCCATCAAAGCATGGCAATTTAACACAGAAAACAATATGCATCGCATTAAGCAGCAAAAATGATAGCCTCCTCTATGCAATTTCTACAAGAACACGTGCCGGAGCCAAGAGTTGAAATGCTCATGGAGCCACATAATTTATTTCTTTTGAACAATTCACACAATACTCACACGCAATTAACGCACACAACGTCAAACCGGTCAAATACTTAGTATGAAATAAAAATGTGGTGCTTCGAATCCAACAAAACTCACCATCACTTTAACTGCCTTTCTCCTTCAGTGACAGAAATAGTGCTTCATTATTACAGTTGGCAACACTAGTTACTAGCTAGCCAATGAACATGCACTGCATAAAAGAAGCAACCACTTCGTCATGCTATATTTCCACATTACCGTCCCTGCCGAACGGTGTGAACCGCGAGCTGGAGCACTATTCAATTGTTAGCAATGATGTTTGCGCGGGTGTGTCCAGGAATTGTATGACAATATTGCAACAATGGCGTAGGTTGGCAAGCAACGTAGAACACGTGATGTTAAGAGAGAGAGGGAGACGAAACGAAAATTGGTATGTGTGCAACGGCAAAGATATGTGAATATGAGCGAGCTGAATATGGTGACGAGCGTCAGCAGGGAGGTAACCATGAGAGCCACCTTCCCGGGAACCATGTCGAGGTGGATTATGCAGCTGCACCAAGAGACGATGACCAGCAAACCGCTCGGGGAAAACGTCATCAGGAGGTGCGTGGAGAGTCCCCTACGCAAATACATCTGAAGCTACAGTGCTCGAGTCTCCTCATCTGGAACGAAAGAACGTTTTGCTGAAAACAGAGACGGTGAGGAAACGAGAGTTTAAAATTAGAGACGAGAACGAAACAACACACGTCGAGACGAGACGGAAGCTTAATATCCAAGAGTCACGTCTCTTTCGAGACAATTCAAATAAGCGACAGTCAATACAATACGATCACGGAAAATTGTAAACCATTTAATTTTCGTAGTCTTATTATTATATAAAATATATATCCACATTTTGTGATGATTTCCTGTGTTCAGGAAGTAGTGCAACGTAACAAAAAGTTAGAAATGCTTTTGTATATAACTATAATCATCATTTCCTCGTAGATACATCATTCAAGGTGATCCATTGTGTTTCCTGGTCGATTAATTTCAAAACATTTTTGGCAGAACGATCCCAAGACGTAACTCCCTGATAGACTTATTCCTTTGGGGATATCTCATCACACAATTCAATAGCTGCCGACAAACACAACGTCATGTACGTCACGGACACTGATGGCTTGTAACGATTCCATTGAAAGTCAATGTATTCATTACAAGCCAGCAGTGTCCGTGATGTACCACGGCCAGTTTTTTAACGGCCGGAATCCTGAAATGTGGCAACGCTGTCTAGCCAGCCTAAACATAAAACTAAATAGCATGGGCACGAATAGCAAATTTGATGTTTACTCCTAAAGAAACAGGGAATCTGTGTAAAATCTTTTTCTTTTTCCAACTCTGACCAAGATTGACATTTCGTAATTAGATTAGAATCTGTTTAGCAACTAAATATTTAAATGATGGAAGATCTAACACACTGGCCTTAATGTTCTAAAGGTAAAACGTACAAAGCAGTTGTGGATGTGATAAACCAGTATCAGCGAGTATTACATTCAGAGTTGAAACAAATCTTCCGTACATATTTCTGTAAAACGTCTTCATTTTAGCACTGTATGACATAATTGGCGAAGACTTTGTTCAACAGACAGTACATTGTAATTACGATGTGCTTATGTAATACAAATATTTGTTTTGTGTGAATATAGCCCATGTATGCACAAGGCTAAAATAATGTCGAATGCTGGTGACTATGTACTTACTCCCTGCGAGGAAGTGGATAATTTTGCATGGTTTTTAAACTAGAAGGTGTTACACTTCCGTTGTTTTCCTGTAGTTGAGATATGTTAAAGTGAAGGAATTCGTGATTTTGTCTTGTACTGTTTTTGTTAGGTTATGCAGTTTTATGTTCTTAGAGGTTTGTTTGAGTATGTGTATTGTAGGTCCAGTCCTGATTAGCCTTACTGTGCACAAAGTGGACTTAAAACACCAAATCAATCAATTAATAACATACTGCTTTACTTATGAAAAATAACGGTTAATACACTATCGGATACAATTTGAGCGAATTAAATCATTACGAGATGAATAGGCTACATAACATTATTACTCTCTTTAGTTTTGGACGTTCATTCTTTAATAAAGGTTGAAATGTAAGGTAAGTCATATTACTCATTTGAATTCGAAAACGTGCAATATTTGGATCGCTTCACAAAAATATGCTTTTGAAATAACTTTTGTAATTGCACAGAAACGTTGATGCAAATTTGCGCTATTTCTCTCTCGCATTGTTGCTACGCTACGTATGTAACATTGATTTGTTGTTTTAAGTCCACTTTATGCTCAGTAAGGCTAATCGGGACTGGACCTACAGTTTAAAGTGGAATCCGAACCACTTGTGCCTCCACCGGGTATCGAACCCGGGACCCCTTGATTACAAGGAGAAAACGCTACCACTGCGCCACCACTGCCCGCTACGTATGTAACAATATGATAGTATTTGTAATTGCTAACCGAGAATCGAAGTGAGAACTGAAATTCATCATTATTTTTGAAGAATATACGTATAAAGGAAATATAAGTAATATTTTTATTTCATTAATATAGTAAGAAATATTGAAGTTTTTGTTAATTTTTTTTACTGGATTCCTCGATCAAAGATTAAATGAATAAAAATTAAATGCAGACATTAGACTGATATTGTGTAACACAAAGCATATTGATTGATTCGGATTTCTGTTCTGGGTAACAAATAAGTAAATATATACTATTTAATTTTGTCATGTTTTTGTTTGCTTGTATGGTGGCCTCATATATTCCGAACATACTGCTTTCAATATACTAACATATGCATAGTCATCATACAGGATCTTTCACTAGCTCTCTGCCCCTAATTTTTGTTTATAAAGATCCAACTATTACTCATAATGCAATGAAATTTGCTACGGACAATACCTTGGTGTATGAGGAGCATGGTGACGTCACAGCGAGTGTTGGAAGTGGTCGCCATTAGAATCAATGCACGTCTGCGCACTCCTCTCCATGTTACAGAAGGCAGCCACCAACACATCAGGAGTCACAAAGTCAATTTCCTGCCGAATGCTGTCTTGCAGTTCCATGATAGTCTCTGCCTTGTTGCGACAGACCTATACTTTACAGTACGTGTGAACGATAAACACGCACTGTTCCACTGAGTAGACTCATACTCTACTACTTTGTCACTGTACTGTAATCATGAGCCACAGATCGTAATCACGAACTTTCAACTGAACGCAAACAAACACGAACCACTATTAGGCGCTTCACAACAGCAGGACCAATAACTCAGACTGAAAGCACACGTTCGTACGATTGACATTTAAAGGTCAGAATCACCCAGACGCACTCACATGCCACTCAAAGACTAGAGAGACTGTCATATTCTATGACGTAACCATACTTCTCATACAAGAAAGAATGTCCTTAGCAAATTTCATTACATTATGACCAATAGTTTCATTTTTATAAGCGATGTAGGGTCGAGAGCTAATGGAACATCCTGTATTATTCTCTGCATTCACTCTTATATTTTGATTTCTAGACATCGTATCTTAATGAGTAGGTTGTGCTGATCCTGATTATCCTGGTGTGTACACCAACGTCACACAGTACTTGGCCTGGATACTGAACAACACAGCAGATGCGAAGTACTGCAAGTATTAAAAGAGACAATAAAAAATATTAGTGAATACCACATATTTAAAAAAAGACATTACGTGTGTTACATGATATTTAGCTGTTGAACTCGAACTGACGACCATCTTAAGGAACTGCTGGATATCACAACGTGTAAAATGTTACGAAGCGTAATATTTCACTTAAATCTGAAATCGGTCTTAATAATTTATCACTTTGTATAAATAAAGATTTCATTCTTCCTTTTTAACACGTACACATGAAATATGAACATTATTTAGTGTTCAATTAGTCTATCAATCATTGTAATATAGTTATGTAATTAGTATGTAATTGGTTAAGGCGAGTTGTGTAAAAGGTTCATAAATGTTTTAAATATCTTTATCTTTGAAGATTATAACAATTATAAGTACCATGGTAATTGTATATTAATGTTGATGGCATGTTATGTACATTTCATAAAAGTAAATTTCCCCTGTTTAAATTTTATCAGTTTCAAAGACTTTCACTTATTTAAGCTAAAAACTTCAATACATCCATAAATAACAGGAACATAGCCTACCATTTATTTGTTCTTCATTACAATATGATTACTAATTTTAAAAAACTTCAACAGGTAGACGCCACAAGAAATAAGAGTAGAGAGACAAGTCACATTCAATATACTTCCAAAACCCATGAAAATATGTATACATGTACACGCAGTTATTTACTTTGTTTTTGTTGTTTACAAGAGGGGTCGCATATGTCGACTTGTCCCCTGCACCGGTCACTGGCTATAGGACTATTTCATGTGGCATCTGAGTGACTAACGACACCATGTTTGTGATCCACTCCTTCCATTCTATATATATCACGAATACGAGTAGTCTGGAAGGAAATGAGTTTTGTTACTAGTTTCTACTCTTGTTTAAAATCGGATGTCAAACTCTTTACCAAACCCAGCGTTTCGTTTATAATTTTAACACTAATTAAGATATTGTATGTGTTTCTTGTGTGAGAAATTAAATGTATCTGTAGTGTAACACTTAATTGTTGCGAATGGAGTAGCAGTCCGTCAGCCAACCTGCATGTCTAGACTCTCGTCTCCCTGATTCGTATTTACTGGTCTTATTTTGTTTCTGTCATTTGTCACTTGGTCCTCGCACAAGGCGTGGTTTCACCTGTCGGAATTAGTTAATTTTCAAAATTCCCGTATTTGGGCAAATGAAAATCTCATATGACGTGAACATAAATTAAATGTGTTTGAAATCAAAATTCTTATGAAAATATTGGACCTAAAAGGGATGAGGAGACGGATGAATGGAGAAGGTTACAATGTAGAACCAGCACAATTTGTATTCCTATCCAGATATTGTTAGAAAAAAAATCAAGAAGACTTAGGTGGAAGAGCCATGTGGCACGAATGGGAGAGGAAGCAAAAGTTTACAGGATTCCTGTTGGGAAACCTGTTGGTATGAGACCAGTAGGAAGGCCAAGATGAAGATGGAGGGATAATGTGGAGATGGTCCTAAAGGATATCGGTAAGGATGAAAAGATTGATTTGATCTTACCCAAGTAGGGACAGATGAAAGGCTTGTGCTGCCGCAATCATTAACTTTCGAGTTTAAGGAGGCTAGAGAATTAGTTAGTTAGTTGAAACAAAACGACCTCTTCGAGCCTGACCAAATACCAAATACCCTGCGACCTGCCCCTATAATATAGCTAGTGCATTTCTTCATTCACCTGGATGTAGCTAACCAATTTGCAAGAGGTTTTGTCCCACGCCAGGTCCACAGAATGTGTATATTTGTGCACTGCCTTGTTTTGAAACTTGTTTCTTTGTTCGAACATTTGAGTTTTATCGTTGTGACGACATTGATGCATCTAAATTAAATAATGAAGTTAATCTGAGTATATCAGCCATTTATTTAACATAAATGAAGAGAATTTTCTGATGATTGTAAATGTAAATATCAATTTGGCATTGATTTAAACATATAGGTCTTTACCACGAAATTATTGAGAAAACAGAGTTATTATACATCAGTAATATACATATTGCAAGTTATTTAAAGGACTTTACCATCTGTGTCTGTGGATATAATTTAAAATATTTTGAGCATGAATACGAAATTGCTCACATCTTGTCATGAACTTTTGAGGCCAAATGTCTTGCACAAATCATTGCATGGAGTCATTTTTCCAAACTATGAAATACAGACTTCGGTAAAATAAAGTTTATTTTTTTATATTTTGAAATTACATCTCGCCTCATTGGATTATTTACATAAATAAACTTTATACGTACTTTAGTTATACTAAAAAATTTAATGTGTTCAAATGTAAGTCATATAAGAACACAAAATATCACTTAATCTAACCTGCAGACCAAACGTGGAGAATTGTACACTAAAGAGTACGGATTGGGTTGACTTGGTTTTTTAAGTAGACTTACACTTTATGCATAGTAAAGCTAATTGGGACTAGACATACAGTTTAAAGTGGGATTCGAACCACTATGTGCCTCCACCGGGTTCTAAAGATTAAGAAACAGAGCAGAGAGCACAATGGTATGACATAATCTTCCTCAAGTGTTACGACCTTACTGATTTTGTAACTTTGCAATTACATGTTAAAAGAAAAATTGATATAATGTTACCTCGAGTTCTTGTTAATGTCCATGATACTACATGTTGTATGGCTCAGGTTGTGACGCAAATATGAACGCGCCAATCAAGGCGTTGTTGAACTATTGTGTTAACCTTTCTGTAGCAATCTAATGAAGTCAGCTCGCTTAAGACAACGGGCATTTATTATGATGTAAATATAAATTCGCCAATCAAAGATTATCAATGTTTGATGAACTAACCTAATTGTAATTAAGTAATGGCGGAACATTTAAATTTGTATAATTCCGAAATGTAAGATTTTATCGACGTTAAAGAAATGTTTGTTAAGTCAAATGAACATGTCAACTTTCTTTGTAAATTATTAATAGCCAAAATATGTATTTTTCAAATACCCTTCTGTTATAATTTGGGATATTGTAATAAGAAATTACCTAAAGGCAAGTGTTCGAGGCTGGAACTTTGGGTATAAATACGAAGCAGTTTGGTCTGTGAGGAGGTCTGTTCTGGTGTCAGTCTAGGAAGAAGTGAATTGGTGTAGGCCGCTCTTCTGTAAAACCTAGGTTGGCCGAATGGGATGTAAGTTCCAATTTAGGAAGAAGTGAACAGGTGTTAGCCGCTCTTCTGTAAAAGACTAAATTGGCCGTCTCGGGTGATAATTCCAAGTCTGGGAAGAAGTGAATAGGTGTATGCCGCTCTTCTGTAAAACCTAGGCTTGGGTCACCCTAGTTTGACCTTTGTAGTAAGTTTTAAATTATCTACTAACAATTGATCTTCAAGTTCCAGTTACGAGTTACCTTACCACTGGCTGTAAGTACTCAAGCGGAAAATAAACATTTCATTAAAACTTCACGACTTTAGTTGGATTTGTTCTACACCTGCTCTGAAGATAAGGTTCAGTATAGACCATTAGAGCCTCAATGCTCCCGACTATAGGAGTTAAGGGCGAGAAAAGTTACTAGGAACGTAACAAAGTTTAGAGGCAGTAAGTTCCACAACGTGTGCACGAAAGACATCATCCAAAACTTAAAGACAGAAACTGATGATATTCCTAGATAGTTTATTTATTTAATATTAAGTGATTATTGTAATCAAATTATCCTAGGATCATTGTTAAAATGTTAGGAAATTCATATGGTACGAAATATTTTTTTAATATCTTAGCGAGCACTCTACCAAGAATGGAATCCATTAGAAAGAAATCATACATTTTACAAAAGCTCGTTTACCATTTCAAGCAGATGAGATCCTTTGCAGTCTTTCTGACAACACCAGTATTAGCGGTTTTGATCACGGAATGAAACGGTAGGAAACCGAGCTACATATCCCGTTATCTAATTTCCGTTTTCTGTAGGTTACATCTCTTCTCCAGGATGTTTGCACTTGTCTGAAAACGCTTCGTCGAGGTATGCCTATAAAATATATGTATAACAGAAATTTGTCCTCAGAGAAGGCGGTTTTAAACTTGTATTGCTGCAGGTAGATGTCGGTTTAAAGCCCCACAATTGCGTCAAAGTCTCTACCATCTGTGAGGGACTCTTTTCATTTCAGTTGGAAAGCGACGCAAGCTCATTTACACCTTACGATTTGTGTCGGAGAACCATCTGCAATCTATTAAATATATCGATTACGGATAAATTCGACATGAATATCGATTGCATTATGTACAAGATCCACACAAAAAGCATGGATTTTGAATCATCGTTTTGAGTCTGAAAGATTTACATAATCCCAATTAGCATATTTTTGCATAAAACCGAATAAAGAACTGGATTAAATTACGGAAGTATAAAAAAAAGACTGTAGCTACGCAGTGGCATCATTAGCGGTAGATTTCACCCGTATAGCGACAGCAATACTCAACGAGCAAGAGGACATCCGCGAAGGGTCATATGTGTTGAAGAGCCGCCTAATTCTTGCTTCCCGCATTAATCCTACTATCTCACCGGGGAAGGAGGGTGAAACCTCGGCTAGGGTCGTATCCGTGAACAGGTGACAGCTCGAGCGCAACTCCTCCCCATACGATCTGGGAATGAGTAGGCTCGTGGAATTAGAGGGAGTAGAAGCCACACGGCATGAAAGTGTACCTCCACATTTATCCACTTTATTGCACACATGCTTTTCGGAAGTGATGCTACAGATTCATAGTTAGATGCCTGTTGTTGATATTTGTGTCTAGGTTAAATACAAAAATGATAGCAATAGCCCTATGTCTGTGCAAAATATTGAGAAATCAGGAGAAAATTTACATCCGTGAACTCTCAAGTTATTTCACCAATAAATCTTTACTTCAAGAAAGAATAGACACAAATATCAACTGTCAAATAAAAGCCTCTTCTTTTACATTTGAAGTCACTTGCGTGTTCGCTGAAATCGAGGAAACTACAGTGACTGGAATTATAAACTAAATTAATATGGTTACCTTATTTCAAAGTAGAACCGAAATTCTGCACCTCAGAATTGTGTTGATTCAATCGAAGTTTCGGTGTAGTTGAGTAGCTACTGTAACTTGAATGTTGAATGTTCAAGGCAAGCATTATTATGCTCTAACATTATTTTCATTATTGGTATCTGCAGTTCTTATCAATTGTTAAATGACCAATATTTTTTATTTCCTGTTAGGCATCAACCGGAAAATTCAAATTTTAAGAAAGATCTAATTGAATATGAGACTACATTCACATGGTACAGATGTTATCATTCTTCTAAATAATGCCCATTAATAGCACGCTCAAGTTAAAATGGCCATTAGCCATTCAATAAATAACAATGAGTTTGATATCTGTCAACAACAATAAATCACGTTTTATAATTTTTCAAGCTATTCTCAAGGAACCAAAGCTGTCCGATCAAAGCTTAGTTTTGTCTAAGTAAAGTGAACTCATTAAATTTAATACACTACGTGTTCCATGGTTTTTACATGAGCTAAAATTTGAGACCCATATTCCCGTGACTGGTTGAAAGGTGCACTACCCAATTGTTACCTTTATATACGTATATAATTGAATCGGTCATTCGAGACAAACCTTATCTCAAAATGAGAATACAAGAAAAACATCCTTTGTCATGTAAAGTTGTTAAATAATAAAAATTTCGTTAAGAAGAAATAGTGTGGTGGTATTTTAGATCAGAGATATTTTTAATTTCGCCGACGTGAAGAAGGTTACTCAAGTAAACTAGTTATCAAAAATTTCATCTTGACAGAAAAGTGGCAGAATACGTTACATTTCATCAGAGATGACTAGTGTTGTGATAATATAATAACCAATAAAGAATTCGAAAACATATTGCTTTAAACTTTGCTAACACTTCTCCTATCTTCACACAAACATTTCGGAGAAAATATTTTTTATTATTATTAGAGAGTAAACTCCATAGAAAAATTTGTCTTATTGTGAGAATGTAAAGGTATAGATCAAAAATTTTATTACTCTCTTGCTCGCAAAGTGTTTCGAATAACACTTAATTCGTTCAATTTAGGACGTTCAAATTCCGATAATTAATTAAATTTCTCATTCAGCTAGTTATGTGTTGAGAGGAGGAGGAAGACCGTGGTTTGGATTCAATGTAAATTTGTAAACTCTACATTCTATTACTTCTGACAATGTACATATATATATATATATATATATATATATATATATATACAGGGTGTTTCTAAAGGTCGTTTACAACGCTTGGGAGGTGATTCCTCACACGAAAACAAGCAAAAAGTCTAAGTTCCATTTTTACGACTGAGGCTTCGTTTCCGAGATAGGAGCCTCGCAAAAGGTGACAAAGTGAACGTCACACCTAACTGGGACGAATACTATCACAGATAGAGAGGCGGTTCCAAGGGAATCATAAAGGAATCGTATGTGCTCAGTCCGGAAGTCACTATGAAAAGTTCACTGCACGCATGCGCAATGGAGTCCTCAAAGGAATTGGGGATTTCCAGCAACAACAATGCATGGAAAAGGTATGTAACGCAGCAAGAAGGACCGTGACAATGAGAAATGCGTTCAAGACAACACATCCCGACCTCAAACATCAAAACATGACCACCGAACACAAAATCCGAAAAGTTGAGCACGGTTGCATACCCCAGTTACACGCGAGGAATGAACGAATCATGTCATGTGGCATACGAGAGACAGGAGGAGGGAAAGAAAAACACAATATCAGATGATTGCGACAACGTGTATTTTTACACGCGACAACTGCGTAATATCCCCCCCCCACACACACACAACAAACAACAAATGCTACAATATCTTACGCACAGACAGTCCGTGTCACTGTACACCAACTGAAGATGTCACTTTCACCACACAAAGGGGGTGGGGAGCAATACCAAAAGTGTTCTCACTGGTATTTGCCGAGGGCAATAATCACAGACGGTTTTCAAAGTGTCTGCCGTTTACTTCTACGCAGAGATGACAGCGACGAATCAAGGATTGTCGAGTACGAGCAAACAAGCCAGGTGTATCTGCTACCGTCGCGGCGGCGACGTTGATGCGAGCAACGAGGTCCTCAGCTGATGTGACAGGTGTGTCGTATACGAGGGTTTTCATTTCTCCCCAGAAGAAAAAATCGAGAGGGTTGAGATCTGGCGACCTCGGTGGCCAAGGCACAGGCTCATCCCTACCAAAGAACCTATTTCGAAACACGTCATGCAGGAAATGTCGTACATTACGATCGAAATGAGCTGGTGCACCATCGTGTTGGTACCACATTTCTTGCCGCAGTGCCAAAGGTACGGTCTCCAACAGTTCAGGCAGAACCTCACTAAGAAATGCATGATACGTGCGACCATTCAGGCGAACAGGGAGAATGTATGGTCCAATTAAATGATCATGTACTATCCCGCACCACACATTCACTGAAAACCTGTGCTGGTGATGGGCCACAAAAAGTGCATGTGGGTTGTCAAAGTCCCATACATGACTGTTTCTACTATTGAAGACATCCATCCTGGTGAAAATGGCTTCATCTGTCCACAATACGTTTGCCCCGAAGTGAGGGTTTGTGTCCAGCTGATGCAACAACCATTGGCAAAACTCCATACGAGGGCGAAAGTCACGAGGTAACAGTTCTTGTACTTTCTGCAGTTTAAAAGGGTGCATTCCTTCATCTGACAACACTCGCCAAACATTCACATGAGACGTGTTTCGTGCCCGAGCGAGCACTCGCGTACTGGTGCCAGGATGTTCTGCGACCGCTGTTAACACATCTTCTGCAAACTGATGTGTGCGTACACTTCGGGGTCTTCCAACTTCTTGTCGCGGTGGTAACACTGACCCTGTTTCACGCAGTCGACTGTCCACTACCTGAAAGAAGGTGTGAGACGGTAAACGTCTATGTGGAAAGCGTTCTCCATAAAGACGCCTTGCCTCACGGCTATTACCACGTGCCTCCCCATACATGAGATGCATGTCTGCTAGCTGCTGGGTCGTATACGCAGCCATCTGTGTAATAGGGAGCTGGAACTGCAAAGTATTGTTTTTGTTTAACACTGGCACACTGCACAAATTGGCCGTATCACCGTACGAACACCACAGACCAATTGTTGCGATACTTGACTTGCCCACTCCACCACGTCAACTTCTTTCAATGCAACATACTAGTACTCTTCAATGCGTATGACAACCTAGAGCGAACTGCTGATCATATCCCAGCACCTGCAACACGATTGGGACGACTGCCGGAGAGAACCAACCCTTCGAGCTCCTCTCGCGGGAACAGCAGTCATGAAGGTCAAACGTAGACTACGAGAGCCAGACTTGCCTGTGCAGCGCTTCCAAAACTGGTCTCTTTTACGTCACAATAATCGCGTGCGAACACTTTTGGTATTGCTCCCCACCCCCTTTGTGTGGTGAAAGTGACATCTTCAGTTGGTGTACAGTGACACGGACTGTCTGTGCGTAAGATATTGTAGCATTTGTTGTTTGTTGTGTGTGTGTGTGGGGGGGGGATATTACGTAGTTGTCGCGTGTAAAAATACACGTTGTCGCAATCATCTGATATTGTGTTTTTCTTTCCCTCCTCCTGTCTCTCGTATGCCACATGACATGATTCGTTCATTCCTCGCGTGTAACTGGGGTATGCAACCGTGCTCAACTTTTCGGATTTTGTGTTCGGTGGTCATGTTTTGATGTTTGAGGTCGGGATGTGTTCTCTTGAACGCATTTCTCATTGTCACGGTCCTTCTTGCTGCGTTACATACCTTTTCCATGCATTGTTGTTGCTGGAAATCCCCAATTCCTTTGAGGACTCCATTGCGCATGCGTGCAGTGAACTTTTCATAGTGACTTCCGGACTGAGCACATACGATTCCTTTATGATTCCCTTGGAACCGCCTCTCTATCTGTGATAGTATTCGTCCCAGTTAGGTGTGACGTTCACTTTGTCACCTTTTGCGAGGCTCCTATCTCGGAAACGAAGCCTCAGTCGTAAAACTGGAACTTAGACTTTTTGCTTGTTTTCGTGTGAGGAATCACCTCCCAAGCGTTGTAAACGACCTTTAGAAACACCCTGTATATATATATATATATATAGATATATAATATTTAGAATATTCAACACTTGTTAAATTATTTGCAGGGCTTGTGAGTAAAACACGGCAAGTGACAAAATGCAGGTTTCGAGATATTGAAAGTTGATGTTTCAAAAAAATTGAGTTTCAAATTTTAAAAAAATGCCAATCTATCTACAGCAAATGTGATTAAGTTGCATGTTTACTATCATACAAACACGATATTTCATTCTCAATTTTTTTTTTTTGTGGTGTTACATGCGATTTGTTTGAAGGTTGTTCAAGGAATTGTTCTAGTTACTATACTTTACATGCAATGATACTATCAAAATGAATGATCAGATACCGCCATATTCAAGCTGGCTTAAGATGTCATTCAATAATATTTTGACATTAGACTTTTTATAGCAACCATAACAATTAGTAATACAAAAATGAAAGACTTAAATATTTTTATTCAAAAATTTTATTGTAATAAGTTTATGTTTTCCTATGTCACGATTTCTTGTTCTCTATGACTGAAATTAACATCATTAGAAAAGTATAATAATTCGATTTTGTCTTAGTATTTTAAAAAAATAAGTTCTCAATGGATATGATTAAAAATAACTTAGATGCTCTATTTATTACCTCAGCATGCCAAGCAGAATTCGATTTACAAACGCCTCTCATGATACAAAATAAAAACATAGCTGTGTTACGTAGACTATCCAAATTGCGTACAATGGCAATATTTGAGTTCTGTGATTCAATGAACAATTTGTACATAAAGTTGATTTCTCTATCTTAAAGACAACAATTATGTCCTTGTAGCTTTCTGTTATATTTTTCTATAACTTGACATGCTTGTAAAGAATGATTAGAAATGTCCATAGGGTTTATCTTTTTAATACATTTCACTGAAATTGAGTTCTTATGGATTAATATACGTAGTTATAATTTCGAACCAAAAAGAACGCATATTTGCAATTAAATATAAACAATAAAAGAATTTGCTGTCATCAAAATATCAAATATCATAAATACGATAGTTAGTTGAATTACAAATGTGTAATTTTCTCGACCATAAAAATATCATCACTTTTAAAATGCGCATTACAAATTTATCAAAGAAATATTTGATTAAAAAACTAAACAGTTCCGAATCATTGCTACGGTTCAGAGATCATATCACATATTCCTCTAGTGCAATAAATTTGTGACGTTGCATGTAAAGCAGGCCTTTATAAACCAGGATTAAATGCTCATTCCCAATTACAAAATCAAACGAACTCTATGTAGCTCCAGTTAAGTATATCTAATAGAAGGAAAGTATGTGCTTCTCTACAAAATTGCAGTTCATATCTAGGTACGAGAATAAAAATTATTTCGAAACCGCCATCATGAGCACTGCTGCCGCCCACCGTGGAGGAGTTGTTAGCACATCGCGCTACGACGCCAGAGGTCCTGTGTTCGAATCTCGGCCTGGGCATGGATGTTAGTGAGTGCCCATTCATCAATTTCATCACATCATCACTCATCTCCTTCTTTGCAAATTAGCCAAAACTGGCACAAAAGCCAAGTAAAATAAAACAGATCAATCAATCATGAGCACTGCTGCATGTAAACTTGCACCATATTTTACATGATGTAGAATATTTGTTGCCAGCTGCGGGGATTAGGGTATGACGGTTTGTAGTCATAATTTCCTTGGTGATGAAACGTGAGCCAGCTGCAGCAATATTCCGATGGTTGGAAAACTAACCTAACCTGTAAAGATTGCTTGTCCGTGCTGTGATTGCATACGTAACTCGGAGAAATTCCCGAGAGAGGGCAGCTGCTTACGGGGATAAATTGAGCTGGAAGCCAAAGTTACAAATTTAATCGCTAGAGATCGCTCTTTGTGTTAATTTAAAAAAGGAACAAATACAAGTTGAATTAGTATTAAACATTATTAAACTTTGTGTAGAAATTTCAGTTTATTCATTAGAAACGTAACTATCATCAAATATTTATTATTAAATTCGCGTGAATATTTTTTAATCTAATAGTCGCTCGATGAGGGACATTCTGACTAATCAGTTAAAAACAGTAGTGTTCGGAAACTGGGAGGCGGAAGTGAAAAAAAAAAGGAAAGGGGACATCAAATATCTAATATTCTAATAATAAGGTTTTAAAGATTGGATATAAGTATTTGTTAATTATGCCTTAACACACACGCACGCACTCCTGTCGTGGTTAGAAACCTGTGGATGTTAAAGTGATTTAAGTGTGAACGTGTGATAGTGTTTGGTCATCAGGTGTTCGGAAACTGCGTCAGGCGAGGAGGAATGAATGAACACACTCATAAAAATGGAGGTAAAAGTGGTTGGTCGACAAGAAAACGACGCAACAGAATTGTTTGGTTTGGCACGGTAATGATCAAAAAAGGAGATCGAAAAAGTACTCGTGACCATCAAAATGGGAATCCAGAGGGATTGTGGTGTTTTAAACAGTGAGTAACGACTGCAAGGACTGTGAAAGGTGACAGAGGAGAGCCCGCCCACGAGGTAAGGCCTTTGTTTTTTCCAAGTGCAACGACGATCGAAAAGAGGAATCGACGTCGGGTGAAATTACTTTCAAGTTGGTCGCGACGAAAGAATATAAAATAAACGCCACGTACAATTACTAATTATAGTACTAACTGTCAATCGTGTCATTCACGATACTGGTACGCATTATTAAGTTCAAATCCAGACGTGCATGTGGCTCAACGGAAGCCGCCATATTGACCAGAGAAAGGATATCCTTTGTTGAGGAAATTCACTTCAAGTAGATTGAAAATAAACTACGTATAAAATGTTCCGCAGTGAGTAACTGAAGAATCGGAACAGAAATCAGCATTATTTTGTTCGTACGTTAAAGTGACGTCACGCATGCATTTCTTCGCGTTGTTCGAGCACGAGCAATTGGTACCAAAGCTGTTGGGTTAGGGTATTGTCTAGCGCACGGACAGTTCAGATATAAATAACTATTAAAAGGAACAATTGACTTTGGATATATATATTGTAACCCACTTTCACGTGATATGAGGTCATTTGGTAATTTTCAGTTAGTGTGTGTATTGTGTAGTTAAGCTAGGTGCACCAGCTGGTTGATCAGAACATAAAAAATATGTTTGACATTTAAATACAACTTCAGTCTATTTATGAAAAAGAGGTACCTCAGGTGTTCTTTCTTTTGATGTCATTAGTACGTTAAAATTAACGTCATAGTTGTCAAGTCGAGAATTAATTACACGAAAATTGTTTATTCGTTATCAAAAGTCTGTCACTTAAAATAATTGCAACATTTGGTGTAACTCGCATTCGTCACTAATGTGAATAAAGTATTGAACGTTCCTGTGAGTTAGATTTCACCCAGATACACATGAATGATGTCTAGTTGGTAAGTAGTGAATGTTTACTAACTATGAAACCTTTTTCAGGTGAGAGAGATGTCAGAATGTTTGTCTGGCATTAGGGACATGTATACTGCGTGATGTGGATCTTGTTATAATTCGTAAACCAAAGGTGTGTTGGTGAATTGACATATTCATGTCTTGCCACAAATTGATTTCTCAGATATGTCAAGCATAACACAGGGAAAGGGCGCGAGTGCCACGTAAAGGATTTTTAGTAACTACTTAGTGTTACTGCTTAATACAGGATGTTTTCCTTCGGATTGGCTAATTTCTGAATTTCTTATTTTTCATTTTAAATCAGAGTCAATTTGAAACCTGGTTGTACTATTTCTTTCTAGCAAGGATTGACTTATAGAGACCAAACAATTGTCGCCGGCGTGACCGTACGGTAACTCTATGATGTGAGTGGGAATTGATAGTGAGAAAGTTAAGTGGATCGAATCTTGGATGTGGTAGATGTGGATGTGATAGGTAACCTCACGGAATAGATAGGCTTAGGCAACCCCGCTCAAGCGGACCGTATTAGAAGATTATGAGACTTAATTTGTTGAGTTCTCATAGTCTTGCTTGCTGGAGGGATAGTTAATTTCAGGGTGGAGTTTGAGGGAATTTTGAATTCTACAAATTCTTGCTTCCATTGTTAAAATGGGTACGGAAGAAGATCCGGTGACTTTAGAGTCACTTTTGGCGTTCATGAAACTTAGTGAGCAGAGGTCAAAGGAAAATAATGATCAGCTGATAACTGAGTTGACAAGCAGGTTTGCCAAAACTGCGGAGTCGGTTAGGGCCGAGCTTAATATTCTCAATGGGGAATTAAAAGCGGACATAGCTGAGCTTCAGAGAAGCACAAATGAGAATGTTGCTGAACTTAGGCAAAGGGGGGAAGATCTACGATTAAGTCTGTCTCAATATAGGGTTGAATGTATGACGAGAGCTGAAGCCGTGGAGAGAAAATATGATGTTTTGTCGGACAAGCTAGAATCTGAAGTGCAAGGGGTGTATAAGGTGGTGGAACAGTTGAAAGTAGATCAGGTGGAACAGATTAGGAATTGGGGGGAGCGATTGGAGATAAAAATGCAGGAGTGTACAGATGTGAAGAAGGGTGGGTTGGTACGAGAAGGTTCGGATCGACAGATACCACTAGATGTTCATGTTAAGGAGTTGAATTCCATAAAAAAGGAAGACTTTTCTCTTGGCATTGTTGATTTTGAGGGCCAATCTCATTTGGAGGGGGAAGTAGTTTCGTCAAGTATCTTGTCAACATTAAAAGCGTTGGAGACAACAATGTCTACCTTTGTAAATGCAATGTCTAAATGGGAAGTTAAGCCGAATGTGGGTGGTAACAGCAGTCAGAAGAAGGAAATAATAGGTGGAGATAATAGGGAATCGTTTCAGGAAAATGTTGTGGGTCATAAGAGGGGTAGGGCAGATAAAGCCACTTCTACCGAAAGCTCATGGTCGGATGGTTTTCTGGGCTCACATAAGAAAGTAAAAAATGTACGTTCTAGAACATCTAGTGCAGGTTCTTCAGACGAGATTAGAAAGATATCCTTAAGGGATGAGGGTTGCAATAAGAAGGGCTACCTTAAAACAAGACACAAGAGAAATAAATGTAGGTACTCAAAGGAGCAAGATTCTAAGGAGAGTCTAGGTCAGGGAGATAAGGTGGGTTTGAAAGAGGACCAAAAGGTCAGCTCTCACCATTCAAAGGTGTTAACGATTAAGCCACAGGATCTTTTGAAATTTCCTAAATTTGATGGGTTAATCACTGATGTGACACCTACCGAGTTCATAGAGAAGGTTGAAGAGCTTCTGGAACTGTATAGGATAGATGAACCTGCTTACCTCCAATATGTACCTAAACTATTAACGGAAAGTGCAAAATTATGGTACAATAATAGAAAGTTAGAATTAGACACTTACGTCTCATTCAAAGCGGAGTTCATAGCTCATTATGAGAGCTCTCGTTGGCGGAGTTCGTGCCTAGCCAAAATATTGAACACACCGTATGTTAGGTGTTCGGATGATACAGTGCTGCATTTTTTCTCTAAAAACTTTAAGTTATTGAGATCAATACAGCCAAAAGCTGAGGAATCGCATATTATTGCTCAAGTGGGTACCTTGTTACCATACCGATTGCGAGAGCATTTTGTCATGCAAGATGTGAGCACGTTTTCTGATGCAATCCACGTGATTGAAAATTTTGAATCATTGAAGGAAGTAGGGTCAAAGAGGGAGCTCACACTTGGTCAAAAACCAAAAACCTTCAAAGGAGCGATAAATAAGGTATCGGTGTCTGTCCCAGGTTTGGAGAAGTCGCCTCCAAGCGAGAATAGTGACTCGAAGGGGACATCGAACAAAAACGATGGCAATAACAGGTTACGCTTTAGTCCAAAAAGCTTCAGACGATCGCGAAATAAAGGGCGTTCTTCGGATGATGCAAGTTCGGGAAATGGCGAACAACTCATGCCGTAGGGGGTGACATGAGTTGGTTTAGGAATGATCCTCCTGTTAACCAGGTCTCTGTGACGGATAAGCCTAGTCTCGGTGAGAGTGAAAAATCCTTTAAACCGGTTCTGGAAGGTAAACAGTTATTAGGGGACAGTTTGATGGTCAGGTTAGCAGAAAAATTTGGGGGCTATCATGTGAATTTTGAAAATGGTGGTGTGAGGAGAATAGGGTTGTCAGTGAGTGGACAGACGAGCGAGCAACTAAATGAGCGACTTAAAACATGTACGAAGTTAGCTGACTCTGTCGTGGTAATGATAGGCACTAACGATGTCATGAAGTTTATGTCTGTGGATAAAATTAAACGTGATCTTACTGAGACGTTAAATTTACTTAAGGCCAGAACTAAAGAAATCCATTGGATCACTTTACCTGCTATACCGCGGACAATGCTAGTCGAGTCAACGTATGGTAGAATGAGGTGGGAACAAGTGAATAAACATATTCTTTCGTTCCATAATGGGGATTCAGTGAAGGTCTACGATATTACACATATATTCTTTGATGAAAAGGGGAACATTAAAATGGAATTATTTGAGGAATTCCTTGGAAATCCCTCTAAAGGAAGAGTCGATAAGGTTCATTGGAATAGGGAAGGAATGATCAGGGTCTTGGCTTATCTTAAGCAAAAGGGAGTCTTTTCGGGGCTAGGTCATTTCGTATATAATCAAGGAAATTCAAACTACGGAACTAGAACTGCTAAGAGAGAAGGTGTGACCAACAGTAACAGTGGCCAGCATCCTTCGGGAAACTGGGCAGGAACTCTTACCAGCAAGCAGGGGGTGAGAGGAAATTGAATAATCCTGCTATTTATTATGTAAATATTATGAATGAATTTAGTGAAGAAGATTGGGGGGAATCAGTTGGTGCAGGAGTACCCATGAATACAAATTTTAATAACAGGGCTTCTGCGATGGTGGAGGTTCAAATATTTGATCAAAAGTATAAGGCCTTGTGTGATACAGGCGCCGAGGTCAGCGTCTTGGCATTTGACGTTTGGAAAGGGATATCTTCCGTGATATCCAGGCCAAGGCTAGAATCTTCGCGTAACATAAAATTGGTGGATTATACAGGTTCTAAATCAAAGGTTGTAGAAGGTATTACGCAAATGAAGATTGATCTAGGGGGATATAACCTTTATGTGCAGTTTTTAGTTGTCAAGAAGTTAAATGTAGATTTGATTTTGGGTCTTGATGTAAAACTGTGTTGTAATAAAATGTTGTAAATAGTGTACAGAATATGAGTGTATGTCTATACTTAGGTAAAGAGAAAATTATTTATTTGTAATATGTGATGTGAAAGCTGTGTTGGGATAGAGTTAGAGGGAGCAATGGGTTTGGCCCATGTTGAGCGCCATTTATGACGGTTTGTAGTCATAATTTCCTTGGTGATGAAACGTGAGCCAGCTGCAGCAATATTCCGATGGTTGGAAAACTAACCTAACCTGTAAAGATTGCTTGTCCGTGCTGTGATTGCATACGTAACTCGGAGAAATTCCCGAGAGAGGGCAGCTGCTTACGGGGATAAATTGAGCTGGAAGCCAAAGTTACAAATTTAATCGCTAGAGATCGCTCTTTGTGTTAATTTAAAAAAGGAACAAATACAAGTTGAATTAGTATTAAACATTATTAAACTTTGTGTAGAAATTTCAGTTTATTCATTAGAAACGTAACTATCATCAAATATTTATTATTAAATTCGCGTGAATATTTTTTAATCTAATAGTCGCTCGATGAGGGACATTCTGACTAATCAGTTAAAAACAGTAGTGTTCGGAAACTGGGAGGCGGAAGTGAAAAAAAAAAGGAAAGGGGACATCAAATATCTAATATTCTAATAATAAGGTTTTAAAGATTGGATATAAGTATTTGTTAATTATGCCTTAACACACACGCACGCACTCCTGTCGTGGTTAGAAACCTGTGGATGTTAAAGTGATTTAAGTGTGAACGTGTGATAGTGTTTGGTCATCAGGTGTTCGGAAACTGCGTCAGGCGAGGAGGAATGAATGAACACACTCATAAAAATGGAGGTAAAAGTGGTTGGTCGACAAGAAAACGACGCAACAGAATTGTTTGGTTTGGCACGGTAATGATCAAAAAAGGAGATCGAAAAAGTACTCGTGACCATCAAAATGGGAATCCAGAGGGATTGTGGTGTTTTAAACAGTGAGTAACGACTGCAAGGACTGTGAAAGGTGACAGAGGAGAGCCCGCCCACGAGGTAAGGCCTTTGTTTTTTCCAAGTGCAACGACGATCGAAAAGAGGAATCGACGTCGGGTGAAATTACTTTCAAGTTGGTCGCGACGAAAGAATATAAAATAAACGCCACGTACAATTACTAATTATAGTACTAACTGTCAATCGTGTCATTCACGATACTGGTACGCATTATTAAGTTCAAATCCAGACGTGCATGTGGCTCAACGGAAGCCGCCATATTGACCAGAGAAAGGATATCCTTTGTTGAGGAAATTCACTTCAAGTAGATTGAAAATAAACTACGTATAAAATGTTCCGCAGTGAGTAACTGAAGAATCGGAACAGAAATCAGCATTATTTTGTTCGTACGTTAAAGTGACGTCACGCATGCATTTCTTCGCGTTGTTCGAGCACGAGCAATTGGTACCAAAGCTGTTGGGTTAGGGTAATGTCTAGCGCACGGACAGTTCAGATATAAATAACTATTAAAAGGAACAATTGACTTTGGATATATATATTGTAACCCACTTTCACGTGATATGAGGTCATTTGGTAATTTTCAGTTAGTGTGTGTATTGTGTAGTTAAGCTAGGTGCACCAGCTGGTTGATCAGAACATAAAAAATATGTTTGACATTTAAATACAACTTCAGTCTATTTATGAAAAAGAGGTACCTCAGGTGTTCTTTCTTTTGATGTCATTAGTACGTTAAAATTAACGTCATAGTTGTCAAGTCGAGAATTAATTACACGAAAATTGTTTATTCGTTATCAAAAGTCTGTCACTTAAAATAATTGCAACATTTGGTGTAACTCGCATTCGTCACTAATGTGAATAAAGTATTGAACGTTCCTGTGAGTTAGATTTCACCCAGATACACATGAATGATGTCTAGTTGGTAAGTAGTGAATGTTTACTAACTATGAAACCTTTTTCAGGTGAGAGAGATGTCAGAATGTTTGTCTGGCATTAGGGACATGTATACTGCGTGATGTGGATCTTGTTATAATTCGTAAACCAAAGGTGTGTTGGTGAATTGACATATTCATGTCTTGCCACAAATTGATTTCTCAGATATGTCAAGCATAACACAGGGAAAGGGCGCGAGTGCCACGTAAAGGATTTTTAGTAACTACTTAGTGTTACTGCTTAATACAGGATGTTTTCCTTCGGATTGGCTAATTTCTGAATTTCTTATTTTTCATTTTAAATCAGAGTCAATTTGAAACCTGGTTGTACTATTTCTTTCTAGCAAGGATTGACTTATAGAGACCAAACAATTGTCGCCGGCGTGACCGTACGGTAACTCTATGATGTGAGTGGGAATTGATAGTGAGAAAGTTAAGTGGATCGAATCTTGGATGTGGTAGATGTGGATGTGATAGGTAACCTCACGGAATAGATAGGCTTAGGCAACCCCGCTCAAGCGGACCGTATTAAGGGGAGGGGGGCAGTTGCCCCCACTTTTGCCACTTTCGTCCCTCTACTTTTCTAAACCTTATGGACTAATGGAAAGTAAACTGCCCTTGCCTTCCAGTTTTTGCAATTTGCTCCCCTAGTTTTCGAACCCAATTGCCGCCACTGTTTGTTGCCATGCTCAGTTTTACACACTTCTGCATCGGTAACCTCTTCATTCTAATCATTCTTTTCGATGGTACATATTCCGGATCTTCTTGGGAATCATATGCACTATCTGACTCGATCTCATCATCGCAGTGGCCTAAATACTAGGAAAGATTCTGAGACACGTTGTCAAGAATGACCAAAATGTCACTTACCATGTTTTACTAAGGAGCTATTCATTTAATCTGTGTGTAGTTATACAATTTAAACGATAAGGAAGTGCTTATCTGGCTCCTGTATTTTACACTCAATTTTTCGATCCAACGCATTTCTAAATTTGGTTAGGTGAATTTTATTTCTATTATCGACTGTAAATATTTAATTGGTTTTTCATATTTTTTGTAATTTGATATTAAAAATGCCAATTTCTACAAGGGTGTACTTGTATTTTTTATCTCTTCTCGGGAGTCCTATCCTAAGGTATGTAACATTTCAATTGCATTTTAACACGTTTGCTGCCACCTAAAAAAAATGCATAGGCACTTTTGTCAGGGGCCGGTTAATGCTGTTATTTTGCTAAATAAATGTAACATTGACGAAATCATAAATCTTCCTTATTAGTATGCTCGCACTACGTTAACTGAAGTGCCATTGTCTTGAAGATTATTCAGTTATTTAGGATTTGTCAATGTGTCGTCTCAACAATTGGCGAACAAGTTATTGTCACAAAGTGTCGTATCCTAAGTTGCCCTCTTTCCAGGGCCTCCCCGATGGTGCAGTGGTAGCGTCGTCGCCTTGTAATCAAAGGGGTTCGGGGTTCGATACCCGGTGGAGGCACATAGTGGTTCGGATCCCACTTTAAACTGTAGGACCAGTCCCGATTAGCCTTACTGTGCATAAAGTGGACTTAAAACACCAAATCAACGAACCAATCAAGCCTTCTTTCCAGCACAAACTGAGATACGCCTGGCTCCATAAGACACACATTCAAAGTTTGTCCTAACTTCATTCCATTCATTCCATTCACTCAAGCCTTTATGTCCTTCATGTTCCTTACGCTATGTGTACTGAAGCAACAAACTTCAGTCCTTTCTACTCTCACCACATCCAGAGAATAAAAATGCGTAAGAGCAATGAGTGGGCTGAGACGTTGCATCTCGCTCTTTTATACTCGGAGGTGCATGACCCCGGAGTTGAGGCAATGCTCCTGCCAAGTTGGATCACACGTATATTATGCTGAGCAAGGGTCCTGCATTCGTCTCTCTTACCTTACCGTTTACACTACTGAAGACTTCAAATATGTTGTCAAGTTCAAATGTATTTAATGCCAGAACAAAATCAATATCACTGATAAACGTAGGCCATTGCTAGTATACAGGAATCGCGATTGCTATTCAAAAGGGAAACAACGGAAATTCCTATCTTAAGATTGACGTCCCATATATAACGTCATACGAAGAAACCTGACTTTGTGAATTTCGACCTGACTTCACATGGGGACTACTGTGCTTTTGATACTAAGAATCTTACTTTATTTATTTTATTATTTATTTACCACAGAATTCCAAATACAGCTTTGGACATTTTACATTGGAATGTAATAACAATGAAAGTAACAATAAGGAATGATAACATAAACTAAAATACATATATGTGATAAAGTGAATTACACGTTGTTACACAATAGTTTTTTAAAACTTGCCATGTTTTCAAAAATGTCAATGCATGTAACCATCATGTGGAGCCATGGGGGATGTAAGAGGAATATCCTTAGAAAGTGTACCAACTGTATGTCTTTTCTGTGCTGGATAATTTCAAAACAATATAAGCTGCAAATATAATAAAAAATCATTACTATGTTGAAGAAATCTTCCACTCCCTTTGGGGATCAGCCAAAGAGTCCTGAATATTTTTAGTAAAGGGTTTGCCACTAAATGTAAGAACAAGATTGGTCTTCAAAATTAACAAATATAAAGAAGCTGATAGAGTAAGAAGTCATGGTTGGGACACTTAGAACAAAAAACTTTGTTTCTTAGCAGCGTCAGGTATAAAAACATGAATTTGAGTGTAACAAAAAATTGAGAAATGAGTTGCCTAATATCTGGTGAAGAAAAGCAAATATTTTATGTTATGAAACCTGTGATATTCAGCTGAAAAGAGAATTCATTGTAAGATTTTTTTTTCTGTACAAGACACAACATTGAACACAATCAATGAAGTTATTCGTCGTTAGAAAACGATCAATATTTTCTCCCTTCCTGCGTTCTAACGAAAAGTTGTCCAATGCAATACTCTTTTCTCTAAATACTTCCAACATATCAGGAAGATTGTAGGAACTATACTTTAAAACATGAAGGAATCTAGCATCATGGAAATAGAAATGGGAAAGGTGGTGCTTACAAAATCCATCAGTATTCGAATAACATTGGAATGCAAATTGGACGGTGATTAAAATATATGACACTTATCTCCAAGAGATCCTCAGGTCACAGGGCACAAATTTCACAACACGGCTCTTTGAAAGTCCACTTCATGCTCACAGAGGATAATTGGGACTGGGCTTGCAGTTTAAAGTGAGATACGAACCACTGTGCAATATGCCTTCACCGGGATAGTTCCACAAAGCACGGCAAACAATTTAACAGTGTAATTTGACTTTATATCAGTCCATAAAATACTGTGCACTCTCTGCGGAACCTATAATGATTAAAAAATAATAATCTGATTATATGCTAAAATACCATACAGATCGTCAGAGTGCACTGATAAAAGAAGACATGAGAATTATTTCCTGTCAAGTACCAATGTGAGATGCACCCCGTTACCATTTGATTTTAGGTAGGGTGGGCCCTAGAGACGCTTTATACGGGGACAAAGCCGGAATAATTCGACCTTAGATCACTCACCCCGGGTTTCGCACATGGCAGTGAGGCTAGAATTTCACGAGAAATGCAGTGGTGAAGGTTTCCTTAACCTATCTTTAATCAGGAAAAAGTTACGACTGCATGATTGTAACAAATGTATCATTTTCCTGGTGTGAGGAAACAGTGTCAAATACTCGTACATCATCACCTCATTCCCATTACACACACACACACACACACACACACATACAGAGAGAGAAAGAGAGAGACGCACAGACTAAAACAGTTTTATGTCTGCCATTTGTGAAGTTACAAAAGTTCAGTTACAAGATGTCGTCCATGTTATCTCTGGGTGAGTTCAACTGAAATCAGCAATGAATAAATGATATTGGACCTCCGATCAGGTACACATACACATTTGTAGTTTGAAATATGTGTAAAAAAAACTCTACATACAGTTATCTCTCTGCTTTCACTTTACCTACTACGTCACTGCTGTTCATTTTTACAGTTTATTATCAAATAAATAATAAAACTCTTCCTAGAGTTCTCACATTTTTAAAACATGTATGAATTCTTTGGTGTCAGTTTGACAGCGAGCCTAGAATGCATGTACGTAGATACTCTATTGGGGAGAGAGAGAGAGCACAGAAATGTTCGCTGCAGAGTATTGTGCAAATGCAAGGGAGAGGAGTCTTTGCTGCTACGTCATTGAGATGAATGCTCGGCAACATGCGCAGTAGTCTCTTTTAGCATGCGCAGATGGATGAAAATCGTCAAGTGGGAGGAGCTCCTTTTCAATGTCAGACCTTAGGCTCGCATCCAATGTGCACATAAGGCATGGCCAGAAATGGTTCCACACTGAACCATTGGAATTAAACTGAGGAACAGCAGGTGTGAAGCATTCGAAACTGCCTTCATCCATGATCATCATCGTCTTAGATTCCTGTGCGAAACAGCTTATTGTGCATGTGATGAAGATGTCTGTTTAACCGCAACATCGCTGTCTTTTCACTCATCTGGCTTGCCTGCAAGAAACCCTTCCCACTTGTTGTTCATGTTAGTCAGATGGTGGATCCAGTAGTATGCGTTAAAGACCAAGAAAGCCAGGGGAAACATCAAGAGTGAAATTGCATCCAGACATCCGTTTCTCTGTAGCACATTGCCAACACCACGACACAATCTTACACACACGTTGACACATTTCCATCTCCTGTTGGACAATTTCTGAAAGAAAATGAAGATAGGAAACAATTAGGACCTCTACCATTATTAGAACAGGTAGCTCTTAAGCAAGACTGGAACAAACGAGACTTATATTGTTGTGACAAATGCCACAATTAGTTAGTTTAATCTGAACAATACTTTGGTACATACAATTGCTTTGAATTAATTGAATTGTACACTGTCAAATGATAAATCAGTGATATGCATGAAAAATACAATAAAAACATTCTCTTTTAATTAGCAAGTATAATCCTGCTTACGGTTTTCAAAATGCATATATAATAATGGCAGTAAGAAAAATATTAAACTATATATTTTATGAAATTGAGATTTTATCGTATCTTAAAATGTAAGATCCTGAACTCTAACACGTCAAATAACAATACAATACAGTATAAGAAACATTGTGGTTATGTTATTTAGGTCTTAATTTCATTAAAAAAAAACAACTTGAAAGCGGCACAATAAGCAAACAGATCGTTAATTCATTACTTCAGATAAGTAGCAGAATAAATTCACAGATGAGAGACATGACAGTTTTTGATCAGGAACAAAGAGGTATTGTAGATTTTCTATATTCGGGAATAAACGAAGTCTCGAACTTCAATATTTCCCAGGCTGGAAAATAGAAGACTTTCGGTATTTCCCAACAACTCGGAATTTACGACCGTTTCGAAATCTATCAATGTGGCAACAAAATTTAAGACCACAATGAAAGTATGATATCTTATATTCTTGCCAAAGCTCCTTTGTTCGAATTTTGTGCGTTTGTCCGAAGCATCTGTTTCACCTTTCACCATTTCGGTTTGAATTATCCTTGGAGGCAGAACAACTTTAAAATAATTATAAACAGTATTCAGTGTTACATTTTACCCTCTAGAGAAAGAAGCATAAAATGGGAACCCTTAAGTTCCACTAAACACCACACACCCATAAGATTTACAACAAAGTGAATATTTCCATAGCTGAAATATTCTCTAATTTGTTCCCAACAGTTATAAGCAAGGTCGATAAAAATCATAATTTGTATATTAAAAAAACATTTATTTTATTTAAATCGGATTTTTTTTTAAAAAATCGATTTAAAAAGAAGCTTAAATTGCTTGTATGGTTTTTGGCACCATGCATATCGATATGATTTCTATAGAAAGGCTTTTTCTAGTAAACGGGCCTGTAAAATATTTGAACAGTTTGATTAAAGCAAATAAAACATTGTTTGTAAATGTACATATCTCTCTTTCTGATACTGTATATACGAACCTAGTCTGGAAATGTTTGTTGAGTATTAATGAAACTATAACCATTTCAGTAATTTTGCTTTCAGTGAAAATAAAAAAATTCTGGATGGTCTCTATAGCTGTAACTTAAAATATTTTTACAGTCTTTGTAGCTGATTTTTTGCAATTTTTGCAACTATCAGCTGCCATGTTTATTTACAGTTTAATGATAATGACATTATTCACGTTTAACATGATTAGTATTTTGTATATTTTTCTACACAAAATGTTTGCCATTTTTGCCCATAAGAATTATTGAATTTTAAATCGAGAGAAATGTGTGTTTACAGTTTACATATTACATTGCCTTTCGTATGAGCTTCACACCATTAGTATGTATATTTTGTGTCCTTCCTTTTTCTTTCTTAAAACCTAATAGGAACCATTAAATTATTACAAGATTAATTTACTTTCATGAAAATTTATTATGATATCTACAAAATCCTTATGTACATTATACTATAAATTATTTATTTAAAGTGATGTAAAATAGAATAAAATCAACCTCATTTAAATCAATCTCCCTTGGTTATAAGACTAGATAAGTCGATAAACCTAGTAGGTGAAAAATTTAATTTTCAGGAGGAGGAGGAACATACCATAGGCTTAATCACCAGAGGCAAGACCAAGACTTTCTTCTTCATCATCTTGCACCTCATTCCCAGGAGGATGAAGGCATACTCCAGGAGGGCTGCCACCACGAAAGACATGCACACCATTAACCACATCTCAACTGGCTTCACGTTAAAGGATGGCGACAGTTTCTGCCTGTTGGAGTAAAGAGGAAACATACAATGCTGTTTGTTGTACAGTGTCTCTCAAAAGTTTTAGGACAACAACATTTTAAACTAGGCAACCCAATTTACACAAGGCGTTGGTGGGTTGCATGTAGAGTTAGGCTCAATTTCAGGGTTACCACATGCACATTAGGTATTTATAAAATACGCGAAAGAAAGATATCCAAATATTATTGCATAAAACTAGAAAAAAATCAGTATTACATTTGTTGCAATACTCTCAGAAAGAAACAACGTCGATTTTCTAGTATTTCTTTGTTGGTGAGTCTACACAAAGGAAAAGTAGAGAGAGGAAACGAAAGGGATAACGTTTACAATATTGAGGCGACAGAATAATTAAGAAAGTAGTGTATTGGTTAGAGTTCTTGAGAGCATTGTAAGCGGTCCTAGGTTCGATCCTCCATACGAGGTGTTCTTTCCTTTTCTATTAAACAAGAGCATGGCAACATTGTTTGTAATAATAGTGTATAGTGGCTAGATTGTTCTAAAACTGTAATTTACTAAAAAAATAATAAACAAATAAATGAATTGACACACGATCAAAGGGTTATTTTCACGTATCAGATCTTGACTTATGATACTCTAACGATAATTGTGTTCTGCTTCAAAGACATTGACAAATATTAATGAAATAACCATTTATATTTGTGGCAATTCAGGACACACTAATATTACCCCTTTTTCCACTCGAGTTCAATGCAAAGATACCTTCACAAACATCGACTGAAAAGCTACCATCATGTGCAATTCTCCATTAAATGTTTTCGCCGAGTCGTATTGCCTTCGTCTTCTTTGTTACAAACAAGTATTCTTTGCACATGACATGTAGGAGGGGGGTTGCATCTGCATTTCACGTTGGTCAGCTCCTTCTAGCTGTATTCAGGAGCGAAAGCTTGTGGGGTAGTGGTTACCGTTAAGGATTGATAATTTGTTGGTCGTAGGTTCAAACCCCTCCGGCGGCAGAAACTTTTCGTACGTTTTAGACATATCCCATTGCGTTCATTGTCCACGCTGTATGAAACGGAATGATTCAGTTTGGAATTAACGATGGGGGGAGGGGAAATGTTAAATAACAAAATCTCAATTTCAACGAACCGAGAAGATGAGAAAAATTGGACAATTCTTATAAATATGAAAATTACATTCATGTTTTTAGTGGTATAATCGCAGGTAAAATCAAAGATCTTAAGTGGAAAATTTTATCTTCCTCTGAACTCGGCCAAAAGGAATTTCGCACCGATCTAATACATTCTCCAATACATTATAAAATGTTAATGAATGTTTCATGTCGATAATTTTATCAATGCTTCAGTTCTTGACGCCGAGACGTATTTTCTGCAACTACCCCTTCTCTCCTCTCGTCTCCAGTCCCTTCTGTTCTTAACTTCTCCTTCTCCTTCTTCTCTCCCGTCCTTCTCCTCTATTTTTATCTCATACCGCCTTCCATACTTTTCTCGCCTCTTGTCTCCATCCCACTCTTCTCCACTCCTCTTATCTCCTCTCCTGTCTTATATTTCCGAATCCACGGCACTGTTCTCCTCACCTTTTCGTTTTTCTCTCTTTCTCTCTTTTACTCTACTCTCCACTCCCCTCTTCTCGTCTCCTCCTCTCCTCTCCAAACTCCTTTCCTCCTCTTCCATCACCTCGCTTTCCTTCCTCTCTTCTCTCCTCTTTGCTCCATTTGCCTCATCTCTCCTCGCATCTTTTTCCTTTCTCCTTATTACTTCTCCTATCCACTTCCTCCGTCCTCTATTTTCTTCCCTTCTCTACTTTGCCTCTTCTCCTATTGCTTTCCTTTTTCTCCTCTCCTTTGTTCCCTTTCGTTTCCTCTCTCCACTTTTCCTTTGTGTAGACTCACCAACAATGAAATACTAGAAAATCGACGTTGCTTCATTCTGAGAGTATTGCAACAAATGTAATACTGATTTTTTTCTAGTTTTAAGCAATAATATTTGGATATCTTTATTTCGCGTATTTTATAAATACCTAATGTGCATGTGGCAACCCTGAAATTGAGCCTAACTCTACATGCAACTCACCAACGCCTTGTGTAAATTGGGTTGCCTAGTTTAAAATATCGTTGTCCTAAAATTTTTGAGAGGCACTGTACCAACAAACTAGGGAAGATGTCCCTCATATCTTTGTGAATTCTTATTGATCTCGTGTGGCACATGATGTGGACATCGCCAATATTAATTGTGCTTTTTTTTCGTTAACAGCCAATTTGAGTCATGACATTTTTTGATGTGCCAGAACACGTTGTAGCTCTATAAATGCAACCAGGACGCGAAATTTTTTGTAATGGCCGTTTCCCTAAATTGAGATGGCCAATTTTCCCGAACAACGGGTTACTTTCCGTGTGTGCAAATACAAGGTTGAAGGAAATTTTTACAACTATGACAATTCCTTGGTTCGTACAATGTTAATGATGCAATGAAATTAATGTTTCATAAAGAAGACGGACGAGACAATGAAAAGTATGCCTCGTCGAACACCTATTTGCAAAATCTTTAACTTTAGAGAATTTTTAAATCTTCACATTAATAGTCTTAGAGATACCAACAAATCACCATAGATTCATTTTTTCCTTGTTACCAGACAGATATCTGTATTACTCCATCAGTCCACCAAAATAAATCGTATATCTCTCAAAGTTACTAATATACCGATAGAGTTAACATGTTTGTTGATAAGGACGGATGGACATGATAGATACAGCAGAAATGTCTTTCTTTCAGCTTATAGATTAGTATCTTGTAATTCATTATTGCATTGGTACGAGAAGTGATCCAAAATGTCAAGGTTTTGTCTAAAAGCATACACTTCTAGCTTTCTAATGAGGTATATTTGACTTTTTCCCTCCCATGCAGTACAATTTTACAAGCACGTAGAAGGCTCAACATTTTTGACTTGGATAGTAAGTAAGGATTTGAAAGTTTTAAAGCATATGAAGAGTTCAGTGAAAACGATTGTAAAGAACTGTGCTTGATGTTAGGATTTTAAAATGTTATGTTCTTTTCAATACGTTGCTCGTAAAAAATCAGAGGATTCATCTTCCGAATTTGGATCTCTTATCTAAAGCGCTTATATTTGAATTGAAGCTACAAGGACACTCGCTGAATGTGCACTGTGCATTACGGTTTTCACCGGCCGAATAGAAAGATCATTCAGCACCATGAAAAGGGTGACGACTGAATTAAGAAATAGGGTATGCTGTTAAAAAGTCTCGGCGCATAGGTTTACTGTAAATGTAAGTTATTTCATTAATATTATTTTATGAGTCTCATAATCTTATTCTCAAAATGATAGTTAAATTACACCTAATTTAACTTAATTTAATTTAATTACATATCAGCGGTAAATCTGATACCTATAACACTCACCCGTGAAGTTTGATATCCCCTTTCGGAGGAAGGAGGCTGGATTCAACACGGGTTAATATCAATTGTCCCCAAAAGGCGTCACGTCCTATCCACAGTGGATGAACGTTATGTAGTGATTCGATTCCTAGCATAACCTGTAAGTCCAGTCCCGATTAGCCTATCTGGACTTAAAGTGGACCTTTAACTTGAAAAAAAACTAATTTTCTCTCTTATTTGAAGTTGTAAGTAAAAAGAATATGGAAATTCAACAATGACATTAGGCTGAATTGAAAGCCCATGCATGCAAATAATCTTAACGTGTCCTACCTGAGCGAGCTGAACATGGTGACGAGCGTCAGCAGAGAAGTGACCATTAGAGCCACCCTCCCAGGAACCTTGTCGGGGTCGATGATGAAGCTGCACCAAGAGATGATGACCAGCAAACCACTCGGGAAAAACGTCATCAGGAGGTGAGCGGACAGGTTCCGGCGCAAGTATATGTTGAGGTACAGTGCTTCAGGGCTAAGAACTGAAATTTGTGAAAATATATAAATATATATATTGGAATATTTCAGTAAAAGCTGAATTTGGTGAAATTACGGCGGAACCACTGACATTAGGAAAAATCAGATATAACCTCTTTGTAGTCCATCGAATAAGAAACATGACCAAAAAATAGTCTGTTTATGATAATTAGTTTCGGGTATATACGAAGAAACCTCAGTTCGTAGGTCGGGAACTGAGGTTCCAAGAGGAGAGGAGCACCGAGGAGAGGGACCGGAGTTTAGGATTGCACTTCTCGTAGTGTTCCAACCAAAGACCAAAATTCAGCTTTTACGGAATTAATCCTGACTTTCGATACTTTCCCCATTTCATTGACTGGGTTGTAAGGTGTTTCATTGAATGAGGCATATACTACTGACAGATTATTTTTTATTCCTGTTACGAAAGACATCCCAAAATGAAACTTACACCAAATAGCGACCACATTTAACTGTGTAACCATACTTCATTCTCCACAAATTGATCATATACAGGGTGTCACAAAACATAAACGCTAGGGTGCTGGTAGATATCATAAAAACAAGTTACTTTTCCCTATAAAGTTTACCTCGAAAGCGCTTAACTTCTGCGCTATAAGCGCGTAAAATATATCCTGTACGTATGAAATGCAACACACCAAACACTTGCTCTCACATAACTACCAGGGGCGCGTGGCAGGGTTGCCACTAGCGTTCCTCGCTAAGAGAGACGACTTAAAAACAACAACTTGGGAGTCTTACCTGAGCGAAATCCTAAACGTTAATGATACTTGCGATGTTGTAAGAAGCATTGACAGTATTTATAAACTGACCAAGACAAATAATGGGCAGACTGAAATTCAAGATTACTCATTCTAAAATATCTCTATGATTGATTAATTGATTTGGTTTATTTTAATTCGCTTATCTGCCACCTTTGAATAATCGCAAAGATGAAGATGTTATGGTGAAATAACAAATGATACCAATGTCTAGACCAGGATTAAAACCCGAGACACCTGGCGCCGTAGCGAGCTGTGCTAACCACGTTACCAGGGAGTGTTTCGTGTATCATGCAATATCAACAATTGCAAGGGACACGTGAGGTAGGGGAAATCTACGAACGAACAAATGTAAATAATACGCAAATGTGCAATACGAGTGCCCTTTACAGTTCAGCGCTTGATATAAGTAAGCTTTCTTGCTTTGGTTTTTAATAAGCACTAGTTTTAATGCGTGAATTTGAAACGACGTTTTTCATTAAATTTAAAGTCGGGCCCCTTGGTGGAGTTGTTAGAACATCGAGCAACGATGTCAGGGGTCTTGGATTCGAACACCGGCTTGGGCATGGATGTTTGTGAGTATCCATTCATCAATTTTATCATATCATCACTCATCCCCATCTTCGCAAATTAGCCAAAAGTGGCACAAAAAGCGCGAAGTAAAATAAAGCAAATCAATCAATCATTAAATTAAAAGACCCTTGAAATTATTTCCTTATGAGAGGAACACGATTAGCAATAACGCTAGCACAGATAGGAATAATTTTCAAAATTGTAATAACATTACAGTCTGCGTGTTCGATACGCAGATACGTGTTCTACCAGCACCAAAGCGTTGTTGAAAGAGTTTTGTGACACCCTGAATATGTTAAACAAGCCCAAGGTGAAAGTTATGCCATAATTGGAAGCAAAGTTATAAATTGTTCTATTTGACCTTGTAAGCACGTAAATTCTACATACATTTGTTATAATGTTAGCAATTCGGCTGTATGAATACTGTGTATCACTGAGGGCTAAAGTTTTACACATGTAAGTTAATTCATGTCTTCTACCATCCTAACAAATTTCATGAAAATCTGAAATGATCGGGTTGTAAAGTTTATTTTTTTGTGATGATTTGGCATGGAATAACGCATATCCATGTACATAAAGTTTGTAATAATGAAGATTTATTAATAGAAGCAGTGAAAATGCCACTAATGTTGTTTTATAGTCTTTTAGAACATACTTTGAGCATTAATTCAAGAAAAAATACTAATATGACTGTAAGGCCTTTCAGTAATAATGCAATTTTTTTATTATTGACGTTGACTCAAAAAACATTATTTACAATACAAGATTTTCTTCTGACTCTCAGCGCAACAACTTTTTAATTGAAATATAGCTACATATATCTATTGACTTTAGAAGAAAAATCAAAGTGATATATCGATTTGACTTTGGGATATAACTTTTCTTTTAAGTACAGCAGGCCACCACAATGGCCTCAACAATGATCGATTCCTGAAGTATTTAAACTCCTCTTTCTCAGAAACCATGGGGTTTAATGAAGAAAATAAATTGATTGATTGATTGAATTGTTGTTTTAAGTCTACCTTATGCACAGAAAGTCTAATCGGGACTAGACATACAGTTTAAAGTAGGATCGGAACCACTATGTGCCTCCACCGGGTATCGAAACCGGTATCACTAGATAACAAGGCGACGACGCAACATTTACAAAAGAAAAAATCTGCATGTGTTCATACATTCGTAGTATTAACAAATACAACAAGTTTCATTAAAATCTGAATCTGTATGGTCATGGCCTGGGTGATTTGACGCAGAATCAGTAACTTTCAATAACATTAACTTGATTATTTACTTGTACAATCAATTGAAGTTGTCAAGTTGAACATTATAGCTTGCGTTCTGATAAACATCGTAACATTTTAACGAACGTTTGATTTTTTTAAAAAGTAAACTTAAGACTTTTTGAATATGGGTTTCTAAATAATTAAGTTAAATAGAATGCTGTTATGTTCTTCATTTGGCACTATCCCTCGTGTATTTTACAAACTACAGTGACTACAAACTACAAACTACAAACTACTACTACTACGGACGTTTGGGTTCATGTTTCACTCTTTGTCTTGAGATTGTTCAACATGTTTAAATGCGTGCTATGTCAAATACGTAATCAAATACACTAGAAGACAGGGAGGGACGGTTTTGACAAGGAAATTATTAGTTCTCTTACAATTTTAACAATGATCATAAACTCACCAATTTTTCCATGCGAGTATTTGATTCGAGAAACAAAATTTTCTTCTATGCAAAAATAAAAGCAACAGTAACTGCAAGAGTTCTTATTTCACAAAAGTATGTGTCCTCTCTAATTTCAAAAACTGTTGTTTAAATAGTGATGGGTATATCTGTTGATTCACCTAATACTTACAATTGCTTGAATAACCCTGTGTCGTTTCAAACCTGAATTGGAAACTTGGCAGATTCAGGTCTCGAGCCCACTCCTTCTTTGTTATCCACAGAGATTTTTCGACTGGCCATGTCAAATTCACGAAGTCCTGCTCTGTAGGTTTAACAAGAGCATATTGTAAATCGCTTAGCAAAAGTTTTCAGACAACAACATTTTACACTAGAGAACTCAAACAAACAAACAAACATTTTATCAAAAATAATGTATTTATTTTTCAGCAGAAATGTTATATTATCTCATTTTACACACCACTGAATATTTGGCTAATCGTCTGTAATGGTTGCTTTGTATGTTGGTAATAATTACGTGAAGCTTGGGCACCAACATGTATTTGAATTAATTGAATATTGTATTACATACAAACGCATAAATTTACTTGTAACTTATCAGGATATAACTAGGTTTAATTTGAGATAATAATTATTATTCTTACTCTGAAATAAATACATATACAGGAACTAATTTTCGAGCAACTCGCTCAAGGAAATATATTTTTCTCCAAAACTCAGGACTAATCTCTCGACGTCATCAGTACTTTTAGCATAGCAGAATTTCGGAGGACCAGTTTCGTATCAGTTATCGGCAAAACTCATTGTCCATTGGATATCTACAAGTTGGTCTATCCATTTGTCCTCATGTTATTGGTTATCCGTGACACACTAAACATATGATAAAATAAAAGAATAACTAACTGTAAAATACGCAAGAAAAGTAACATACAACTGTAATGTAATGTTCAGGGCATTAGGACTACACATGCATTGTGGTATTGGTCGTCTGCTTAAAATCGAAGAATCTGAGGTTCACGTTGTTACATTATTGCTAAAATACGTACAACGTAACTTAAACAGCTTAATATTTACTCTGCAGAGAATATGTTGTCCTGCTCACAATTGCCACCATTACATGAGAATGGTGCGTGGATAAACAAACGAATGTTACACTCGTCAAAGACCTTGTTTAACCAACTCTAACAATAGCTTCTAATTTACTTTGAACAAGTACTACTTACATCCCTGTATTTTCAACAATTTTTGTTCCTTGCCGCATAATGCCTTGAGTTTTACAAACACGCAGTTGTGTGTAACTTATCTTAGATATTTTGAGTTCGTTGATTTTTTATTTTGTCGATTTTGTTTATTGTGTCAGAGAAAACAAGGACAAATGGATAGAACAACCTGCAGTTGTCAACAGGGCCGCGTAGGCGAAGAGGCTAAATGGCGCGTAGGCAAAGACACGAAATCAGATATAACCACTTCCTTTTAAATACGCTGTTATCTCACCGTTCTTATTTGTATCGTTGATTTAATTCTCGCTGGAGTACTGAACGCGTTAATCGCTTTGCTTAGTACACATAATGTGGCTCGTAGTAGCTATGGCATTTTTCTCACAATTCACGACAGGAAGTAACGTCGCATGTGCGATAAAATGTGTTGGGTTTGTCTCCGTACAGTCGACAAACCGGACTTTTTTGAACTCCTGTAGCGCCAAACCGACGTACCAACAACAAAAATTAAAAAAGTTATTTGTTTTGATGTCCTCTATACGTTTCTGAGATCCGTGGGCGCCATTTTAATGAGACCCTCTCTACATAATGAAACTTAATAAACATGCAACATTTATATAACAACATTTTACATAGAACGTACTTGACAATATTTTCCATTGACAGATCTGCACGTCCATAGGGTAAAAATCGAATTCCATCTCACAGATTAATTCCAGAGAACAAATGAAACAAGAAACAGGAATCATTCGAGCTTTCTCTTGACAGAACAAAATCAAAATAGAGTACAACAGACAAATTTGGAAAACTATTTTTCATAACTCTTTACAATTTAAACAGTTTGAGCATCATTTAATTAGGGTAACGAGTTGTAACGTAATTTTTGGTTTCCCCACAAACCTATACACATCGCTCATAATTAAAAAAAAATATGAAAAGTTGCAAATATGTACGTTTTTAAATGGTCGACAAATACGGAATACCAGCAGGTTTGCGTGATAGTTACTTTAGATATGATACGAATAATTTATCTTCATTCAAAAATACTTTATTAATAAAATAATACAATTGTGGAATATAATATTGTGGCCAAATATAGATGGATCATAAAACCACCACACTGATAAATTTACAAAAACTCACTAATTTATTTTTATAAACCAGACACTGAAGTGCAGAAAAAAATGGAAGAAATGGGTGTAACACCTACCTCGACCCGAAATTTTAATAGCGTAAAGAAAAATACATATTGACAAATCTTTAAAATTCACTGAAAGATGCCACTAGTTACAAAGGAATAGTAGTTTTGAAGGTTTCATTTACCTACCTTAGTGTGTATTGAACGCGAACATTCTCATTAGACAGAGGACTAACGGAAACCCTCCTAGCGTCACCTATACCATTGTGGGCATACTTCAGTTCTTTCATAGGTTCAAATGTAATCCTTGGCAACCACATTTTATCGATGATCTCAGGTGGGGCATATGCAATGCTGTAGCCCACAATGGGCAAACTGTAGCCCTGGGTGTGCAGGCGATTATCATGCCAGTATGCACTTACACTGCCGTCCAGTATTATCAGCTGAGAGACAGAAAATAAATGAAGTAACAAAGTATATAAACGTGCCTACAAAATATTTAATATATTGCCTTAAGTATCTTATTGAAGATGGTTAGAATTACTCAGAGCCCTATGGAGTACGTTCGAAGTAACGGATTGCGATTAAACCTGGTATAGTGGCATGTGCGTCCGCAGGATTTTTTTCAGGAAGGGACAAGCAAGGTATTTTTCCAAGGGGGCAAACTAGGGACATTTCCCCCCATAATATAGTTGTCCCCACAAAAATAAAAACATGGCTTCATTTTGAATTTATCATGTTCATGCAATGATTAATATATATTATTGTGGCTCAAATGAAATTATGTGTGTGAAATATATAATTGTTGCTTGAATGTAATTTTCTAGGAGAGAAGCGTGACTCCTTTACCCCCCTTCCAGTCGTATATGAATAGAGGATATGCAGACCAAGAGGAACTTACGCTGAAGAAAAATATTCACCAGCACGTGAAAATATGGCTCTGAAATAACAACTTAAAATCGGACATGCAAAACTATATTTAACTGATTTCCCTATAGCAGTGTTCAATAGCGTGCCATCAGCGTGAATGGCTCTTCGGGCAGTGTGATCAATGGTCGCACGCAGCGTTTCCTGGTAGCTATGTGTCGTGTTACCCTGGCTTTCAGCCCTAGGCGAGTCTGTACACTTCCTGATAAACACAATCTTTCAGGAATCCACACAACCAGAACTTACACGGGTTAAAGTCCGAAGAAGAGAGCTGCCAATCACCTGGAAATCTCTGGATACGCTCGCTGAGTACGTATTCGGTTGTCTAATGCACAGAAGGTTTTAGTGCCACATTTTAAACTATTGCCGAACATTTTCTTTTTCGTCGGCACTCGCCTCCTCATGGTCTGCATAGAAATTGGGATAATAGCGAAAAACGAAAAGTTTCACTTTTGAAAATGGAAACACTTTTTATTTTTTCGAAAATAACCATCACAAATTGTAAGATAATTATTTCTATATCCTGTTATATTCTGTTAATTACTTACCTATTGTTTCTTTCTTTAAGTTAATCACAATCAAATGAATAGATGACGAATCGATATATTGGATGCCACAAGAAAGCCCTGATAGATATATACTCACATTTTTCAGCACGTATTGCTTGCTAACCACATATGAACTGCTGATTATGTGAGGTAAATTGTATTAATATTTATTACAATTACATTTTACACCGCCACTTCTCTACAGAATCGTGAAAAAATGAATTCAGTATTGTGAAACAATATAGTATTCGTTGAGAAACTTTAATTATTGTCGAAATTTAGCATATAAGAAATAGGATAGTGCAGTTACCTGTTCGTCTTCCTTCACTATTGGATTTCTTTGTATCTGTAAGTTTACAACCACCTTCAAAGGACTGAATCCTAAAAGAGAAATATAAGTGAATACTTAAAGATGAAGATACAAATATGTAATAATTGATTGATTGATTGATTGTTTTAGGTCTACTTTATGCAAACTAAGGCTAATCGGGACTGGACCTACAGCTTAAAGTGGTATCCAAACCACTATGAGCCTCCACCGGGTATTGAACACGGGACCCCTTTATTACAAGGCTACCACTGCGGCATCGGGGAGGCCGCAAATATGTAATAGTGGAAAGCCAGCAGCCTTGTCGTACCCCTCTTCCAATTTCACTTCCCTGGCTCATTTATATTTAACACCTTTACTTTTACAGGTTGTTTAATATATAGATTTTAGATAAGCTTTCTTTCCTTGCAATCTACACCAATATACTTCAGGATCCATGAGTGTCTGGTCCAGTTCACTCTATCAAAGGCTTTCTCGAAGTAGACAAATCCTACAAACATTTCTCCCCCTACTGATGCTATTCAACAAGCTAATAAATCGTGTAAAATTTCTATTCAATCCAACAATGGAAAGGTAAAGCACGTGAAGTTTTAAGATTTTTAGTTTTTTTTCAAAGGTGTAATAAGTAAGTCAACGAAGTAAAAATGCGTCTAATGTCGAATAAAATTCCATAAAAGCTATTTTGGACAGTTATCATACAACTACTTGACGTTGGAGTTGGAAATTCCAAATCCCCCTGCTTCCCCTCGTCAGCACCCCACCCTTTAAACCTCAAGATTCGCAGACTCTTAATTCCTGGCCTACAAAACCGTAACTAATGTGGTAAGCAGATAGTCTTTTGTAATGGGCTACAAACTTAGTTCTGCCTGGCTATTCACTAACGACAGTGTCTTTGTCGTAATTTTAGAAAAATAATATTTAAAAAGATGAATTTCTACAATTTTTTTTAAAAAATTAACTTGTAAGTTTTGAATAAATTAAGCGAGAGGAAATTGCAAAGATGCATGTGACTTTCCTTACTTACGTTTCGCCAAGTTTCAATAACATTTTCCTTCTTCCATTCACTTCAAACTCTTTCATAATTTTCCTGCTTCAATTTAAGTATCCCCTGAATTACAATTGCTGTTTCACTATTGAGTCAAATTTTGGCGATTAATTAAGTAGTTAAATCATAAACATGCCGTAACCTTCATGAATATACCTTTGAAAGAAGTGACTTGATTTAAATTAACAGGGAAAACATGTGACAAAGCTAACCTAAGTCACGTGGTGAAGTCAATTATTGTAGCGTGTTAACACATTAATGAACCTAATATATAATAAATAATGCTCATTATAAATGAATTAGGTCAGGTTTGTCACATAATATTCTCCAGTTAGGTTAATCAAGTCTCTTGTATGAAAGCAGGTTCGATACTTCCAAGAAGAGACATGGCTGTGCCCTAACTACAATTCGCGAAAATTTGACTCAATAGCGAAAGATTAATATCAATTCAAGGATTATTACACTTGAGATTGGAAACTTTTTGACCACTTTCGAAGCGAAAGGCAAATTGTAAATGTTATTGAAACTAGGCTAATATGAGTAAAATAAACGCGCATGGAAAAGTAGCAGTTAAGGCTATCCTTTAACTACTAACATTTTCTTTATTTTTTTTTATTTTTTATATTTGACTCCCAAATGTTACATATTAAGCATTAAATGAGGTCCTAAGGTCACATCCCAGATGTCAAAAATATGCCTGAAAATTGAATTACAGTTTCAGATCTTGACAAACACGTACGCGCTCAAGAGACCGGACTGCCAGCAAGAAGTAGTACGTAAATATTTGTTTGCTGTGATTCTGACTTCAATTGCCACTTGTCTATGAAACATTTATGCATAAAAATAAAAATAATAATATATTATCACAATATACAATACAGGATGAGACAATAGTTTAGCACCAGCCTTTTACTTTCAAAACGGCTTGATGGAGGACGATAAAACTTCAGATATGGGTAAAGGGGTGCGGCATGCCAGACGGAACCAATATAAATCATAATGGCCATCTTGTAAGCTTCCATTTTGAAATTACTTCCATATCTTCAAATACAAAGGGAGTCGTGTGACACGTTTTCTCAGATGTAACAATATGCAAATATTTTCCCCTAACTTTTTTGGCCAGGACATTTTGAAAGACTTTTTCTTTTTCATGTAATAACAATATGATTTTTTATTATGTCACTGGACTATTAAATTTAAAATGTATTATTAGTTATTTTATGGATATTATTGCGTCCGAGACAAATGTGAGGACAACTACAAATAATATTAAATACGTGTATGGCACACGAGCGCGCATGCAGTTACACACATACGTACACGCACACATACTTACTTGTCGAGTTATTTGTGCGTATAACAGGTGGTATATTCTTGTTATAATCCTCGTCCAAAATTACAGTGTACAGAGATTCAACTTCTTTTTCGGTTAAATTTAAGTAAAAATAACCGAAGCACAGACGTACACTATAAGGAAGAAATATAAAACACATTAAATAAATGTAAGTGCGATTAACGTTCAGTTGTTCTCTAACACTTAGAGTTGCAACATGCTATAAACCATTGTAAAATTGTATTAACGTACTTATTAAAGATTGTTGATTATGGGTGAAAGTTTGTTCTTGAATGAAGTGTGTAAAAGTTAATAACAAAATAAAATAACTATGCATTTCAATGCATTGTCTGGATGAAAGATATGATGGAAGCCACTTGTGCAGTATATTGACTCATCTAGTGGATCGAAGATAAGTTTGACCAAGGATAAAATAATAACTTTGGAATAGAATTGGTGTATTTTTAACAGGTTATAATAGTTATTATTGTAAAAATCATTAGCATGCTAATAATAATCATTCTTGTTATTAAGTTTGCTATTCAACTTTTCACAAAACTTTTTGGCGAAACCAAAGACACTCGGTGATGATGTGTACGGTGGTTTAAAATGATTATCGGCACAAATGCTGCCAATGAGATGTAAAAAAAGGACCTTTCTGGTGAATTGCCAAGAGGTAATTTCACTTTTACAGGTCACTATTTATATTTTGTGCCTAACAATGAAAAAACAGGAATTTGGCATTGGAAACTGCTTTATTGTTTTTCGAAGTATGCTCCTTTATGGTCAATACACTTTTGCATTCGTTCGAACCATTTGTCAAAGCAGTTTTTCCAATCTTCTTGAGACACCTCCATAATATGGTTTTTGAACGCATTAACGGCGTCTTCCGCCGACGAAAATCGTTGTCCACGCAATTTATTCTTGACATTCGGGAACAAGAAGAAGTCATTGGGTGCCAAATCAGGACTGTACGTCTGATGACCCATCAATTCGATTTTTTGACTGTTCATAAAGTCGGTTGTTAGACGAGATTTGTGACAGCTGGCATTGTCTTGATGAAGAATGATCCGACGGCGTTTGTTTGTTTTCCGTATTTGACCGAAGACCTCTGGCAAACAAATTGTTGTGTACCATTCAGCGTTGACCGTTCTACGTTCCTCTAAAGGCACAGTTGTCACATGACCAGCATTCCAGAAAAAACAGGCGACCATTTGTTTCGATGTGCTTCGAGCGCGAACAACTTTTGTTCGATTGGGTTCATCTTGAAACACCCATACAGTCGACTGTTGTTTACGTTCCGGCTCATACGCATATATCCATGAATCGTCACTTGTTACAATCTTATATACGTCTTTTGAAGCACCACGATTGTATTTATTGAGCATTTGTTTGCACCAATTGACGCGAGCGTCTTTTTGAGTTTTTGTCAAATTGTGTGGGATCTAACGAGAACTTACCTTTCTCACAGCTAAATGATCATGTAATATTTTATATATGCTGGTGGAACTAATGCCTATGGTTGCCTCAATCTCACAGTATGTCACATGACGATCTTGCAGTATTAGGTTTTGCACAGCATCAATGTTTTCTTGAACAAGAACTGATTTTGGACGACCTTCGCGAATCTCGTCGGTGAGCGAATGGCGGCCACGATTAAATTCGTTATACCAGCGTTTCACAGTGGCAAAGGATGGGGCTTCATCGCCAAATATGGAAGTAAGTTGATCGATGCACTCTTGTCTTGATAATCCACGTCGAAAATCGTAAAAAAATCAACGCACGAAAATGTTCACGAGTTAATTCCATTTTATTGTTGTCGCACAATCTCCAAGGCAACATAAACAACACAAATGAAGCTATTGACAAACCATTTGAAGTACGTTATGGTCAATAATGCCAGACGATTCCGTGCAAACGTCAAATCGCGCCTAACTTCAAACAGTGTTGCCAAGGCTCAAAATATAAATAGTGGCCCTCGTATATGGGTCCACAGGCATCATAATCCTCTGTTGATGAGTTGTCGTTACGTATACTGAGTGGCCCTCACAAATATTGGAATATTGGAATCAAGGTTTCACTTTAGCTTTAGAGAGGAAACGAGAGAGCGCAGGTATCTTCTTGACACCTCCTACAGGTAACAATGGATGTGGAATACAAATGCATCAGCAGAAATTTGAGGACGAAAACACCCATGCCCAAGGCCTTGATTCGAACCCTGGATCCCCTGGCGTCGTAGCACCTGTACTAATCACTCCATCATGGAGTTTGGATTATTCAAGTGAATGATTCTTTTATCAAGCTTACATTTCAATATCTAAAATAGCCATTTAAATAATTTTTCATAAATTTAAGAAAATTTTGATTATATTTTTAGGATATTTTGAGTAAATTCTTGAGTTATCAACTTCCGAACCCTGGTTATGAATGATGAATACATAACAGATTTTTGCTTTCGTGCAATAAAGAATATAGCAACGGGTCCCGTGTTTGAATTCCAGTCTGGGGATAAGTGTTGTTTATGAGCGTCCATTCATCAATTTCATCATATCAGCACCCATCCTCATCGTCGCAATTAGACGAAAAATGCAGAAAATCGACGTGAAATAACAAAAATCAAATCAAAGAAAATATAAGCAATGCAGTATCAATACATCTCCAACATATGGACAAGTTAAAGTTACAGTGGTGTAAGTCACCTTCTTAAAAAGAAAAAAATGTCTGAATCACAGCACTTTGCTGATCAACTCAACAGCTGTTTCCTTTATCAATAGATCTTAAACTGTCATCTGTTGACAGTTGAATGAATCTCTGATTTACTTCACCTTTTCTGTTAACAGACTGACTTATATAGATCTGCTTTCTGTGTCTAAGTCTTTTTCTTTAAAAAAAGAAGTGACTTACACCACTGAAACTTTAACCCGTCCATATTATAGAGAAACGAATCGTTCTTAGATGCTCTAAAATAAATTGTTATGAATGTAAAATTACAAATTCTTTATTCGAAGAGGCTAATCTTTAGTGATATTTCTTCCATGGTTTATGTTTTTTGCTACTGTTGAGAGCAAAAAATCGGATGGTGCTAAGGTGTACAGAGCAGAAACCAGTTTATGGCAAGGACCATTTTCGCCTTCACGGTGGCCACTCGTGTTTTCGAGAATAATTGTCGAAGTAATCAAGGGTACAAGTAGATGTTTTCTCTTTTTCAACCTTACCACCCACCCACAAATATATTAACAATATAAATCGTTTATGTGATTCCAATGTACCCAAAAGTTCTAATTCAATTCAATTCCACGGTATAAACAGTGATATATTTTAATTATTTAAGGTGCGGAGTTAAGATTTGCGATTGCCCATGCTCAGACTCGATATCCATCTACAAATACAATTCACAAATTAAGGGATATACTAATCCATGAAAATTTGTTAATTGTATGATAAATTCAAACTCAAATTTACGTAATGAACTTCAAGATATATATATATATGTATGTATGTATGTGTGTATGTATGTATGTATATATATATATATATATATATATATATACACGTATATTATCTTGCAATAATATTCGGTCTGCCAGATAGATTGTTCTGAAAAGGACACTAACAAAGTAAATGGACTGAGAGAATTCTGTTTTATGTTCCACGCAGCTTTCCTTTTCTTTCTCTATAAAAGATAAAAGCTAAACTGTGAAAAACTTGCCTCAGGGCATTTATAAATATGTATAAATTAAATGACATTTGGATTAATAAAAGTTGCAATTGTTCAAGTGTACGATGAGAAATTCAAGCAAAATTCATACATAATTCCTGGATTTAATAATTCACGCATAATTCCCGAAATTCAAGGAATTTGCGGTGAGTAGCTACTCTGACCTAATAAGCTCCGAAAGCAATAGGTCTTTCACGCACGCGCACACAAACACACACACACACAGAGAGAGAGAGAGAGAGAGAGAGAAAGGGAGAGAGAGAGAGAGAAAACAAGGCTATATTGCAAATATACAAGATAAGAAAAAGTATACGAAGTTCTAATAAAGACCACATACCTTAACAAGAGTATTGCAAATATTGCTGCACCCATCATATCTGATTACTTCATTCTAGATTCCTGTGGGACAGGATACCAAGTGATACATTGCCTTTTGCTTTGCGTTCAATGGTAAAACCTTAAAAATAAATTAAAACATTGAAGACAAGTAGACAAGTCGAAATTTAGATTTTTCAAAATATTTCCATTTGTTATTTTTTTAAATTCACATGTGAATAATAATTCTGCACACTTATTTCTCTCTCAGTTATTTTAACTCTTTTAACATTATGGCTACACTAAATCTTGGGAGAGCTTCTTTAACTTAATCATGTTTATTTGTAAGCCTACCACGTGTATTTTTCTTACATGTGTGAAATTTGGTAGGGTGCATACAATAAGCCGTTACATAATGGGGAATATTTCTAAGAATAATGTAAATAATAAAAGTGACCTTCAGGTGTCAGTTTATACAAAAGCACGCGCGCACACACACCTGCTAGAGGCATCGGGTTTGAATCCTGAACTGTGCATCGGTGTTCTTTGTGAGTGTCCCTTTACTAATTTCATCATATCACCAATCATCCTTATTGTCGCGATTAGCCGAAAGTGTCTAAACCAAATTAAATTAGCCTCCCCGATGGCACAGTGGTAGCGTCGTCGCCTTGTAATCAAGGGGTCCTGGGTTCGATATCCGGTGGAGGCACATAGTGGTTCGGATTCCACTTTAAACCGTAGGTCCATTCCCGATTAGCCTTACTGTGCATAATGTGGACTTAATACGATAAATCAACCAAACAACCAAATTAAATTAAATCAATCAATTCGACACAGTTGTATGTATGATTATTTAAGTTACATCTGTGGTACATAGTTTTTAGTATGGAAGAGAACGTGCAATACGCAGAGACACAATAACTGATTGATTGATTTGATTTGCATTCTAGCATTTACTACCATCGTGCTATTCTTTTGAATGGAAGACAAGCTGCAGTGTTATGAAACCATTCTTATTATTATTATTATTATTATTATTGATAATAAGAAAACCTTCAAATAACTCGCAGAGAATTATTTCTTCGCCCAAATATGTTTCTCGATCATTCATGGTCCATTCTTATCTCTATTTCTCCCAAATTGTTACTGTATTTTACCCATTTTCTCTAGCAAAATGTATCTGATTTTGTTGGACCAATATATTATCGTTTGTTCTATCTTTATGTATGGATTGCCAGGAACATATGACAATTTTCGTCTTCTTGTACAAGAATGTAATGTGAGAATGACTACAAAACTAGTTTAGGCATAGATTTAACTACATATTATTGTTTTCTAAGAAATACTTAAAACATTATTGAATACATAAGGTGGGTTTTGGAATGGTCAATTATGGTGTACATGAGGCTTGAGCAACTAACTTACAGTTGTGGAGAGCAGCTACCGATCCGTGAGGTGAGAACATCACGCCTGCACACTGCTTGAACGCGACGGACGAAGTCTGCTGCCTCGCTCCTTTCGAACGCTCTTATAACGCTGCAGTACCGCTGCTCGCTCTGCAGTCTCACGTGCATACGAGAGCGCTCTTACACAAATACAACGGGTTATGAGGTCAGGTGGAGACAATTCGTTGGAATCACTATGGTCGACCTCATCACAAAGTGTCGTATCTCAATGTTTGCAATTTGTCAGCTGAGCCATTTAACGGTTTTTACACATTTTAAAACTATTACCACCGAAATAATATTTCACTTCTGAAACTAATATATCGAATGCAGCAATTACAGCCTTTAGTACTTTCATACCGTGAAACTGTAGTTAGCAAATCGTCGATTATAACATAGTGTAGTTTCCTGGCATTTAGACACGTAAATAATTTGTTGTGAATCACAGTCAACACATCTCACATTGGTAGTTGACAAGGAAACAATTCTCAAACCCTCCTTTTTATCAATTTCACTCTGACAACCTGTTAATTTTTTCATGTAGGTCAGATTTAGTTTTACTTTTCAATCATGAAAGGTTTATCAGAGAGTGCACGGTAATTTTTGGGTTGATGTAAAGTCAAATTCACACTGTGAACGAGATTAACCTCTCGTTGCACAAAGTGGACTTAAAACAAAACTCGTTTTGTGAAATTTGTGCCTTGTCTCTTGGGGATAACTGTCATACATTTTAATGATAGTTAAATCTGGATTCCAATGTTATTAGAAGACTGACTACTTCCAAAATGACATTCTACTCTTAGAAATCTCTTTCAATAAACAAGCCATTTTTTGTAATCTCATTTCTGTCTTGAAAGCTTTTGTAGGGGACACCTCTCTCTCTTCTCTATTTCCAAAACGATGCATTCATTCATGTTTCAAAGTGTAGTTTTAACAACTCTTCCTGATATTTTGAAAGTATTTAGGAAAGTAGTATTCCATACTACCAGTTTTTCATTAGTAGAGGAAGGGAGAAATATTCATAGTCTTCAAACAACGAACCACTTCGTTGATTATGTTTAATTTTGTGTTTTGAACAGAAACAAAAATAGCAATAAATTCTCCTTTCAACTTAAGATAAGAGTTTTCATAATATAAAATATTTGCTCTTGTTCACCAGATCTTAGTCGACACATTTTTCCAATTTTTTACAGTCAAGTTCATTACATCGTTATCTCAGAAGGTGCTGAGGAACAAACGTCTTCGTTCTAAGATTCCAACTTTGACTTCTTAGTCTATCAGCATTTTTATATTTGTTAATTTGAAGACCAATCTTGTTTGCAGGCCAATCTTGTTATGACTCTTAACTTAAAAATATTCAGGATTCGTTGGCTGATTCCCAAAGGGAGTGGTTGTTTTCTTAAACATCGTAATTGGTTTATGATTATTTTTTAACCTTATATTGATTGATTGATTGATTCGGTATTTAAGTCCACTTTATGCACAGTAAGGCTATTCGGGACTGGACCTACGGTTTAAAGTGGGATCCTAACCACTTGTGCCTCCACCGGGTATCGAATCCGGGACCCCTTATTTATAAAGCGACGACGCTACCACTGCGCCATCGGGGAGGCCATACACCTTATATTGTTTTGAAATTATCCCAGCACATTACATAAATACACTTGGTGCAGGCACAACTTCCTTCTTACATGAAGGACCTCACATGACATCTGCATAAAAGTATGATTTGTTAGTATCACAAGCACAGAAATCGATATATGAATTTAGGTCGAAATACTCAAAGGCGGGTTTCTTCGTTTTATGTTGTATCTGCCACAAAGGAACATCACTGCCAGATGAGGAATTCCCGTTGTTTCCAGTAAATAGCAATAATCACTATTCCTGTATACTACTTTTGTTCTGGCTTTCTGGGGTGCCCATAGGGAGGGGGGATTATGGCGCAGGCTGCGCCATCAAGATAAATGCGGGGGATTTTTTTCCCTTCAAATAATGTAAAATTCAACATTTTTTATATTTTCCAAAATACAGTATATGTAAAAAATTTGCACCTTAGATTCACCATATTTAATTTATTAGATTAATAAAAGAAAGTGTTTAAGGACATTATCGAAGGGAGGAGGAGATAAATATCCAACTCTTATATATAAGCCTTAATTGACACGTGGGTTCGAGGGGGATTCTGAATTAAATGTTGGGTGGAAGGACAGTATCCAACTACGTCTTAGATTTTGGCGGGTAATTTTGTTAGAGGGGGATTGAGAATTAAATATAGGGAGGTATCCAATTCTTGTATATTACAATAGTCTTAGATATTGCGGATATTCTGGAGTGGAGACTGAGAATTAGTTTTTGGAGGAGGCAATATCCACTCTTCAATATCAACAGTAAGTCTAAATTTGGCTTGGAAAATATGGTGGTAGGATTGAGTATTAAATTTTAAGGAGGAGATAGGAAGCTCTTGATAAAATGTTGAAACTTAGATTGTCAAGGGGTTTCTATAGTGAAGAGAGAGTTCGAACATTATATTTTAGAAATTTTGCACACGTTTTCGACCCTGAACGTGCCAAAAGAGAAGCTGGAAAATACTAAATATCTCGGGGTCCTAAGAAAGTATTGACGCCCCATGAAATTAATATTCTTGAAAGTCTGCAAAGAAATGGATGTCATTTTTTTTCTTGCTTCGCTCACAATGGTATATATCGAGAATCCGTATCTGGCGTTTTGCTGAGGTGAATGTGAAGTTTTCTACTATAGCTGAATTAAAAGACAAAAACGATATTCTCAATACTCATTAATAACATCACTTCTTCAAATATAATGCTTAGTATTGGTATACTGCTTACCTTTAAGCAGGTGCATAATTTGTAACAAAAAGCTAAGATAAAACTTACTTTCGGTGGACACGCTGTCGTAATTAAATACTTTGTAGGTATTGCGATATGGTTTGAGGGCGCGAATGATATGGTTTGGGGGGACGTATGACATGATTTTTTTTTCGGGAGATACGCTATTCGGCTTGGGGGGATTGTTAAGTGGATACAGCAATCTTGACACGTGCCGTTTTGCTTCTAAACTCAAATATCCATCTTGCTTCATTTTCTAGTAACAAATTACAATAACTAAGCAAGTATAGAAATGTGTGTTGTAAATAGACTGTAACCAATATATAATACATACGTACAATTGTTTACCACGTTAAGGCACATAGTGGTTCAGATCCCACTTTAAACTGTTGGCCCAGTCCCGATTAGCCTTACTGCGTATAAAGTGGCCTTAAAACACCAAATCAATCAATCAAAAAGTACTACCATTTTTAATGACTGTAAAGCCTTTTGGCGCTCCTTTTTCGGTTTTCGACAAAGTGAAAGCCTTTTACTTGCAACAATATGTCCAACAATTCTATCAGTATCAAAAAACATTTACTTCCCATCGAGAGAAATGGTATTTACAAACAAGGGACCAGGCGGGCGCATTTCAGTTTATGCTGGAAAATTTTCGTCACAAAGAGACGTAACTCAAGATACGAAAGTTTGTGACAATAACTTTTTCGCTATATGTTGAGATACGACACTTTGACAAATCCTAAAAAACTGAATATCTCGAAAACGGATCATAGTTCAGGGATGTCGACCTGCCAGATTGTGGGTACTACTACACGCAAGTGGAATATTTCATATTTCGCTTCTTTTTTTTTTGACACTTTGTGACGGGGTCGACGAAGTGCCGAAACTCCAGTTTCCATGGATTGATTTATGGATTTGCTTTATTTTACTTCGCTTTCTGTGCCACTTTTTGGCTAATTTGCGAAGATGGGGATGATTGATGATATGATGAAACTGATGAATGGACACTCACAAACATCCATGCCCAGGTCAGGATTCGAACCAGAGACCCCTGGTGTCACATTCCATGGAAATTGAGTTACATGTAGGCTATAACTTAGAATTGTGAAGTATCAACATTTCAGTGCTATACCCTGTTCCAGCTAACTCTGGATCAAGGCCACGCATAGCGTCAGAGAATGGGAGGAAATCGAGTGCGCAGAAGGAAGTAGCACACGCCGCTATGAAGGCTAGTAACTGCAGTCGCTTTTTCCCCTCCACGCAGTCCTGATCTCTCTCAAGTGTTCATTGGTGGAGCAGTCTCGCGTCACTACTTGTGCAGAGACTTGTTTTCGTTCGCCTGCTACAGTGATAGATGGGACAGAGTATGGAAGTAAGTATCTCCTAAGTTTCAAATGATTGCTCATAGAGGCACCACTGTGTTTGTGCTCCTACAGCTAGACATATCACTAAAGTATCTAAATGTGCGTTATTCTCAAAACTGTCTTGTTACATCACGTATGGACTGAATACCTCACATGATTAAATTGATGAACGAACACCGTAGGAATTCGAATCCAGGTCCTCTGGCGTCGTAGCGAGCTGCGCTAACCGCTCTGCCACGGAGGTCTGCCAAGGATATTTGAGTATATTGAATACCTTCTATTAATTAACACCCTGTTCAAGAGTGTAATGTGCATTGCAACCTTCTGCTGGCATTAAAGCCCCATGGAGAAAGAACCTTCTTCCACATTTGTGCAAGGCCATTGCTCACCGTTCTCGTGAACACAGCTCCAACAAGTCTTTCCTGCATTTCTCGAACTTTAAACTCGGCGACGGAGTCGACTTGTGCATTGTAAACGTTCTAATTTCATTATTACTAATTTTAAGGCAGTGTCAGTAATGTAGAAGTGGTGAAATTAAGTCACATCAGAAATAGACGGAACGGAAGCTCCGCAAATAGAATGTAGAAAGAGACAGCGTCGAGGAAAAGCATTGATCGACAAGGAGGTCAAGCCATATGAATAAACAACAAACATTATTGTGGTAATTTTATGTAATGTAAATATCAGAAATGTTGGGACAGCGTTGGAGTGAAACAAATAACCACTGTTGCCAACTCATTTCACTTCTCACGTACAGTGTGTCAAGGAGTTGGAATTTGTACTGATGAAAATTAATTCTCTTAGCTGGTTTATCAGTTTACTTTTTGTAAAAAGAAATGATGACGTTCCTTATTTTTTGTTACATTATATTATAATTTAGGCCTCTTGCATACACAGAAAAATCTAATTTTGATTTCCATTAGAGTTGGTAACTGTGCGTCTCTTGTGATAGTAGAAAGCTTCGGTAACAGTTTCATAGATCGGAGACACATTTCTTCAATTTTACACAAGAAACTACTTACGGAAATGAGTTTCTCCAAGGTTTACAACGTTCATCGAGGTATTTTCTTCCTAAAAGTTCACCGTGGAATGCAGCAAAACAATAAATAATCAGTTTTGATGTAATAATATTGACTTTTGTGAAGATCGAGAACATTATGCCGTCGTTTCCATTATGTACCTGCATATGGATCTCGCTATTGGAATCAGGGTTTCCAAACGCACGCTTTTTTTCGTGAAACGTGCACTTTTTATTTTTTTTTCGAGAAAATGGGATGTCATGGATGTGACTTTAGGTTATTATCGGGCGTAGAAGATCCCTTAAATTATTGTATAAGGAATTCAACAAACAAAATCCCAAGGCGAGGAAAAATTTCCTGGAGGAGAAAATCGAGAAAAACCGATGTTGTCCGGATATGCGTGATTGAAAGTACTGAGGACATTTGTCGATGATGAAGCACATATATAGGGGTGAAATGAGTGCTAATGGAACCTAACCTCACAGACCTAACCTAACCTCGTAGGCATACCTCGTTCCCGTGAATGATTACTGACAGAAAGTGTAAAAAAAAAACTTACTTACCCTACGGATGCCGGAGCGCCGGCTGCGGGCAAGAATAATGTGTCATGGAATAAATACGTGAAAGATGCTGTGAAGGTAAGTTAATCTCTTAATTTTTACTAACGCAACCTAAAAACACCAAACCTACCTTAACCTGGCTAACTTTGCATGTTTCGTGACTTGAAAGTATAATTTCAAAAACCCAATAATTCGTAGAACATAGAAATCTTCAGGCACAATAGACTTGGAAACACTGATATTCGAAAACAAAAGAAGCGTTATCATTCGCAAAGCTAGCGATATCGCACCGTGACGTGCTTTCCGTAGGATTCAGGAAAGTGGCTTATTTTAGCAGAAAATGTGTTTGTTCTCGTGAAAAAGCATACTGGCACCTTCAACTATGTTCCACAATACATAATTGGTAAGTACTAACCGTAGAGAAACACAAAATATCCGATTTAAGTGTGTCTCCGATCCATGAAACTGTTACCGAAAGCTTCTAATAGAGAGGGGTGAGTGGAAGTAGATTTGCTGATATATCAAGTTTATCTGTACATCATACATCAGAGTAAGCAATTTCTACGCATTATTTGCCCGACCCTGTGGCCGAGTGGTTAGCACATCGCGCTGCGACGCCAAGGGTCCCGGGTTCGAATCCCGGTCGGGCTTGGTTGTTTGTGAATGTCCATTCATCAATTTCATCATTTCATCACTCATCCCCATCTTCGCAAATTAGCCAAGAGGCACAAAACGCGTAGTAAAATAAAACTAAATCAAATCAAATCAAATCTACGCATTATCATCATTATTTTGCACTAACGTATGCGCCACTCCAGGACTACATAGCAGAATTGTTATTATTATATAAGAAAACTGGGCTCCCCTGTGCTTCGGACCACGCCATGAAGGCATATAAGGGATGTGGAGTTAGCCCCGCCCTTTCTTGATCACGGCCGAAGGTAGTGGTGATGTGATCAGCACCATGCCCCTGGCCGCCTTTACCCCGAAGAGCAGACCTTAATTCCGAACAGCAAACAATTAGCTACGTTTAACTGTATTTCTAAAGACCATATGGGTAGCAATACTTACAAAAAGGAACGAAGTTTAGAATCTTTTCCTTCTAGGCTTCCTCAGTCAGAGATCCTCATTAAATACACTAAAATAATCAAATATAGTGCAAATAATTTCGTAACATTATGACTATTTTGCATTAGAAGCTTCAGAACGAGTTATGCATATCAAATCTTCCCATTACTTAAAGCGTTTCTCAGCGAGTCCTTGCCGTCATCTGGACCCTACCTAATAGCTTTCCCTCTTGTTCACGCTTTCTACCACTGGTAGGCAGGATAGCTAGACATCTTGGTCTGTAGATTTTGCGAAAACAATATGATTTTAACAGTTTCAATAGTACGAGTAACATTGTAACCAAGGAGTCCTGGGTTCGGTACCCGGTGAGGGTACATAGTGATTCGTATCCCACTTAAAAACTGTAGGTTCAGTCCCGATTAGCTTATTTGTATACAAAGTGGACTTAAAACAAAACCTCAAAAAGCAAAATCCGACTTGGATTCCTACAAGAGACGCCAGTTCAATAAAGGCGATTCTATTATATTTTCTTCTAGAATAGAACCTTATTGCGAGAGGGTTGCTTATAGTACACAAGACTGTAAGACAGAAGGTCGAAATATTAAATATAAATGCAAAAATGTATTTTTTGTGGTTGGTTATTCATTCATTCACTTCGACACATACACATTAGTATTTAACAGTAACTAAAGGAATTAAACCATGTGTTATTATCAATTACAAACTAATCATGATTGGAACAACAATACATTGGAATCCAATGAATAGAGGAAGCTTGAAGGTCAGTTTCATTGATAAACCAGCTTTTTTCGACCTATAGAAAGTTGAAAGTTGAAATTGCTTTTTAATTAAAATACATTTCAGATTTGACTTTCAAGCAGGAACCATTTTGTGCTTTGAGTTTCGCTACATAATGAATATTAGCTGCTAGCGACAGCTTGATCAACTTGGTGATATACTGTTAGCACGACATTATAACGCTACGTATTTGTCTCCTGACTCAGTAGCGGCGATTGGGTTCCAAAACTAGGATGGCAAAGACAGTTTACTTTACCATGGTAGATAAGGTTTAGCATAGCGAGGGAGCAAAACTGGCAAACATAGGGAGGCAAATTCCCCTCTCGCCCCTCCTAATCTCCGCCGCTGATCAAGTACAAAATACGCTAACAACACTAAACTCTACCTGCCTAACCTACTCACATGTTTAATTCTGATATTAGATGCATACGTGAGACGTAGACGAAAGCATTATCCTTAGCATTTTTCTTAACATTTATACCATGATCAAAATGTTACCGTCTAAAGTGAAAGATTTTATGGCATTTCAGATGCCATTGCATATTCATTGCATATCTCAAGGATAGGACCGGTCCTATTTCCGAAGCAAATTTCGTAGCGTATCCAATCAAAAGCGGCCTCTAGGTCACGAGTACAGTTGTAATGGCGGCCGAGTGAGGCAATGTGTCACTTTATACGCTTAAACGCCGTTAACTATTCTACAGAGAGGAATAACGTTTCCTCTTAAAAGGCAATTAGGTTCAAATCAATGACGCTCCTTAAATACATACTTTATAGCGTTTACTGTACAAGTATTGAAGGATATTTTAGTTTTTTCAATTGTAAACAACGTGAACTCACCATAGATGGCGTAACTCGCGTGTCTATAGTGCTGTATATACTATACATTGCAAAAGCTTACCGAAATCTTACATGAAATGCTTCCGTGTAAAGTACTATCTACTATACGATTTTTCGAAACATTTACGTAGCATTTACGCTAGCGAAAATGTTGCAAGTCAGGTTTGGTGCTGTTAACATATATATTCAAGTTGCTATAGCTGTTGATAGCTGTTTGTATGATGAATAAAGGAATTATCAACCAAGACAGTACATGGTCTATAATAAAAATCCTGTGATTCAACATTTTAGCTCGGCCTTCTCCGGAGAGTGGTTAACACATCGCGCTACGACACCAGGGGTCCCGGGTTAGAATCCATGCCTGGGCATGGATGTTTTTGAGTGTCCATTCATCAATTTCATCATATCATTACTCATCCCCATCTTCGGAATTAGCCAAAACTAGCACAAAAGTGAAGTAAAATAAAGCAAATAAAGAAATCAACATTTTAGAAAGTAGAAATGTTAAAGTTACATATTTCCTTGGTATTCTACATATCTTTCTGTCCATTGGTGCTACGATGCCAGGGGTCCCGGGTTCGTATTCCGGCCTACGCATGGATATTTGTAAGTGTCCATTCATCAATTTCATTCTATCATCACTCATCCCCATCTTCGCAGATTAGCCAAAAGTTGCACAAAAAGCCAAGTAAAATAAAATCAATCAATCAATCAATCTGTCAATTGGTCAAGTACTCACATACAAAGTGAACCTGTTACACCTATCGTTTTTCTACTGCCAATAAAAGAAAACAACACATTGAGAAAATAGAGCATTACTTACCCTGGCAATCGTTTCGAACTGTCAAATGCAATATCAAGGTATAGCAACACACTTCACAGAAGAATCATATTTCCCTACTGATCCACTGACCCGTTGCTACCTCAGTTGCAGAACTTCCCACACAATGGAAATATGAGAGTAAATATTTGCGCAAGAAGCTGAATAGCTGTTAGAGAGCACGTAATGCGGTTAGTTAATGTTTCTATCGATCACACTATCTGAATTCGAATTTAATTTTCCTTACGGTACATAGAAACACATTTCAATGCCTTGAGGATGGCGCAGTTCTTTAATAAAAGCTTGTATTTAAACGGAGCATTAACTTCGAAAATATGTAACTTCCAAAGAGCATATTTATTGCACACATAATCACTCACATTCTAAATTTTCGACAAAACTAAATGTACTCGTATTGACGAAGCAGCATATCGTGATGAAATGGTCATTCCCAGAATGTGGGGGCCCCATCCATTATTTAAATTGAAATCTCAATGTATATCGATACAAAATCATCAGTCATACGTCAGGAAAATTATGATCAAATAATAATAAAAATACTGATTAAAATGATATTTAATCATTTAACTTACACTAAAAATGTATTTCTCTGCTTTCTCTGTAACAGAATCCACTCACGACTTCTGAATAGTCCAGAGATGAGCCGATTCTCTCTATGGACAATATTGCCAGTAATGACACTCGTTCTTTTGACATGGTTGTTACTAGGCACTGGCGTACACAGAGGGGGAGCTGAGGAAGCTACAACCCGCTCCGATTTTTTTAGAAAATGAACATTTTCAAAGAAAATCAGGGAAGAACAAGGGAAAGACCAGTGGTAAATGCAAACTCGCATTAAAATGACACCGATTTGCAATTTTTTAGAGTAACCAGTTTTTAATATAGGAAATATCTTATCATGAATGTCGCCCCCAGTAAGAAGCTATGCACTATCCACCTGTACAATTGCAGCCTCTCCAGAAAGAAATCCTGCATGCGCCAGCATTCCGAGGTAAGCTTTTATTATCTCCAATCCGAAAAAGCTTCTTCCATTCTTCTACTCTCAGTGCCCATTGTTGCGTAGTGCAAGCAGAAGCGCTCATTCAAAAATTTCATTACGCATAACACGAACAACCACCACAAATTCGATAAGATATTATTAATATTCCTAGCTTAATTCTAGTGGCGTGGCTTTTAAAATCAGACAACTACAGCACGGTTTATATAAATTAATAAATATTTGACGCATTCGTTCAAAGTGTAGCATTTAACTAGAATTTTAAGGCAAATAAAAACAGAATGTTGTAGTTTTATTGCCCACAAGGCAGCCTTTTCCATCAATTTTTCTCACTTCTATTCCTCACAGTATTTTTGGACAAGCCCCATGGGATGCAAGGCTCCGGGATGTAGCCCACTTCATTCAACTTTTGCTAAGCCTATGGCCAGCGGCACACCGGATCTGACAGGACGCGACACGAAGCAAGGCAACACAACGAGTCACAAAGCGACACAACGAGTCATTTTGTTAGTTAGCTAAAATCCAGGTACGGAATAGGTTTAGGTCTGTATTAGGAAGCGGGTTAACAGTACATGCAGTTTACAGCTGAATCAATGCATCAATGTAGGCTATGTGTAGAATTAATGTATAATATTATATGTTGTGAATCAAGTCAGTTTGTGTTACCTTTAATTATTGGTTACGTCACTAACGTAGTCTTTACACTTTGAACTGCACCTGTGGCGTATTCTCTCATGTATCTGGTTTACCTCCAGTAAATCAACTTTTTAAATATATCGCCGGAATATTCGCAGTTACCGGACTTCTGTTATTATTTTATTTCTATATAATAAATATTCACAATAAATAAGAATTGTTGCAATAAACCAGGTCAAATTTTAGGAATGCGCCACAGAACTGCACAATTTCCGACAACGTAAGCACAATACTAGGCCTACAAATCACAATAAACATTATTCTTCTGTTAAATAAGATAATTATCAGTAGTTAGAGGTTAGCATCAGCATTATCAATCATCTATGTTCACAAATTCTTAAATGTCGTACCTCGCACAAGTGGAACACAAACTTTATATGCACCAACATTAATCTAGTCATCCAGATTTTATGTCTCAGCGATCTCCTGTGTCACAATACAATCACGTTTAATTTGGAATTAAATAAAAATTGTCACCATGATACTGTCCCCCGGTTCAGAAATTTTGTCTTGAAGTTTCCGTTCTGAAATTAGATGCCTGTGGCTGAATTGAATGGATTCACACATGCGCAGATCGTTTTGTCGCTAGCTGCTCCTTGCAATACCACATTCCCCATACATTCACTGTCTCAAACTGTCGCAACGTGACTCGAGTCAAATGTTTCGTTCAGTGTGCGGCCGGCCAAAAGAGCTCTATGTTAAACGTTCTCAAGTCGGTTTGGAACAAAAATTATTCGTCGCGTCGCGTCGTGTCGGATCCGGTGTGGTGCTGGCCTATGTGAACTCGCATGTACAAAATTTATTTCCTTACAAATTCATGAATATTTTTGCCAGTATGTTGCTAGAAATTGTACCAGTATCAAAGTCGATATCTGGACGAAATGATTTGCTTCCAACTGTTTCTTTTTGATGTAATACATATGAGTAACTTGGTGTGGACAAGGAGTGACATTTGCCCCCAAAATTTTCAAGTTTATTAAAATTAACAAAGTACTTTTGTTAACCTCCTGGGACCTAAGGAGCAAAGTAATAAACACTAATATTTGTGATTGCATAAATGTTACATTTATTTAACAAATAATCCTCGACGCTTTTTTTATGACGTGGAAAACTTTTCGAGTCTGCCCCCCCCCCCGCCCCCCAAAGTTAAGCAACAAGTTCGATCCTGCCTCCTCAAAAGTAGGCCCCAAATCACTCCCATGATGTAATGGTATCTTCAATTATGTTAAAATGTGTAACTATAACTCAGTTGTTTTTTCAAGTAACGAAAAACTTTGCATTTGTAATAACTTTTCTTTGTTTTAACAATAAAGGAAAACTAAATGCAGCATAACGTCAAAGATATTTTATTCTCTGGTCCAAATATGAACATCGGTTTTAACTTGAAGATTGCGGCCGGAATGTGTAACCAGCCAACGAAAATTGAGTTTTAATGCCTGTGCACAAAATGCATGAAATCCTTTTTTATAACAGAAAAAATATATTTTATGTTTCAGGATATGTATTAGCATCCTGCAATTTCACTCTCCATAACACGCAACACTTTTGCAAGAGGAATGATGTAAATCTGTGCTACATGGCTGAATGAATTATGTCAAATTTCGTTTTTTCAGAGCTCGTAGCGTTGAAACGGGGCTTCAACGGACAAAACATTGTAAAGAGAACTTGTTAGTTTTCAGGTCCTGATATGAGGTAAATGTTTGTCGGTTTTGTACGTATCTATGTTTAAAAACAAAACCCCTGCCGGTACATTCACATGTGGGTCCTCCTATCTGTCATACATTTAATATTGTTTTAAATGTTCGGTATATTCTTATCTAATGTATCAATTTACATATCCCAACTGTTTAACCTCCATGTTGGGAAATGATGAGAGTGTTTTTACCAATATTTTTAGGGTTTTGAGAAGTGCAGGCCTTTTGCACTGTATCTGAGGAAGTTTTTAATACCTTATGTTTTCAATGTGTTGTGTGTATGTCCTGTCCCTTTACAGCCTTGCGCTTTTAATTCTTATTAAAGAACTCCTTACACCCATTCTTCAATTCTAAGGTCAGGAATTAGACAAGGGAATTTTCCCTATATATTCTGAACGGTGCAAAATGACCGACGCAGAAATTTTAATTACCTCACTCACTCACATTCACCGTTTTCGTTGCCATTAGCATGAAAAGACACAACACAACTCATGCTCATTCTTCATCGAGTTTTTTCGCATGTGCTAGCGTGGCTGCGAGTCTCGAATATCTGCTGACAGCATTCTAAGGCCAGTGTGTGCAGAAATATTCGAGAAAACCGCTGCCACAACAAAAGTCATGCACACCATTAACCACATCCACTGGCTTCACGTTGAAAGAAGGCTGCAAATTCTGTCTTTTGGAGTAAAAAGGAAAATTTAAAATTAGATTAACAAACACATTTTTATCAACTGAAAAACGTATTTGCATACTACAAATAAATGTGAGTCGGTCAATGAAGACGTTTTCAAGTACCGTGATGAACTGCTTAATACTATAAAGAGAAAGTCAACGTAACAGTGAAAGAAATGGCTCCTTACAGTGACTTATTTCAAAACACGATGGAAATCTAACACCCAATCCGGAAAAGCAATTTTGCACTATGTATTGACTTTTGCTTTTACCATTACTTTGCTTGTCTGTTCAAAAGCAACACAAATTATAGTAATCTTGAGTTGTTTTTCATTATTCCATTACGTCGACAATTTACTCCGAAGTACGTACAAAAAAATGGCACACATACATATAGACGCAAGACTTCAAGAATGCGTAACTGCAAATTTTCAACTTATGCAATATCTATCAGTACATGTAAGTACTTGTAAAAAAACGCGCAAAAGATCATATTCGCAGTATTATGCAACTTACTACCACAAAGGCTAGTTATCATAATTGAGGATATTTAATGTCCGTAGTGAGAGGTCAAGGCGATAATTGTGGAAATTTTACAAACATTTACAAGCTGTTACTCTCATGCTCCCCCACTGTTTAGGAAAAATATTTGGATTATTTGAAATGATACAGGTACTAGGTATTTTGAATTTCTAGGAGAATTTGTAAACTAAACTTAGAAAGGACGGTGTGTCTAAGAGTACGTTATCCAATATAACTTCTTTCTAATTTTGATGAATCATTGTTTATTGAATATTAATTTGCTTCTTAATTTGGTCTGTTTGTTTCTTGCAATAATAATACGCCAATTTTGTATGTGCAAATTGGACCGATATAGTTGCTAACCTCACTAATGACACAAAACTTGTAGTAGCATGATCATAGTCTTGATGAAGTCAGGAGCTCGCGATATGACGTTATTGAGCATAAATTAGAAAACTTTCAATCTATCATTCTTTTTCGCTTCAAAACCTCCCGTTCCTGGGAAAGTTTCATGCTGGGAACAACGGGTTCGTAATACTAATAGCGAACTTTTAGAGAAGACTGGTTTCGTTACCCCGCTTTTCGATTTCTCCAAAGATAGAAAAGGTTGTCAACTCCAACGATCAAGGTTTCCAGCTATTAGAAAACATGGTTGCCTACTCCTAGCAAACAAGGTTGCCAACTCCTGAAGCACTGTTATCAAAATGAACACGTTTAAGCAAATTTTCATTTTTCTTAATCCTGTATATTAGTCTTCGATCCTCGGGCTTCGCAGATAGACTAAATAGCTTAGAATATACGCCCCTGATATACAATGCCATTCTGCCCCTTCTTCCCTGGGCTTTGTCCCGCTCATGCATATTATTTCTTATTCTGGACGTAAGTTCATCATATCCTTCGCGATTTGAACAAGTGTCCTCATTCAACTACCAAATTAATTACCCTTTCAATTGTGGCCAGAACATGATCAAGGCTTCAAGGACGTGGTAGTTCGAACTGTCGGCTGCACCCACTAAACGTACGTATAGCCCAACACAGATATTTCTGCGTGCGGTGCGCGACACAACTCAAGAAGCAGTGTTGCTCATGGAGCAGATAGAAAAATCGCTGAAGTGCGCCGATGCACATCTGTTACGTACAACAAGAAGATTAGAGAATTTAGGTCTATCTAACGTTGAGTTTTAAACGTCATGCATTATACCAGGCCTAGGATTATTAATATGTACTATCAAGTGGCATTGTATGTAGCTACATATATATGGACTAAAGAATCGCAAAATATGGACTAACACATACGTAAAATTACCAAAAAATGCCGCAAAGAAGATTTCTTCATAGTGATTCCTTATTTGACTGATTTCAAACATAATGCACACTTTATTATTTTCCATTGCATTAATTGCACTGGTGGCGTTCTAACTGTTCACTCCCAAATCCAGTCTACACAGGTACGGAACTGCAACGACAGATAATACACGACCGACACTACCACTGCTTTGAGAACTAATCATAGGTGCCGATTCCATGGGGCTTGGGGGGGGGGGCTGGAGCCCCCTCCCCAATGTTAATGATGCGGGGGCAGAGCCCTTCAATTAATTTTGATTTTGAGGATCTAATGTATTATTTTGCTTCTCTTGTAAAGTTTACTCTGAATTGTGCAACATGAACTCAACTTTAAATACACATTTGGTATGTTCTAGACCATCAAATTTGGGGGGCTGAGACCGGTAAACCATCAACTTTGGGGCGGGGCTATGAACGGAGACAGCAAAACACATGACTTATTACTATATACTAAGTATATAGTTATGAGTATTGTTAACATTTTTACTAAAAAGAGTTTCAAAATAACTAGGTGATATGACAATTATATCAGTATGTTGTTTAGTAAATTCTGAACCATTTGAGGATGTAAACACGACTTTTAGGCAAGATTGATATGTACGATATTTAGTTATCCTCGAAATCTCTTGCGACGCCAAGGGTCCCGGGTTCGAATCCCGATCGGGCTTGGTTGTTTATGAATGTCCATTCATCAATTTCATCATTTCATCACTCATCCCCATCTTCGCAAATTAGCCAAGAAGCACAAAACGAGAAGTAAAATAAACTAAATCAAATCAAATCAAAAATCGAAATCTCTTAATCTAGTCCAAAGAATAAGGGGAAAATAATTCTAAAGTCATCAAGTTTATTTAACACTGGCTTGCAGTAAAGTACGCAAGGAAAGCTTATGAAAAGTCTGTATTGCGAAAGCGGGAACGGCTATGATCAAAGGCATTATTGCTAATGCAAGGCGTGCTATGTGTTTATTTATTTTTGCAAAATTAAATTTAAAAAGTAAAATATTTTAGCAAGAACAAAAAAGTAAAACTATTTGCCTGCGATTTGTGTTAGCATTTATGTAAATAATTAAATAACACGGTTAAATATTGTAAATATTCGCTATTTTTATGGGTACGTCAACACTAAGGTTCTTTGCACCCGTCACATGTCCATTCTTTACAAGTCTGTTGCGGACATTAAAACACATCGAACCCGAGACCTCCTGATCAAAGTAAGTTGAGCCGACCACCCAACACGCTCGGCTACCGAGGCCGGCATAAAACTGTTATGTTGGCCTCTTAATGTAAATACATAGCCTACTTTTAAATAAAAATATTAATTGTTATCTAAAAAACAAATGAGCAGACACACGTTTTTCATGTTACATTTCATTTGCATGAGGAATATAATAGCTGCTTAAAAACTGCTATACGGAGACCTAATTTTTATTTTTAAAAAAGGGAGGGAGTGAGTCATTCATTCATTTATTTCAGTGATCAGAGCCCCCCAACAATTTTGACAAGTCAGCTCCGCTGGAACTAATAACATGCGAACGTGCTAAACCTCGACAATTGGACCACAACACTCCTCCTCAAGCAGTATTATTGCTTCTCTGTGATCGGCGACAGTCGGTTGCCTTTGTTGTACATTTACAAATGATGTCGGCTTCCACAACATTAACAAGTACATATACTGCCACTAAGCCCCGCGACAGGTTAAGTTTGCAGCAGGTATAATGTATTAATCCACACCAGAACGGTGCTAAGAATCTTCCGTAACAGTCTTGCCTCAATCGCAGAGATGTTCATATCGTAGACAGTGAGATAATAGACAGTATTGCAGCGGAACTATTTTCCGCGCGCACGTTTGGGTCTATACATGCGAAAAGTTGCAGCAAACTTAACCTTGTCGCGGGGCTTAGACGATAAGCTGCGCGTCTTTTTTTTTTTCCTATGAACTAGTCGCCCATCAAAGCATGGCAATTTTAACACAGAAAACAATATGCATCGCATTAAGCAGCAAAAATGATAGCCTCCTCTATGCAATTTCTACAAGAACACGTGCCGGAGCCAAGAGTTGAAATGCTCATGGAGCCACATAATTTATTTATTTTGAACAATTCACACAATACTCACACGCAATTAACGCACACAACGTCAAACCGGTCAAATACTTAGTATGAAATACAAATGTGGTGCTTCGAATCCAACAAAACTCACCATTGCTTTAACTGCCTTTCTCCTTCAGTGACAGAAATAGTGCTTCATTATTACAGTTGGCAACACTAGTTACTAGCTAGCCAATGAACATGCACTGCATAAAAGAAGCAACCACTTCGTCATGCTATATTGCCACATTACCGTACCTGCCGAACGGTGTGAACCGCGAGCTGGAGCACTATTCAATTGTTATCAATGATGATTGCGCGGGTGTGTCCAGGAATTGAATGACAATATGGCAACAATGGCGAAGGTTGGCGAGCAACGTAGAACACGTGATGTTAAGAGAGAGAGGGAGACGAAACGAAAATTGGTATGTGTGCAACGGCAAAGATATGTGAATATGAGCGAGCTGAATATGGTGACGAGCGTCAGCATGGAGGTAACCATGAGAGCCACCCTCCCGGGAACCATATCGGGGTGGATTATGAAGCTGCACCAAGAGACGATGACCAGCAAACCGCTCGGGGAAAACGTCATCAGGAGGTGTGTGGAGAGTCCTCTACGCAAATACATCTGAAGCTACAGTGCTCGAGTCTCCTCATCTGGAACGAAATAAAATTTTGCTGAAAACATAGACGGTGAGGAAACAAGAGTTTAAAATTAGAGACGAGAACGAAACAACACACGTCGAGACGAGACGGAAGCTTAATATCCAAGAGTCACGTCTCTTTCGAGACAATTCAAATAAGCGACTGTCAATACAATACGATCACGGAAAATTGTAAACCATTTAATTTTCGTAGTCTTAATATTATATAAAATATATCCACATTTTGTGATGATTTCCTGTGTTCAGGAAGTAGTGCAACGTAACAAAAAGTTAGAAATGCTTTTGTATATAACTATTATCATCATTTCCTCGTAGATACATCATTCAAGGTGATCCATTGTGTTTCCTGGTCGATTAATTTCAAAACATTTCTGGCCAGAACGATCCCAAGACGTAACTCCCTGATAGACTTATTTCTTTGGGGATATCTCATCACTAGGGAACGGAACTTTATGTGCTAAAAAACTCAGAAATATTTATTTTTTATGTGTCATAAATGTTGAAAATATGTGATAAAAACAGGAAAATATGTGACAAAAATAAAAACATTTGGTAACAAAAACAAACTATAACATGCATTTTAAACACCTGAAATCAGTTTCTAAATGATTACCTCTTAGTGAGCTATTTTTTGGAAGAGTTGCAGTGGATCACCATAGTTTGTTTCCAAATTCTCCATTGTAAATCTGTCACGATTATCTCTAAATAGCATCTTATATTGTGAGAAAGATCGCTCCACGTCACAAGAAACAATTCTTGCATATTTGAAGCACGAAATGTCACTAACGCTGAAGTTTTCCAAAGCTTCCTCTTCCTCTACTTCACTTTCCAAAACACGTGCAATTTGGCACAAAGTTTGAAAACCTTGTTTTTTCCCAAAAAATTCTGTACATTTAGACATTTGCACTCGTGCGTTAGATCCAGTGAATTCTTTCAGTTTCGTTTCTACTATACGCGGACGATTCAAGCTTTCGTATGGAATTGGAGAGAAAGGACAGGTTTCTTGAGATGTATGCCAATTCGACTTTTAAGGAGGGCTCCATCAACAGTTCTTGCAGAATTCTTCTTTGTCGAGATCATTTACAACAGATACAATTTTTTCAAAGTTCTGGGCATAACATCTGCATCCAACCAAGTGCCCCATCGCGTAACTACAGGTGTAGGGGGAAGGGGAACTTCAGGACATTTTTGTTTAAAAATGTCTATTCTTCTAGGCGACTTGATAAAAACTTTCTTCCCATTTGAAACCAGTTCATCGACATTGGGATAAAGAGCTCTTATCTTTTCACATATTCTATGCAACGCATGAGCCACACATGTAACGAGCACCATTTTGGGGTAGCTAACAGCAAGGCCTACTGCATGTAAGCTGCAGCATCTGTCAAGAGAAGAACATTGTCAAATTTTATGCCTTCCGGCCACAATAGCTGCATTGCTTCATTAAAAAGCCTTGCTATCGTTACGTGTAGCCAGCCCCAGCTACTTACAGCTATTTTCTCCCAATAGGATCGTAGGCGAGGTGCCAGAAGTCTGCCAGCGAGGGTGCTTAAAGACAAAACAAACCTAACACTCTCGATATGAAAGAGGTGCGGAGAATAAACATTTTTCCTTCGAGGATTTCGAGGTAGATGAAGTCAATGAGCGATTTTATGCATTTAAAATGAAAATTCGCAAAATATGTATTTACATACGGAAAACTGGAAAATATGTGTTTTTATGTAAAATAAAATTTGCTGTGTTGACATATAAGGCTATGATCAGAATTTTGGCAAAAATGAGGGTCTCTATCTTATCGCAGAAAAAACATTTATTTACCTGAAGTTCCTTTCCCTACTCATCACACAATTCAATAGCTGCCGACAAACATTCAACGTCATGTACGTCACGGACACTGATGGCTTGTAACGATTCCATTGAAAGTCAATGTATTCATTACAAGCCAGCAGTGTCCGTGATGTACCACGGCCAGTTTTTTAACGGCCGGAATCCTGAAATGTGGCAACGCTGTCTAGCCAGCCTAAACATAAAGCTAAATAGCATGGGCACGAATAGCAAAATTGATGTTGACTCCTAAAGAAACGAGGGAATATGTGTAAAATCTTTTTCTTTTTCCAACTCTGAACAAGATTGACATTTCGTAATTAGATTAGAATCTGTTTAGCAACTAAATATTTAAATGATGGAAGATCTAACACACTGGCTTTAATGTTGTAAAGGTAAAACGTACAAAGCAGTTGTGGATGTGATAAACCAGTATCAGCGAGTATTACATTCAGAGTTGAAATAAATCTTACGTACATATTTCTGTAAAACGTCTTCATTTTAGCACTGTATGACATAATTGGCCAAGACTTTGTTCAACAGACAGTACATTGTAATTACGATGTGCTTATGTAATACAAATATTTGTTTTGTGTGAATATAGCCCATGTATGCACAAGGCTAAAATAATGTCGAATGCTGGTGACTATGTACTTACTCCCTGCGAGGAAGTGGATAATTTTGCATGGCTTTTAAACTAGAAGGTGTTACACTTCCGTTGTTTTCCTGTAGTTGAGATATGTTAAAGTGAAGGAATTCGTGATTTTGTCTTCTACTGTTTTTGTTAGGTTATGCAGTTTTATGTTCTTAGAGGTTTGTTTGAGTATGTGTATTGTAGGTCCAGTCCTGATTAGCCTTACTGTGCACAAAGTGGACTTAAAACACCAAATCAATCAATTAAAAACATACTGCTTTACTTATGAAAAATAACGTTTAATACACTATCGGATACAATTTGAGCGAATTAAGTCATTACGAGATGAATAGGCTACATAACATTATTACTCTCTTTAGTTTTGGACGTTCATTCTTTAATAAAGGTTGAAATGTAAGGTAAGTCATATTACTCATTTGAATTCGAAAACGTGCAATATTTGGATCGCTTCACAAAAATATGCTTTTGAAATAACTTTTGTAATTGCACAGAAACGTTGATGCAAATTTGCGCTATTTCTCTCTCGCATTGTTGCTACGCTACGTATGTAACATTGATTTGTTGTTTTAAGTCCACTTTATGCTCAGTAAGGCTAATCAGGACTGGACCTACAGTTTAAAGTGGAATCCGAACCACTTGTGCCTCCACCGGGTATCGAACCCGGGACCCCTTGATTACAAGGAGAAAACGCTACCACTGCGCCATCGGGGTGGCCCGCTACGTATGTAACAATATGATAGTATTTGTAATTGCTAACCGAGAATCGAAGTGAGAACTGAAATTCATCATTATTTTTGAAGAATATACGTATAAAGGAAATATAAGTAATATTTTTATTTCATTAATATAGTAAGAAATATTGAAGTTTTTGTTAATTTTTTTTACTGGATTCCTCGATCAAAGATTAAATGAATAAAAATTAAATGCAGACATTAGACTGATATTGTGTAACACAAAGCATATTGATTGATTCGGATTTCTGTTCTGGGTAACAAATAAGTATTATCACTAGCTTAACACAATACTATTTAATTTTGTCATGTTTTTGTTTGCTTGTATGGTGGCCTCATATATTCCGAACATACTGCTTTCAATATACTAACATATGCATAGTCATCATACAGGATGTTTCACTAGCTCTCTGCCCCTAATTTTTGTTTTTAAAGATACAACTATTACTCATAATGCAATGAAATTTGCTACGGACAATACCTTGGTGTATGAGGAGCATGGTGACGTCACAGCGAGTGTTGGAAGTGGTCGCCATTAGAATCAATGCACGTCTGCGCACTCCTCTCCATGTTACAGAAGGCAGCCACCAACACATCAGGAGTCACAAAGTCAATTTCCTGCCGAATGCTGTCTTGCAGTTCCATGATAGTCCCTGCCTTGTTGCGACAGACCTATACTTTACAGTACGTGTGAACGATAAACACACACTGTTCCACTGAGTAGACTCATACTCTACTACTTTGTCACTGTACTGTAATCATGAACCACAGATCGTAATCACGAACTTTCAACTGAACGCAAACAAACACGAACCACTATTAGGCGCTTCACAACAGCAGGACCAAGAACTCAGACTGAAAGCACACGTTCGTACGATTGACATTTAAAGGTCAGAATCACCCAGACGCACTCACATGCCACTCAAGGACTAGAGAGACTGTCATATTCTATGACGTAACCATACTTCTCATACAAGAAAGAATGTCCTTAGCAAATTTCATTACATTATGACCAATAGTTTCATTTTTATAAGCGATGTAGAGTCGAGAGCTAATGGAACATCCTGTATTATTCTCTGCATTCACTCTTATATTTTGATTTCTAGACATCGTATCTTAATGAGTAGGTTGTGCTGATCCTGATTATCCTGGTGTGTACACCAACGTCACACAGTACTTGGCCTGGATACTGAACAACACAGCAGATGCGAAGTACTGCAAGTATTAAAAGAGACAATAAAAAATATTAGTGAATACCACATATTTAAAAAAAGACATTACGTGTGTTACATGATATTTAGCTGTTGAACTCGAACTGACGACCATCTTAAGGAACTGCTGGATATCACAACGTGTAAAATGTTACGAAGCGTAATATTTCACTTAAATCTGAAATCGGTCTTAATAATTTATCACTTTGTATAAATAAAGATTTCATTCTTCCTTTTTAACACGTACACATGAAATATGAACATGATTTAGTGTTCAATTAGTCTATCAATCATTGTAATATAGTTATGTAATTAGTATGTAATTGGTTAAGGCGAGTTGTGTAAAAGGTTCAGAAATGTTTTAAATATCTTTATCTTTGAAGATTATAACAATTATAAGTACCATGGTTATTGTATATTAATGTTGATGGCATGTTATGTACATTTCATAAAAGTAAATTTCCCCAGTTTAAATTTTATCAGTTTCAAAGACTTTCACTTATTTAAGCTAAAAACTTCAATACATCCATAAATAACAGGAACATAGCCTACCATTTATTTGTTCTTCATTACAATATGATTACTAATTTTAAAAAACTTCAACAGGTAGACGCCACAAGAAATAAGAGTAGAGAGACAAGTCACATTCAATATACTTCCAAAACCAATGAAAATATGTATACATGTACACGCAGTTATTTACTTTGTTTTTGTTGTTTACAAGAGGGTCGCATATGTCGACTTGTCCCCTGCACCGGTCACTGGCTATAGGACTATTTCATGTGGCATCTGAGTGACTAACGACACCATGTTTGTGATCCACTCCTTCCATTCTATATATATCACGAATACGAGTAGTCTGGAAGGAAATGAGTTTTGTTACTCGTTTCTACTCTTGTTTAAAATCGGATGTCAAACTCTTTACCAAACCCAGCGTTTCGTTTATAATTTTAACACTAATTAAGATATTGTATGTGTTTCTTGTGTGAGAAATTAAATGTATCTGTAGTGTAACACTTAATTGTTGCGAATGGAGTAGCAGTCCGTCAGCCAACCTGCATGTATAGACTCTCGTCTCCCTGATTCGTCTTTACTGGTCTTATTTAGTTTCTGTCATTTGTCACTTGGTCCTCGCACAAGGCGTGGTTTCACCTGTCGGAATTAGTTAATTTTCAAAATTCCCGTATTTGGGCAAATGAAAATCTCATATGACGTGAACATAAATTAAATGTGTTTGAAATCAAAATTCTTATGAAAATATTGGACCTAAAAGGGATGAGGAGACGGATGAATGGAGAAGGTTACCATGTAGAACCAGCACAATTTGTATTCCTATCCAGATATTGTTAGAAAAAAAATCAAGAAGATTTAGGTGGAAGAGCCATGTGGCACGAATGGGAGAGGAAGCAAAAGTTTACAGGAGTCCTGTTGGGAAACCTGTTGGTATGAGACCAGTAGGAAGGCCAAGATGAAGATGGAGGGATAATGTGGAGATGGTCCTAAAGGATATCGGTAAGGATGAAAAGATTGATTTGATCTTACCCAAGTAGGGACAGATGAAAGGCTTGTGCTGCCGCAATCATTAACTTTCGAGTTTAAGGAGGCTAGAGAATTAGTTAGTTAGTTGAAATAAAACGACCTCTTCGAGCCTGACCAAATACCAAATACCCTGCGACCTGCCCCTATAATATAGCTAGTCCATTTCTTCATTCACCTGGATGTAGCTAACCAATTTGCAAGAGGTTTTGCCCCACGCCAGGTCCACAGAATGTGTATATTTGTGCACTGCCTTGTTTTGAAACTTGTTTCTTTGTTCGAACATTTGAGAGTTTTATCGTTGTGACGACATTGATGCATCTAAATTAAATAATGAAGTTAATCTGAGTATATCAGCCATTTATTTAACATAAATGAAGAGAATTTTCTGATGATTGTAAATGTAAATATCAAATTGGCATTGATTTAAACATATAGGTCTTTATCACGAAATTATTGAGAAAACAGAGTTATTATACATCAGTAATATACATATTGCAAGTTATTAAAAGGACTTTACCATCTGTGTCTGTGGATATAATTTAAAATATTTTGAGCATGAATACGAAATTGCTCACATCTTGTCATGAACTTTTGAGGCCAAATGTCTTGCACAAATCATTGCATGTAGTCATTTTTCCAAAGTATGAAATACAGACTTCGGTAAAATAAAGTTTATTTTTTTATATTTTGAAATTACATCTCGCCTCATTGGATTATTTACATAAATAAACTTTATACGTACTTTAGTTATACTAAAAAATTTAATGTGTTCAAATGTAAGTCATATAAGAACACAAAATATCACTTAATCTAACCTGCAGACCAAACGTGGAGAATTGTACACTAAAGAGTACGGATTGGGTTGACTTGGTTTTTTAAGTAGACTTACACTTTATGCATAGTAAAGCTAATTGGGACTAGACATACAGTTTAAAGTGGGATTCGAACCACAATGTGCCTCCACCGGGTTCTAAAGATTAAGAAACAGAGCAGAGAGCACAATGGTATGACATAATCTTCCTCAAGTGTTACGACCTTACTGATTTTGTAACTTTGCAATTACATGTTAAAAGAAAAATTGATATAATGTTACCTCGAGTTCTTGTTAATGTCCATGATACTACATGTTGTATGGCTCAGGTTGTGACGCAAATATGAACGCGCCAATCAAGGCGTTGTTGAACTATTGTGTTAACCTTTCTGTAGCAATCTAATGAAGTCAGCTCGCTTAAGACAACGGGCATTTATTATGATGTAAATATAAATTCGCCAATCAAAGATTATCAATGTTTGATGAACTAACCTAATTGTAATTAAGTAATGGCGGAACATTTAAATTTGTATAATTCCGAAATGTAAGATTTTATCGACGTTAAAGAAATGTTTGTTAAGTCAAATGAACATGTCAACTTTCTTTGTAAATTATTAATAGCCAAAATATGTATTTTTCAAATACCCTTCTGTTATAATTTGGGATATTGTAATAAGAAATTACCTAAAGGCAAGTGTTCGAGGCTGGAACTTTGAGTATAAATACGAAGCAGTTTGGTCTGTGAGGAGGTCTGTTCTGGTGTCAGTCTAGGAAGAAGTGAATTGGTGTAGTCCGCTCTTCTGTAAAAACCTAGGTTGGCCGAATGGGATGTAAGTTCCAATTTAGGAAGAAGTGAACAGGTGTTAGCCGCTCTTCTGTAAAAGCCTAAATTGGCCGTCTCGGGTGATAAATCCACGTCTGGGAAGAAGTGAATAGGTGTATGCCGCTCTTCTGTAAAACCTAGGCTTGGACCACCCTACTTTGACCTTTGTAGTTAGTTTTAAATTATCTACTAACAATTGATCTTCAAGTTCCAGTTACGAGTTACCTTACCACTGGCTGTAAGAACTCAAGCGGAAAATAAACATTTCATTAAAACTTCACCACTTTAGTTGGATTTGTTCTACACCTGCCCTGAAGATAAGGTTCAGTATAGACCATTAAAGCCTCAATGCTCCCGACTATGTGACCTCTAGGAGTTAAGGGCGAGAAAAGTTACTAGGAACGTAACAAAGTTTAGAGGCAGTAAGTTCCACAACGTGTGCACGAAAGACATAATCCAAAACTTAAAGACAGAAACTGATGATATTCCTAGATAGTTTATTTATTTAATATTAAGTGAATATTCTAATCAAATTATCCTAGGATCATTGTTAAAATGTTAGGAAATTCATATGGTACGAAATATTTTTTTAATATCTTAGCGAGCACTCTACCAAGAATGGAATCCATTAGAAAGAAATCATACATTTTACAAAAGCTCGTTTACCATTACAAGCAGATGAGATCCTTTTCAGTCTTTCTGACAACACCAGTATTAGCGGTTTTGATCACGGAATGAAACGGTAGGAAACCGAGCAACAAATCCCGTTATCTAATTTCCGTTTTCTGTAGGTTAGATCTCTACTCCAGGAGATCTACTTGTCTACTTGTCTACTTGTCTGAAAACGCTTCGTCGAGGTATGCCTATAAAATATATGTATAACAGAAATTTGTCCTCAGAGAAGGCGGTTTTAAACTTGTATTGCTGCAGGTAGATGTCGGTTTAAAGCCCCACAATTGCGTCAAAGTCTCTACCATCTGTGAGGGACTCTTTTCATTTCAGTTGGAAAGCGACGCAAGCTCATTTACACCTTACGATTTGTGTCGGAGAACCATCTGCAATCTATTAAATATATCGATTACGGATAAATTCGACATGAATATCGATTGCATTATGTACAAGGTCCACACACAAAGCATGGATTTTGAATCATCGTTTTGAGTCTGAAAGATTTACATAATCCCAATTAGCATATTTTTGCATAAAACCGAATAAAGAACTGGATTAAATTACGGAAGTATAAAAAAAAGACTGTAGCTACGCAGTGGCATTATTAGCGGTAGATTTCACCCGTATAGCGACAGCAATACTCAACGAGCAACAGGACATCCGCGAAGGGTCATATGTGTTGAAGAGCCGCCTAATACAAAAATGATAGCAATAGCCCTATGTCTGTCCAAAATATTGAGAAGTCAGGAGAATTTACATCCGTGAACTCTCAAGTTATTTCACCAATAAATCTTTACTTCAAGAAAGAATAGACACAAATATCAACTGTCAAATAAAAGCCTCTTCTTTTACATTTGAAGTCACTTGCGTGTTCGCTGAAATCGAGGAAACTACAGTGACTGGAATTATAAACTAAATTAATATGGTTACCTTATTTCAAAGTAGAACCGAAATTCTGCACCTCAGAATTGTGTTGATTCAATCGAAGTTTCTGTGTAGTTGAGTAGCTACTGTAACTTGAATGTTGAATGTTCAAGGCAAGCATTATTATGCTCTAACATTATTTTCATTATTGGTATCTGTAGTTCTTATCAATTGTTAAATGACCAATATTTTTTATTTCCTGTTAGGCATCAACCGGAAAATTCAAATTTTAAGAAAGATCTAATTGAATATGAGACTACATTCACATGGTACAGATGTTATCATTCTTCTAAATAATGCCCATTAATAGCACTCTCAAGTTAAAATGGCCATTAGCCATTCAATAAATAACAATGAGTTTGATATCTGTCAACAACAATAAATCACGTTTTATAATTTTTCAAGCTATTCTCAAGGAACCAAAGCTGTCCGATCAAAGCTTAGTTTTGTCTAAGTAGAGTGAACTCATTAAATTTAATACACTACGTGTTCCATGGTTTTTACATGAGCTAAAATTTGAGACCCATATTCCCGTGACTGGTTGAAAGGTGCACTACCCAATTGTTACCTTTATATACGTATATAATTGAATCGTTTCTTTCGAGACAAACCTTATCTCAAAATGAGAATACAAGAAAAACATCCTTTGTCATGTAAAGTTGTTAAATAATAAAAATTTCGTTAAGAAGAAATAGTGTGGTGGTATTTTAGATCAGAGATTTTTTTTAATTTCGCCGACGTGAAGAAGGTTACTCAAGTAAACTAGTTATCAAAAATTTCATCTTGACAGAAAAGTGGCAGAATACGTTACATTTCATCAGAGGTGACTAGTGTTGTGATAATATAATAACCAATAAAGAATTCGAAAACATATTGCTTTAAACTTTGCTAACACTTCTCCTATCTTCACACAAACATTTCGGAGAAAATATTTTTTATTATTATGAGAGAGTAAACTCCATAGAAAAATTAGTCTTATTGTGAGATTGTAAAGGTATAGATCAAAAATTTTATTACTCTCTTGCTCGCAAAGTGTTTCGAATAACACTTAATTCGTTCAATTTAGGACGTTCAAATTCCGATAATTAATTAAATTTCTCATTCAGCTAGTTATGTGTTGAGAGGAGGAGGAAGACCGTGGTTTGGATTCAATGTAAATTTGTAAACTCTACATTGTATGACTTCTGACAATGTACATATATATATATATATATATATATATAATATTTAGAATATTCAACACTTGTTAAATCATTTGCAGGGCTTGTTAGTAAAACACGGCAAGTGACAAAATGCAGGTTTCGAGATATTGAAAGTTGATGATTCAAAAAAATTGAGTTTCAAATTTTAAAAAAATGCTAATTTATCTACAGCAAATGTGATTAAGTTGCATGTTTACTATCATACAAACACGATATTTCATTCTCAATTTTTTTTCTGTGGTGTTACATGCGATTTGTTTGAAGGTTGTTCAAGGAATTGTTCTAGTTACTATACTTTACATGCAATGATACTATCAAAATGAATGATCAGATACCGCCATATTCAAGCTGGCTTAAGATGTCATTCAATAATATTTTGACATTAGACTTTTTATAGCAACCATAACAATTAGTAACACAAAAATGAAAGACTTAAATATTTTTATTCAAAAATTTTATTGTAATAAGTTTATGTTTTCCTATGTCACGATTTCTTGTTCTCTATGACTGAAATTAACATCATTAGAAAAGTATAATAATTCGATTTTGTCTTAGTATTTTAAAAAAATAAGTTCTCAATGGATATGATTAAAAATAACTTAGATGCTCTATTTATTACCTCAGCATGCCAAGCAGAATTCGATTTGCAAACGCCTCTCATGATACAAAATAAAAACATAGCTGTGTTACGTAGACTATCCGAATTGCGTACAATGGCAATATTTGAGTTCTGTGATTCAATGAACAATTTGTACATAAAGTTGATTTCTCTATCTTAAAGACAACAATTATGTCCTTGTAGCTTTCTGTTATATTTTTCTATAACTTGACATGCTTGTAAAGAATGATTAGAAATGTCCATAGGGTTTATCTTTTTAATACATTTCACTGAAATTGAGTTCTTATGGATTAATATACGTAGTTATAATTTCGAACCAAAAAGAACGCCTATTTGCAATTAAATATAAACAATAAAAGAATTTGCTGTCATCAAAATATCAAATATCATAAATACGATAGTTAGTTGAATTACAAATGTGTAATTTTCTCGACCATAAAAATATCATCACTTTTAAAATGCGCATTATAAATTTATCAAAGAAATATTTGATTAAAAAACTAAACAGTTCCGAATCATTGCTACGGTTCAGAGATCATATCACATATTCCTCTAGTGCAATAAATTTGTGACGTTGCATGTAAAGCAGGCCTTTATAAACCAGCATTAAATGCTCATTCCCAATTACAAAATCAAACGAACTCTATGTGGCTCCAGTTAAGTATATCTAATAGAAGGAAAGTATGTGCTTCTCTACAAAATTGCAGTTCATATCCGGGTACGAGAATAAAAATTATTTCGAAACCGCCATCATGAGCACTGCTGCCGTCCACCGTGGAGGAGTTGTTAGCACATCGCGCTACGACGCCAGAGGTCCTGTGTTCGAATCTCGGCCTGGGCATGGATGTTAGTGAGTGCCCATTCATCAATTTCATCACATCATCACTCATCTCCTTCTTTGCAAATTAGCCAAAACTGGCACAAAAGCCAAGTAAAATAAAACAGTTCAATCAATCGATCAATCAATCATGAGCACTGCCGCATGTAAACATGCACCACATTTTACATGATGTAGAATATTTGTTGCCAGCTGCGGGGATTAGGGGAGGGGGGCAGTTGCCCCCACTTTTGCCACTTTCGTCCCTCTACTATTCTAAACCTTATGGACTAATGGAAAGTAAACTGCCCTTGCCTTCCAGTTTTTGCAATTTGCTCCCCTAGTTTTCGAACCCAATTTCCGCCACTGTTTGTTGCCATGCTCAGTTTTACACACTTCTGCATCGGTAACCTCTTCATTCTAATCATTCTTTTCGATGGTACATATTCCGGATCTTCTTGGGAATCATATGCACTATCTGACTCGATCTCATCATCGCAGTGGCCTAAATACTAGGAAAGATTTTGAGACACGTTGTCAAGAATGACCAAAATGTCACTTACCATGTTTTACTCAGGAGCTATTCATTTAATCTGTGTGTAGTTATACAATTAAAACGATAAGGAAGTGCTTATCTGGCTCCTGTATTTTACACTCAATTTTTCGATCCAACGCATTTCTAAATTTGGTTAAGTGAATTTTATTTCTATTATCGACTGTAATAATTAATTTCGACCTGACTTCACATGGGGACTACTGTGCTTTTGATACTAAGAATCTTACTTTATTTATTTTATTATTTATTTACCACAGAATTCCAAATACAGCTTTGGATATTTTACATTGGAATGTAATAACAATGAAAGTAACAATAAAGAATAATAACATAAACTAAAATACATATATGTGATAAAGTGAATTACACGTTGGTACACAATAGTTTTCTAAAACTTGCCATGTTTTCAAAAATGTCAATGCATGTAACCATCATGTGGAGCCATGGGGAATGTAAGAGGAATATCCTTAGTATGTACACCAACTGTATGTGTTTTCTGTGCTGGATAATTTCAAAACAATATAAGCTGCAAATATAATAAAAAATCATTACTATGTTGAAGAAATCTTCCACTCCCTTTGGGGATCAGCCAAAGAGTCCTGAATATTTTTAGTAAAGGGTTTGCCACTAAATGTAAGAACAAGATTGGTCTTCAAAATTAACAAATATAAAGAAGCTGATAGAGTAAGAAGTCATGGTTGGGACACTTAGAACAAAAAACTTTGTTTCTTAGCAGCGGCAGGTATAAAAACATGAATTAGAGTGTAACAAAAAATTGAGAAATGAGTTGCCTAATATCTGGTGAAGAAAAGCAAATATTTTATGTTATGAAACCTGTGATATTCAGCTGAAAAGAGAATTCATTGTAAGATTTTTTTTTCTGTACAAGACACAACATTGAACACAATCAATGAAGTTATTCGTCGTTAGAAAACGATCAATATTTTCTCCCTTCCTGCGTTCTAACGAAAAGTTGTCGAATGCAATACTCTTTTCTCTAAATACTTCCAACATATCAGGAAGATTGTAGGAACTATACTTTAAAACATGAAGGAAACTAGCATAATGGAAATAGAAATGGGAAAGGTGGTGCTTACAAAATCCTTCAGTATTCGAATAACATTGGAATGCAAATTGGACTGTGATTAAAATATATGACACTTATCTCCAAGAGATCCTCAGGTCACAAGGCACAAATTTCACAACACGGCTCTTTGAAAGTCCACTTCATGCTCACAGAGGATAATTGGGACTGGACTTGCAGTTTCAAGTGAGATACGAACCACTGTGCAATATGCCTTCACCGGGATAGTTCCACAAAGCACGGCAAACAATTTAACAGTGTAATTTGACTTTATATCAGTCCATAAAATACTGTGCACTCTCTGCGGAACCTATAATGATTAAAAAATAATAATCTGATTATATGCTAAAATACCATACAGATCGTCAGAGTGCACTGATAAAAGAAGACATGAGAATTATTTCCTGTCAAGTACCAATGTGAGATGCACCCCGTTACCATTTGATTTTAGGCTGGGTGCGCCCTAGAGACGCTTTATACGGGGACAAAGCCGGAATAATTCGACCTTAGATCACTCACCCCGGGTTTCGCACATGGCAGTGAAGCTAGAATTTCACGAGAAATGCAGTGGTGAAGGTTTCCTCAACCTATCTTTAATCAGGAAAAAGTTACGACTGCATGATTGTAACAAATGTATCATTTTCCTGGTGTGAGGAAACAGTGTCAAGTACTCGTACATCACATCACCTCATTCCCATTACACACACACACACACATACAGAGAGAGAAAGAGAGAGACGCACAGACTAAAACAGTTTTATGTCTGCCATTTGTGAAGTTACAAAAGTTCAGTTACAAGATGTCGTCCATGTTATCTCTGGGTGAGTTCAACTGAAATCAGCAATGAATAAATGATATTGGACCTCCGATCAGGTACACATACACATTTGTAGTTTGAAATATGTGTAAAAAAAACTCTACATACAGTTATCTCTCTGCTTTCACTTTACCTACTACGTCACTGCTGTTCATTTTTACAGTTTATTATCAAATAAATAATAAAACTCTTCCTAGAGTTCTCACATTTTTAAAACATGTATGAATTCTTTGCTGTCAGTTTGACAGCGAGCCTAGAATGCATGTACGTAGATACTCTATTGGGGAGAGAGAGAGAGAGCACAGAAATGTTCGCTGCAGTGTATTGTGCAAATGCAAGGGAGAGGAGTCTTTGCTGCTACGTCATTGAGATGGATGCTCGGCAACATGCGCAGTAGTCTCTTTTAGCATGCGCAGATGGATGAAAATCGTCAAGTGGGAGGAGACTCCTTTTCAATGTCAGACGTTAGACTCGCATCCAATGTGCACATAAGGCATGGCCAGAAATGGTTCCAAACTGAACCATTGGAATTAAACTGAGGAACAGCAGGTGTGAAACATTCGAAACTGCCTTCATCCATGATCATCATCGTCTTAGATTCCTGTGCTAAACAGCTTATTGTGCATGTGATGAAGATGTCTGTTTAACCGCAACATCGCTGTCTTTTCACTCATCTGGCTTGCCTGCAAGAAACCCTTCCCACTTGTTGTTCATGTTAGTCAGATGGTGGATCCAGTAGTATGCGTTGAAGACCAAGAAAGCCAGGGGAAACATCAAGAGTGAAATTGCATCCAGACATCCGTTTCTCTGTAGCACATTGCCAACACCACGACACAATCTTACACACACGTTGACACATTTCCATCTCCTGTTGGACATTTTCTGAAAGAAAATGAAGATAGGAAACAATTAGGACCTCTACCATTATTAGAACAGGTAGCTCTTAAGCAAGACTGGAACAAACGAGACTTATATTGTTGTGACAAATGCCACAATTAGTTAGTTTAATCTGAACAATACTTTGGTACATACAATTGCTTTGAATTAATTGAATTGTACACTGTCAAATGATAAATCAGTGATATGCATGAAAAATACAATAAAAACATTCTCTTTTAATTAGCAAGTATAATCCTGCTTACGGTTTTCAAAATGCATATATAATAATGGCAGTAAGAAAAATATTAAACTATATATTTTCTGAAATTGAGATTTTATCGTATCTTAAAATGTAAGATCCTGAACTCTAACACGTCAAATAACAATACAATACAGTATAAGAAACATTGTGGTTATGTTATTTAGGTCTTAATTTCATTAAAAAAAACAACTTGAAAGCGGCACAATAAGCAAACAGATCGTTAATTCATTACTTCAGTTAAGTAGCAGAATAAATTCACAGATGAGAGACATGACAGTTTTTGATCAGGAACAAAGAGGTATTGTAGATTTTCTATATTCGGGAATAAACGAAGTCTCGAACTTCAATATTTCCCAGGCTGGAAAATAGAAGACTTTCGGTATTTCCCAACAACTCGGAATTTACGACCGTTTCGAAATCTATCAATGTGGCAACAAAATTTAAGACCACAATGAAAGTATGATATCTTATATTCTTGCCAAAGCTCCTTTGTTCGAATTTTGTGCGTTTGTCCGAAGCATCTGTTTCACCTTTCACCATTTCGGTTTGAATTATCCTTGGAGGCAGAACAACTTTAAAATAATTATAAACAGTATTCAGTGTTACATTTTACCCTCTAGAGAAAGAAGCATAAAATGGGAACCCTTAAGTTCCACTAAACACCACACACCCATAAGATTTACAACAAAGTGAATATTTCCATAGCTGAAATATTCTCTAATTTGTTCCCAACAGTTATAAGCAAGGTCGATAAAAATCATAATTTGTATATTAAAAAAACATTTCTTTTATTTAAATCGGATTTTTTTAAAAAAATCGATTTAAAAAGAAGCTTAAATTGCTTGTATGGTTTTTGGCACCATGCATATCGATATGATTTCTATAGAAAGGCTTTTTCTAGTAAACGGGCCTGTAAAATATTTGAACAGTTTGATTAAAGCAAATAAAACATTGTTTGTAAATGTACATATCTCTCTTTCTGATACTGTATATACGAACCTAGTCTGGAAATGTTTGTTGAGTATTAATGAAACTATAACCATTTCAGTAATTTTGCTTTCAGTGAAAATAAAAAAATTCTGGATGGTCTTAAAATATTTTTACAGTCTTTGTAGCTGATTTTTTGCAATTTTTGCAACTATCAGCTGCCATGTTTATTTACAGTTTAATGATAATGACACTATTCACGTTTAACATGATTAGTATTTTGTATATTTTTCTACACAAAATGTTTGCCATTTTTGCCCATAAGAATTATTGAATTTTAAATCGAGAGAAATGTGTGTTTACAGTTTACATATTACATTGCCTTTCGTATGAGCTTCACACCATTAGTATGTATATTTTGTGTCCTTCCTTTTTCTTTCTTAAAACCTAATAGGAACCATTAAATTATTACAAGATTAATTTACTTTCATGAAAATTTATTATGATATCTACAAAATCCTTATGTACATTATACTATAAATTATTTATTTAAAGTGATGTAAAATGGAATAAAATCAACCTCATTTAAATCAATCTCCCTTGGTTATAAGACTAGATAAGTCGATAAACCTAGTAGGTGAAAAATTTAATTTTCAGGAGGAGGAGGAACATACCATAGGCTTAATCACCAGAGGCAAGACCAAGACTTTCTTCTTCATCATCTTGCACCTCACTCCCAGGAGGATGAAGGCATACTCCAGGAGGGCTGCCACCACGAAAGACATGCACACCATTAACCACATCTCAACTGGCTTCACGTTAAAGGATGGCGACAGTTTCTGCCTGTTGGAATAAAGAGGAAACATACAAT